>NC_044310.1:192971373-193328873 GCF_007474595.2 Lynx canadensis | reverse complement strand
CATAATCAGAGCCTCCTCTAAGCTTGATTGTACAGCCCAGGTGCTGTGGACAGCCTTCAAAAAACATCAGTGTTTTGGTTTGCTCTACAAATAAACATATAAAAAGTTTAAGAAGACATAGTTGGCATTCCACAAGCCCAGACAGAATTATTTCATTATCTTGACCTCTACAAAAGAAAAACTTTCAAGTAAGACCACAGTTACCAATCCTCATTTAACAAACACTGCTAATAGATATTAGTATTATAACTAAACATTATTAATGGATTATTAGAAATTAGGACAAAGTAAACACTGTAGTACTGATGAGTTTACTCATTTCTTCAATTCTCCAATCTCAGGTCAATCTATCTAACGATCACTCACCATTAGGCAACTGAAAGATCTGCATATAAAATTTGTGACAGGTGCCCAGGTGGGGTTTTGTAAGCAGCTGGTCCATCGACATTACTAAATCACCTTGGGTCATCCGACTGATTCGTTCTAAAACTTGCTAGAACACAGAAAAACGTTTTATTACAAAATTAGAGAATAAAATTCTTAGTAAATTTTATCTGGAAAATAGGAAAAATTTAGACATAAACTTCACAATTAATTTTCTTAATTTTAATTATATAATAATTTTTGATTCTAGATTACACTATAAGTAGTTGCTCAGTGATCAATATGTTCCCACGAAAACAAACCAGACTCATATTAATAACATTATTAAAAGACATGTGAGCATCGTGCATTGGCACAGGACTGGGGGAAACAGGAAATTTCCTAGAAGTGGCCTCTATTCTGAAGAGGGTAACTTTTCAGGAGAGAGAGCATCTTCTACTCGTACAATTCCCCAAACAAAACAAAGGCTCAACAAATACTACTCATTACCAATTATCTATTACATCTTTGGTGTTACAACTATAATGAGTGCTATATAATTTATTACCCTTTCCTCCAGTCTGAGATTCTCTAGTCTTAAATAAAGAAACGACTGTCGTGCTTACTGTCCTACTTTCAATATATATGGAAGACCAAACAGATAATCAAAGATCCCTGCATATCAATATGATGCATATAAATTTAAAAATAGAGATTTTTTTTAAATGATAGAAAAATAGGAACACTCACTGATTTTACATTAATGACCAAAGTAATGCCATGTTCTAGTAACATGTCTTGGGCAATCCGAGACACTGTTTTTTCAACTAGAACCAATGTAGGTCGAACATCAACTATTCGCTGAACATAATTCTTCAAGAATTCCCTTTCCTAAGGAAAAAAAAACATCAAAAATATTATACCTGCTTCAATTCAAGATCTACAAATACTAAAACATCAGGAGGGTTTGACTAAGTCTCTTCATCTCCAAATAAGTCTATAAGCAAGTCACTTCAAACACAACCAAGAATATTATTCATAAATCTCAACTGTTGGTTATGCTAATAAAAAAGGGTTTTAGGAGAAATTCCATTTTCTGACTCACTAATTGTACTTTGAAGGATTTTCCATTCTTAATAACTAATAATGTGAAAGCCAAGAATCCAATTAGTTTGCTCTTAGAGATTAAAAGAAAACAAACAAACCTAACCTCAGTGAACCTAACTCCCCAATGAAAGCAATTTCTCATTCTTTAAATATAGAATCCCCCTACTACATTCTGAAATTAACTAGAGTAGCTCTTCTTTGGGTATTGGAATAAATAACTCTCTAACAGATGCTTTTTCAGCTTCTTCCTCATTTCAATCTCCCAGAAGATCATCTTCTACTTAGTACAGCTATAAAGATCTAAAACATACCACTTAATACAATTTCTTGACGAAGGCTTATTTTCAAAGCAAATGAATACTACCAACAATGACCAGAGTTAAAACAATACAAATCACTGACTGCTTCATAAAATTTATGGGCTCCAGAAAGGAGACACTTGAATGTGTGTGCATGTCTGTCACTTCTGCTCCACACGCCCAAAGTGTCTTTTGAGCAAGTCTGTATTCATGGTCAGTGCCGCCAGCAATGGATGAGCCTACTCCCTGCAATGAACCCACCACTATGAAGTACATTTCTACCGTTTTCTGTTTACTGATGGAAATCGTATGTTTTCAACATCTCCAATTATTAGCGAAATGGATTTTTTCCCTTGAAACGTGTTAATTTCCTACTCTACTTACCAAATGGTCATTTAATGGCATTTTCAATGATTTTATCTGTGCAGCTTCAAAAGTGCAACTATAAGTTGATTTTTTTTTTTTTTTTAATTTCTGGCCTTTGGCACAGGGATGGCAAATACACTTCCTCTCAGTCCCAACTATAATCAGCTATCGTGACTGCACATGAAGCACCATGTTCAAAGGAAACCTGGGCCAGGCCCAGCAAGGACAGAATATCAGGAAGTGGGCCATGAGCATGGAATGGAGCAGAGGCACACTAACAGACCTAGTAGTGATGAGGGAAACAAAGGCAAAAGAACTGTAACTTAAATTAAATTTCCTAACAGCTTACAGCACACTGATACCTGAACATGCAGAGTGTGACCTTCTTCAAGGAACTCAGGGCTGCCTTAGTGCCTCAATGTTTATGTTTTACTAAAGACTAAATGTAACCTTATCTTAACAGCAACTAGCCCGTCAAGGTCCAGAAAGTCTTGCTTCCAAATTCCTTAGAGACTTCTGCTATCCCTAACCCTCACTAATTAAAAAGTATATAATCAGTCACTCCTCACAATCCCAGGGCAGCTCTTTCCGCTCAGTTACATTTCTTTTGCCTCTGTTTCCCTCTTTCTCCCCACGCTGTAAGAAAATCACCTCTTTACACCGAAAATGTCTCAAGAATTCTTAGCCGTTTGTTCTCAAACCCAAAACTTCCAAATATCATAATTTCACCAGTAGTGCCAGCTTTGTGAAGACACTGTAAAGCCCCAGGGTAATTACCTGCTTAGCCTCTGTCACTCATCCTCTTTCTAATTACAGGCATACCTTGTTTATTATAGTTTGCTTCACTGTGCTTCGCAGGTACTGCACTTTTTACAAATTGAAGGTCTGTGGCGACCCTGTGTCAAACAAGTCTATTGGCACCATTTTTCCAACAGCATCCGCTCATTTCATATCTGTGTCACATTTTGGAAATTCTCGCAGCATTTTACACTTTTTCATTCTTACTATATCTGTTATGGTACTCTGTAATCAGTGATTGTGAACAACTCACTGAAAGCTCAGATGATGGTCAGCATTTTTTAGCAGTAAAGTGTTTTTAATTCATGTATACTTTTTTTTTTTTTTAGATATAATGCCATTTGCACACTTAAAAGACTACAGTACGGTGTAAATATAACTTTTATATGCACTGAGAGACCAAACAAGTCACCTAAGTTGCTTTATCGCAATACTGGCTTTACTGCAGTGGCCCGGAACCGAACTTGCAGTATCTCTGAGGTACACCTGTATGAACCAAAATTTCAGCTTCTTCTTTGCTTATTCCACATTGATTGGACCAAACAAAAAAGGAGAAAAAAATAAGCTGATGCTTTATATTAATTCAAACTAAAAACTTCTATAGGGCAGGTATTAGAGGTATAAGAAACTATGTTTCAAAGCACAACCAAGATGCTTTAGGTTATGTGAATTAAATCATGTCTCTTAGATACATGTTTGCCCAGAGCAAACTTCTCTAACACAAAAAGACTTTAGTATGTTAACCTACTTGCAAGAATGGAGTTAAAATGGAGTGAATAAATTTAAGTATAAATGTTCTGTAAATAATTACCTGTGGATTTCAGCTACCCAATTCATCAATTACAAGACCTATAATTTTATACATTTTAACAAATGCAATCAGGATAAGCCTTACAATCAATGCAGTTGTGATCTAATCCTATAAAAGTTTTCCACGGACCGCTTCATTGAGATCAAGAAAATTCCCAGCATTAAAGAATCTGAGATTCCACAAACAGTAATTGTGTTTCCCCTAATTCCTTATTTCAGGTCACCACTGAGAAGGCACAGTACATCAGAGCTAGTAGGGAGGGTATGATACAGGCAGAACCCCTGATTTGCCCTTATTTATAACTGAATTCTAAAGAGGAAAGAGCCCCAAGTAACAGAGTTCATTAAGCAATAGAGCAGAGTTCCATAAACCACAACGAAGTTTCTTCTGTTGGTGTCTATGAATTCAGTACAAAAGTGACTGCTCCTACCACTCTCAGAAAAATGTGTCTATCACCCACGAATTTTCAAGTTTCTCTAAATGTTTCTGGAACTGAATGTGTTTCTACTATAATATTACAGACACATTCCTGAAAACCTCCCATTTTGAACAACAGCTGATTAAAATTAATAGTATTTATGGTAGAAAAGAAGTCGGGGCAAAAAACTTTTTAGACCAATATAACTTCACATCCAGTGCACTAACAAAAATAATCAGTACCTTGAGAGAGAATGTGGGCAGCCCCAATGGGTAGCTCAGCACAGCTGGAGGCTGCCTCATGCCTCAAGGGAAATTTTAAGTATACAAAAGCAACTGCAACAGTACAACCACAAAAGGAGCTCTGAGCAGTGGAGCCATTAAGAAACACCCAGGGCTAGGGGTGCTTCCCTCCAGGGAGAGAGCCCTTCCAACAGCAGAGCACTTTGAATTTCTTAAAAAGAGCCCAAAGGGTTCCTGCCTTGGTAGCAGCCAAGCTGAGGCAGATTCTTCTTTCCAGTTGAGGGTTATGAGGGTTATGATCCTACTGCAGCCATGCTGGGTCCCCTTAGCTAAGAAAAATCACATAGAAACCAACACAACTTCCATCTGATGCTGCTCCCCTTTACCAGCTGTGTACAAGGTAACTGGTGTTCCAGAAACAAGTGTTTTAGTACAACAGACTATATGAAAAGCCAGGTATTGCCACTGGGAAATCTGGTAAGTTAGAAAAATACTTGAAGTAAATCAACAACCCAAGTGCGCACAGAGGCCAGAATTCAGATTTTCACTTTTTCTTCCGTATATTCCCAAAAAGTTCTAGGTTCCCCTTAACACTTTGAAACTCTAAAAATAAGGAATGACAGGGGTGCCTCGGTGTCTCAGTTGGTTAAGCATCTGACTCTTGATTTCGGCGCAGGTCATGATCTCATGCTCACATGTGAGCATGTGAGATCATGCCCAGTGTCAGGCTCTGTGCTGTCAGCACAGAGCCTGCTTAAGATTCTCTCTCTCGCGGGGCGCCTGGGTGGCGCAGTCGGTTAAGCGTCCGACTTCAGCCAGGTCACGATCTCGCGGTCCGGGAGTTCGAGCCCCGCATCAGGCTCTGGGCGGATGGCTCGGAGCCTGGAGCCTGTTTCCGATTCTGTGTCTCCCTGTCTCTCTGCCCCTCCCCCGTTCATGCTCTGTCTCTCTCTGTCCCAAAAATAAATAAAAATGTTGAAAAAAAAATTTAAAAAAAAAAAAGATTCTCTCTCTCCCCTCTCTCTCTCTCTTTCTCTCTCTGACCCATCCCCCGCTTGCAAGTGCATGCACTCTCTCAAAATAAATAAACATTTAAAAAATAATAAATATAAATAAAAATGAGGAGTGACAGAGGTTTTGGTAAGCTTCCAAAGTAATACATAAAAATGTCTTTTATAATGATTTAATAAATCAAAAAAAAATTTTTTTAAGTTTATTTATTTATTGGGTGGGAGGGGAGGGAGCATAGGCGGGGGAGGAGCAGAGAGAGAGAATCGCAAGCAGGCTCCACGCTGTCAGTGTGGAGCCATACAAGAGGTTTGATCCCATTACCATGAGATCATGACCTGAGCCGGAATCAAGAGTCAGATGGTTAACCAGCTGAGCCACCCAGGCGCCCCTATAAAAAATGTTTTTAATGAAACAAATGCAATCGAGTTTCTTTGCCCCTCCAATTTAAGCAGGTGGAAAGAGTTCTAAGTGTTTGCAGGCACTACCGTACACAAACATCCCTCCAGATCACTGTTTCAGTAAGAAGTTCTTACCTGAAGCACAATAGGATCAATGCAGGTAAATTTAGTTTCTTCTCTGTAGAGATACTCGATGGAACATTTCAACAGAAGAATTTTGGGATTTTTAATACAAGAATTCATCTACAAAAGATGAAGTTTGTTAAAAGATTTTAAAGTCTATTATGTTACAGACCTCCTTTAATCACTAAACTCACACTGTTTATAATTCCTCCTAAATAGATTATTTCCTTATATCTGTAATGAAATACTCTCATTTAGTTCTTTTGTGGTATTCTCTTAAATATTTTTTCAAAACAAATAATGAGCTCAGAGCAATGCAGACTTCCTAAAAACTTGGCTCCATACTCTCTTAAAAGGTTTTTGTTTTTTTAATATTGCAAGAAAAGATACCAAGCCCTGGGTATGGAGGAGAGGAGCTTAAAGACAGGATACTTTATAAACTCATAGAAATCAGCAACTTTGAAAGCCTAACTTAACCTTTCTAAAATTCAAGGACAGAGGAGGGAGAAAAGAATGAAAATGCCCCCTGAATAGATTCCAAGAAACTATAAACTGGCAAGCCAAAGTGGGTAAAAAGTTTAAAAAGGAAAACCTTAAAGCATATCCAGAAGCACAGATTCCTACAATACACCCTATCCATGTAACTAAAACCACAGGCAGAAGAGCCTGGGTCCCGCAATGGAGGTTTCAGACTGACCGTGCTTGTAGACTCCAAACTGGCAAATGATCTTGAAACAGTGACTCATCAGTTGGGGAACTACATTTAGGGATTTTTTACCAACTACAAATTAAAGACTACCTCTAAATATGGTCAGTGGAGCAAGACAGTCATTCATGCCTATGTTTCTACCACACCCACATATAACTTTCAATTCTGGAGATAATCTCAACATACTTACCTTTTAATTCAACACAGATCATTTCATTTGGCTTAAATTACTACTTTGATGGGTAATGTGCCTGGTTTAATAAGACTCTATGTAGAAATACTGACAACAGTTCAAATCCAAGCGTACTTTTATTTATCTATGGTCACTAATAATTTTCAGGAGCCTAATGCCTTTACCAAAAATGAATTAGTCTCTGCTTAGAAAAGAGTGAAGATAGGACTGCAGTTCACCCACCTAGTCGTTCAGGCTAGAAATCTGCCTAAGCTCTCATAGTAACCAAATCAGTATTCCCAGAGGTGGGGGGTCAGGTTATCTCTATTTGAAGTAAGCTCCCATAGTGATTCAGAAGCACAGCAAGTTTGAGAGCACAGCTAGACTGATGGCTTCTCAAAATGTGAGGAGCAACAAATGACACTGGAAACATCTGGAACGCCTACTTTAAAAGCAACCCCACCTCCCCACCCCACCAACTCCCTTATACTGAATGAGAATTTCTAGGGGTTGGGCTTAGGACTCTACATATTTAACTACGTCCACAGGTGACCCTAATGTACTATCCACTTTGAGAATCAGGGGCCTTCAGAATAAAGTTCAAGGCCCCTACTGGAATACAAAGCCCTTGCCTGCTTCCTCCAACCTCATCTCCTTTCTCATCTTGCACCTTAGGATCTCAGAGATTCCTTAACACACCAGGTTATTTCACCCCACTTCTTTGTGTTAGTGCTAGAAAGAGACCTCAGGCCTGAAGGCAGAGATAGAAGGTAAGAAAGATAACAGAATATCAGTGATAATTCTGCAGCTCAGCCCTAAAACAGCAAAGTTTTAAAATTCTAGGCCTCTGGAAGGACTCCAGGCTATTAGAGAAACCTTGTCTCCCTAAGATGTGGCAGGGTCAAGGGAGAAATGTACCAGTATCCTATCATTCTGTTGGTCTGGAAACCTGACCCACCCTCCCCCTACCTCCTTTTGTCCGATGAGTTCCTATTATCCAAATCCTAATCATCATCAGCTCCGGGAGACCTTTCCTGAACCTCCAAGATTTCACCCCTATAGCAGACACTGCTAAACTACTCCTTGATATCCATTCTCCTTCTCTTCTATGATTAGAAGTTAGTACCCCAACTTGTTGGCTTGGTACACAATCATAGTTTGCTGACCTTCACTGTCGGAAAAGATCACATTACCTTTTTATGTGCAATATTTTTGGTACAAACAAATCCATTGACAACCACAGAATCAAACTTCTTTCCACCTGGAATCTAATGAAATAAAACAAAACTCAATAATATATCCTTAGAATCCAGTCGTTTGGATGTTATTATTTAGTTCCATTTTTAATTTTAACTATTATGTAATCAAATCAGAACAGAAGTTCCAGAATATAGCTCTTCCTTTCAACCAATAATTAATGGCATCTAGCACGACTGTCTATTTACCCATTTCCCACTCTCTACAGTATTAGCTGGTGCTCTAAAATACTAATCTGACCGAACAAATTGGCAAGTAAAACCATTACTAAGTCAAACGTCATAGGCAAAAAAATACATACAGGACTCCATTACCAGCTAAATAAAGCAATTACCCACTGCTTTTCCTCAGAACAGTGACAGTAATCTGTGGGAAGAGGTCTTCTCATAGACGACACATCAAGCAAAAGGAAGCAAGAAAGGAAGAAACCGTATTTGCTTGGTTTCCCAATTCACTCCACGCCCAACTCACCCCTTCCATTCACCTCTCACTTCCTATGAGTGGCTTCCATGACCACTGAGTTCATTGTTAATAAACATATCAGGCAGAAAAACCTTCCCCTCCTCACCGAGAACCCCCTTTAGATGACCATTAAGAGCCAAATTACTGCCAGGCCCACCGATCAGCACCTAGCATTAGAAAAGCATTAGCGGAACTCACTTTTTTAATATGGACAAACTGACGGATGTCCATGTCATCATCCCGGTTCTTGACATCAGGTCGGACTGTCTGAACAACCTGGCAGACCAGTGATACAATGATGTCCCTCCAAGATGGTGACAATGACTCATTATGGAGCAACTGTTGGAGTAGTGCCATCATGTGGTTATGATTAGCTGAGCTACAAAAATGTCACAAGAAAGAAGTTTGCAGAGTTAATACCGCCAGAGACAAGAATTCTGAAAATCAACAGGCACTCTACAAAGAAATAAGCATGGGAATTAGGGCTTGAAGATCTGTTTGAGTCAATCTTATTTTATCTGCGCCTTAATGATCTTGCACATGAATGAAATCTGTGAGTATATTCAATTAAGATAACCCCTTTAATTCAATGAAATTTTACCCCATAAATTACAGTGGGCACAGACAATCACAGTTGAGGACTCTTACAAGAAAGTTCATCAGAATAGGCTTTATTTCCTAAGTAATCTTAGTATTTTTGATTTCATGAGGAAGAAAAACTACTATGCATATGCCCACCAAGTCACCGAACATTATAAAAGTGGAAAATTAAAATCAAAAAGCTCACTGCCTTACAGCAACCTCTCCATGGCTTGTTTCTCTCCATTCTCCTCCCTCAGCAGCTCCAGGTTGTTATGATGCCAACCCAAAGGTGTGAAAGGCAGCTCTTTGGATTTTTCCTCAACTCGACGATTAAATAAGGATTCTAAGTATAAAATAAGAAATTGTATTTCGCTGTTGCATTTTATACCATATACTTACAGGTTTAGAAAGTGCCAAGTTACCCTTTAAAATTTTTTAAAGTCTGTCAGTTCAAACTATTGGTATAAAAAGGCAAGGACATGTGTCAATACACAAATAAAAAAATTAAGTCTGACTTAGATCATCAACTCATAACAGCCAAAATCAGAGACAGAACACCAGAAAGCAAACTTACGTAAATGACTAGGACTCTTAAGCCAACAGTTTTAAATATGGCTTCTGAGAAACAAATGAGATTTTTTTATAGTCCTTTTATTCAGCTGGGGACATTAAAAAAGGAGGCCAGCTTTCCTTATAATAACGCAAACTAAAAACTACATTCAGCACAACTCTGAATGCTGGCAGAACAACATGTGATAGTGTGGGTGCTGAGCTTGAAAGAGAAAAGCTCAGCTCTGATACGTCTGAACCAGCATGTGACAGTGTAGAAAGTTTATCCAGACAATTCTTAATACTGTTTCTTTCTCAATATAAAAAACAAAGGCCTTTTTTTAAGCCAAATTTTTATAAGTCAGACCCAAAAATGAACTACAAAGAAACATTAAAACATGGTAACAATCTATGTAAAATTTTGTAAAATCTTTAAATTTTTAAAAAGAACGAAAGTGGATCTAAACAATAGGTAACATTAAAAGTTTTGCAAAAAAAAAATGCTCACTATATAACTACTGAAAAATGTGACTGAATAAATGGAAAGAGGTGGGAAATGTTTACAAAAATTCTCTCATCCTTCCCCCCTCTTACAGCCAACCAACCAAACAAAACAGCTTCCAACATAATGGTCCAGCACTATAAAGTAAAGAACATGTCCACATGCGAGGAACAAAAACTGTACATTTTAATTATGTAAACAGCAGGCCTATCAACTTCTGGTTGAACCAGGTGTTCAGAAGTGAATATAGAAACCCTGCTAAATTTTGAGATCAGCTGCAAATGGCCCCCCGTGCACCAGCCTGCCCCACCTTTTCTCTTTTATTTGAAGCCCTCCCACTGTCTAAGGTCTAGGCTGTGGAGGGTTATGAACTAATTAAGCATGTCAGTACTCCACAGTAAGCTAAGTAGGGAAGGTGTAAGAGAAGACTGTACTCTTCCATACTGCCTTCCGTCCCCAAGATATGGACCAGGAGAATCAGTTCTTTATCTCCTCTGCCCACTTCTCTTCCCAGTTCAACAGGGCAAGCTGCGTCCTCAATTGGATGAGATCTCCTTGGAGGCTTTCTGACAGGTTTGAGAATCCTTGATGATATGTATATCAATACTTAATATTATATTCATGATTTGGAAAGCATAAGCTATGTATGCCTTTAAAAGAATAAAATGCAAATTCTAGGGGCGCCTGGGTGGCGCAGTCGGTTAAGCGTCCGACTTCAGCCAGGTCACGATCTCATGGTCCGTGAGTTCGAGCCCCGCGTCAGGCTCTGGGCTGATGGCTCAGAGACTGGAGCCTGTTTCCGATTCTGTGTCTCCCTCTCTCTCTGCCCCTCCCCCGTTCATGCTCTGTCTCTCTCTGTCCCAAAAATAAATAAACGTTGAAAAAAAAAAAATTAAAAAAAAAAAAAAGAATAAAACGCAAATTCTATTTAAAAGCTTTTAAACAATTACCCTTCAGATCAGATAGCCTGTCTCAAACCAAGTCCAAGTTTATATTCTTCACTCCCAACATTCTCAGAGTCACCATACGTATCAAAAACTGTGTTCCCATTATATTAAAACAATCAAATTTATTTGCGGTACCTACTCTGTGCCAATCAGTGTGCTAGGCCCTAAGCACATCCTCACAAACAAGACACAATATCCCGTGTACAGCTTTTGAGAAAATTACCTTTGATGAAGGCGTCACTTATTGAGAGTTGTTGTCCTCCGTTGTCAGATATCAAATACTCTGCATACCAGGGAGAGAGCAGAGAGAGTGGGAAGAAAAGCAGAGACTTATGACTGTAACTTGCCAGCGTAATTATACAGAGAACACACCTACACACGAAGTATTACTCATACTAAACCCAACACTGCCCAGCCAATTCAAGAGAGCGTTAGGCTAAAAAGCATCTTTAGACTTATTCCACACACTTCATACTAAACTTAACAGACTTGAAAGACTTGAATAATAACTCAAAAGAACCTTGAAGCAGTAAAGTCAGATAATCTTTTAACAGATTGCTTTTCCCTTATCAAAGCTGAACCAGTTTACAAAAATTGAGATCTTCAGTAATTTAGGCATGAAAAGCCAAAAAAGTTACACTATTTTTCTCATGAACAGCTGTATGATTTCACAGATAATGACTCTGTCTATACACAAAGTAGTTCTTGGGTAGAGAAGCCACCTGAAAAAATATATAAGTTTTTTTTTTTTTTTTTTTAATTTCAGACTACAAGCTATAAAGCAAATTAATACACAAGTGACACTGGCAGGGAATAGAGATAACTCATCAGGATTTCTAGGAGTTTCTGAATTAGAGTTTCAGTTTTTCAAAATTCTAACCAAACACTGCCAAATAGTTGCCAGAAGGTAACTGAACACATGCTGTGTGCTTTTAGAACTTTCAGAATATTAAATACTTCTCTTACAAGTGAAACTTATTCTTCACTTCCCCTGTAACTTTTCTAGGTTCTTTCTACTATGCAAACTAAACCACAACGTATTTTAAGTGTTTTAAATAGATTTCACTTATAACAAACAAGCTTCAGAAGTCATTATGTTTATAAGCCAATATGATCATCCTTTGAACAAGAAAGCAGAGAAAAAGTTTTACATAGAAAATTCATGTGTACCAACTCAAATACAATAAATCAAGTATGTGGACAAATAAAAATAGATGTTATACTTCATTTCTGTACCTCCCACACAGAATGAATAATGCCAACCTGTTTGTTCAGCTAATATATTGGCTTTGCAAGCTTTACTTTTCATATACATTTACTTTTATATATATGTACGTATGTAATATATATTTCCTAACCCCCCCCAGGAGTGATCATTTTCAAACATACAGAATATCCTGTATACCCTTCACCCAGATTCAACAACTGTTAACTTACCACATCTGATTTCTTTCTACATATATGTATGTTTTTCCCCAACCATTTGAAATTACACACATCATGACACTTGACCACTAATACTTCAGCGTGCATCTCTTAAAAATAAGAGCATTCTTGGGGGCACCTGGGTGCCTCAGTTGGTTGAACATCCGACTTTAGCTCAGCTCATGATCTCACAATTCAGAGGTTCACATCGGGCTTTGCACTGACAGCGCAAAGCCTGCTTCAGATTCTGTCTCCCTCTCTCTCTGCCCCTCCCCTGCTCGCTCTCCCTCTCTCTCTCAAAAATAAACACTAAAAAAATGTTTAACATAAGGGCATTCTTCTCATAGCCACAATACCATTTATACACTCAAAAAAATTGACAATGTCTTAATATTGTCAAGTTAGTGCATATTTGAATTTATCTGTTCCTAAAATGCTTTAATAAATTTTTTGCCTCAAACCTGGATCCACTAAGATTTACACATTGCATTCCCTTCATTCTCTTTTAGAACAGAGCAAATTCCCTACCTTTTCACTTAGTCATGATATTAAATTTTGAAAGAACCCAGGCCAAAGGTCCTGTGGAATGTCCCATATTCCGGATCTGATCGGAATGCTTCCTCATGGGGCGGTTTAACTTGCTATGTTCTCCTGTAAACGGGAAGTTAGATCTAGAGGCTTATGGAAGCTATGATTTTCACTTCTCTAGGTTCTACTCACAAACTTGTCAAGACTCGTTCAGAATCCTGCTTCAACACAAAATAAAATGTATTTTAATTGTACTACTCTCCAAATTTTACCACCAGTGAATAATTAATCAAACAAGATCCCACTGTTTCAGTTTTATGAGCTTATGAAAATGAGGGGTTTGCTTACATAAGATAAAAAAACAGCAGATTGTTTTTTAAGTGCAGATATGTCAATCAATTTTAGAAATCCAAATTTCCTTAGCCTCAGAAGATAGAGGATGATTCCTAAGAAAAGAGTTAATAAATATTACCTTTAACTTCAATGGAAAGCTAAAAAACCACCCATTCCCATTTGTATTTTTAGAGGAATGAAAACCGGAGGCAGAGGAGTGTTTTATTCTTTCACTTTACTACCAGTTCACTCTGACGGTATTTACTTTCTGGTAATCAGTGTTAATCTTAACCACAATGCAGAAGAAACACAATATTGTATTTCAACTTCACAAGAAAAGCAGACAAAGGATAATTCTTGTTAGTATGCTAAAAACTAACAGGAGAGAACTGTGAAAGCCAGAAACATTTATTAAGTCCATAAACACCTAGAAAGTCCTTAAATTTTAGACTCTCTAGGTTGCAAATGACCTTAATAATTACCTTCTTTCTGATGCTGAATCTCTTCTATTCTGTTCTTACTGAATAGGCTGAAGGATTCCTTACATTCCTTACCATTCTTTTAAAATGTCAAATCTAGATTTCTCCTTTCAGATTCAGAATTAAAAGGAAACTTAGAAGTCACCAAGGTACCTAACCTTTCATCCAATGTAGGCATCGATCCTCAATAACTCTGAAAGGTGGACATTCAACACCACCTGGGCACCCCCAGCGCCCAGCAGCAAGAGCTCACTACTCCTAACTCCTGAACCTAGCTTCTCCTTCAGCCATATACAAAATAAATATAAATTCTCTCAGACAACATCACACGAACTATTAAGAACAACTTTTGGGGCGCCTGGGTGGCTCAGTCGGTTGAGCATCCGACTTCAGCTTAGGTTATGATCTCATGGTTCGTGAGTTTGAGCCCTGCATTGGGCTCTGTGCTGACAGCTCAGAGCCCGGAGCCTGCTTCGGATTCTGTGTCTCCCTCTCTCTGTGCCCCTCCCCTGCTCACGCTCTCTCTGGTCTCTCAAAAATAATGAACATTAAAAAAAATTTTTTTTTAAAAAGGACAACTTTCTCCAGAGTATTAACAGTAGATGTTTTAAGCCTAATTACATTATTTTATGTTTAAAGGTGTTAAATTTCATCTTATTAGCCTCAGTCGATTGCTTAAGAAAATAAAGATATTTAGATTTCAATTCTGCTATCCAATGTGCTAGTTATTCTTTCCATATTTTAAAAATTTGTGAATCTGGAAAACATTAAAAGTGCTGACCAAAAAAAAACAAGCTTGTTGAGCAAGAAATGAATACAGATAGACAGCCCTACAGCATAACCTATGAGCATCCCTTTTCTGTTGATATCAGGTTACTCTTTCAATATCTGGCACAACCATTAAAGTACAAATCCATGTGTTATATTAAGAGTGACATCCTTAAGTTCCTACATTTGCCAAACACACTAATCTGTTTATGTGTGTTTTTTGTACAGAGACTCATAGAGACTCGAGTCTGTGCTATTAACAGGTAAACATGACTATTGTCTATAACTACCTCCTTAGTATATAAGTGCAAAACTGTCCTCTTTGTCCACAAAGTTATTGAGACCATTAAATGTCTTATTAACATCAAAGACAACAGGATCCACCACAGTCTCCTGAGCTACCAATCTCCTACTACCATAAAAGAAGGAAATAGGGTTGTTTTGAAAAGACTTATAGTAAACCAACACTGGTGCCCACTCACCACCACTCCCCTTTCTAAAAACAGTACATTCTTTTCATTAAATTTTTCTACAATTTTGCCAACTTTTTAAAAAAAATTTTTTTAACGTTTATTTATTTTTGAGACAGAGAGAGAGCATGAATGGGGGAGGGTCAGAAAGAGAGGGACACACACAATCTGAAACAGGCTGCAGGCTCTGAGCTGTCAGCACAGAGCCCGACATGGGGCTCGAACTCACAGACAGTGAGATCATGACCTGAGCCGAAGTCGGACACTCAACCAACTGAGCCACCCAGGCGCCCCCAATTTTGCCAACTTCTAATGTCAAATCAAGAACCTACTTTTTCAAAAGTTTATTGCCTCTGTCACTACAGTCATCCTTTTCTCCACCCTCTCCTTTTCTCCACAATTCTAAGATAACGAACTCTGGCCCCCATGATCACAGCTCTAAATTCTTTAAATAATCTAGTATATATTTTGACCAAACCTGACAAAAGACTAAAATAACCAGGCATTCTTGGGGCACCTAGGTGGTTCAGTCCGTTAATCATCCAACTCTTTATTTCAGCTCAGGCCATGATCTTGCAGTCTGTGGGACGGAGTCCTATGTTGGACTCCGCGACTACCTCTCTCTCTGCCTCTCCCTTGTTTGTGCTTGCTCTCTCTCGCTCTCTCAAAATAAATAAACTTTAAAAAAATTTTTTAAAAACCTGGCATTCCCTATCTTCTCATTATCTTGGACTTCACTTTCCTTTTAACCATGTAAATTCTTTCCTGATAAGATTATCTCAATGGAGGCGAGGGGGGAAGCTTAAATTAATATTATATAAACTTCCTCGTATCACTGGCATTATTTTTTCTTTCTTTACACCACAATTTTAAAAATCTTTTCTGAGGGGCACCTGGGTGGCTCAGTCAGTTGAGCATCCAACTTCAGTTTAGGTCATGATCTCACGGTTTGTGAGCCCCACATCCAGCTCTCTGCTGTCAGCGTGGAGCCCACTTTGGATCCTCTGCCCCGCCCCTCCGCCCCTCCCCCCCGTACCCCCCCCCAAAAATAAAAAATAAACATTAAAAACCAAATCTTTTCTGAGATGTCCTTGGCATTTAGTCCATCCATCAGCACAATTTACACTTCTACTATCCCTTTTTTTTTTTAAGTGCTAGCCCCCACTTTCAGATTCATCCTCATATAAAGGTTATCTCTCACAACTTTTGCAGACCATCTTTTTAAAGGGTTGAGAGCAGAGAGGTTGCAAAAGACTCATGGTGATTTTTTTCAACTGCAGATGCTTCCCCTTTAAAATTCCTTAGGGATACAATTTGAGGTTGTAAAAATACTGTACAAATTTCATTATCGAAGTTTCTTATTTCATTCCTCTCCCAACATTACAAGGTCAGGCATCTAAAGCAAATTGTCTAACTGCCCAGCAGTCCACCTTTTGCTATAATGAAATCTATAATGACCGGTCACTTTCTTCATGGTTTTCATAATTTTCTTAACTTTCCAAGGTGTGAAATCAACATCAAGTCAAACATGTATTTCACATTCTACTTTCAGCAAAACAAGACTGTGTTGCCAACACACTCGTCCAGAGAAGAGCTATCCTCTGTCACAACAGATGCCACCTCTGACCCACGCCTGTCATTTCGAATACAAATGCATCACCCAGTGTGCTCCAGGGGACCAGACTACCGTTCATGTCACCCGAACGTCCGTGTCTAGTGGACTGTCCTTTCACACTCGCCCAAATGCTCTCCACCGTTTTTATAATTTTTGATGATTCCCATAAAGACCTGTATCTTACTCATGTTCAATGCCAGTCAGGTCTCCTCTTTTACCGCATCCTCTCTAAACTTCTATTTTTGAATAAGACAAACATTTTTATTAATGTAACTTTTTTGTTGTTGTTTCAAGTTTTTATTTAAATTCTAGTTAGTTAACATATAGCGTATATGAGCTTCAGTAGAATTTAGTGATCTGTCACTCACAACACAGAACGCTCATCACAACAAGTGTCCTCCTTAATGCCCATCACCATGTAGCCCATCCCCCACTCACCTCCCCCCACCAACCCTCAGTTTGTTCTCTATCGTTAAGAATCTCTTATGGTTTGCTACCCTTTTTTTCCCCCCTATTACTGTAACTCTTAAACGCTATTTTACCACTCCTTGAGCATAATGGTTAATATTGACAACGATGAGGGGCACGTAGGTGGCTCAGTCAGTTAAGCGCTCAACTCTTAATATCGGCTTAGGTCATGATCTCACAGTTAGTGAGTTCAAGCCCATGAAAAAAAAATATTGACAACCATGAGAAATTTGTTGTAGAAATGGGGGTTTGTTTCCAATTATTTTAGCATAGATGTTTAGGTTCAAAAATTTCTCTTTTCTGACCATATTTTTACACTCAAAATAAGAAGTAGCAAGGAATTACACAAGCATTTCCAATCTGAGGAAACAATTCAACTTCAGAGAGCTAAATGTTAAAATCCAAACCTCAGGTGAAATCAAAGAACAAATTGTTTCATCTTTATAATAATGATTTTTTAGTTACTACAACATAATGAAACCTCACAATTATTTATTTACTTACGTATTTTTTACTTTTACATAATTTATTTACTTTTACATAATGCCTCTTTAGGGATAAAATTTAATTTGGCTTTAAAAAAATTTTTTTAATGTTTATTTACTTTTGAGAGAGAGAGAGAGAGAGAGAGAGAGAGAGAGAGGCAGAGCACGAGCAGGGGAAGGGCAGCGAGAGAGGGAGACACAGAATCTGAAGTAGGCTCCAGGCCCTGAGCTGTCAGCACAGAGCCCGATGCAGGGCTCGAACCCAAAAACCATGAGATCATGACCTGAGCTGAAGTCAGATGCTTAACCGACTGAGCCACCCAGGCACCTCAAATTTGGCTTTTAATTATATCCAAAAGAGTAAACCTCAACATCCATTTTAAAAAAGCATTTCATTTCTTAGGTACTGCCACTAATGGATTTTAGCAATGCTTTACCTTATTTTTCCTTTTATACCAAATGTCTTTTGAATATGGCCATTATTGTTTGTGAGTCAGTAGAATACAGCTTCAAATAAGACAGCTAAAAATAATGCATTCATTTTGTATCACTCAGAGAAGAAAACTTTTTCACAAATATGGCATAAACATAACAAGCTTTTTTTCTGAGGTGGACACAAGAAGGATATTTATTAACAAAGGGAAATAATAACTAGTACGTGGCCTGGAAGTACACGTGCGAGTATGATCAACACAATCCTTCCCTGCAAACAAATATCTGTGAGAAGCTTCTTCACAGTTAGAAACCATGGAAAAAATACAATGATATCAGGAAATAAATTTGCATCCTCGGTCTGTTCTTTCCATAATAAGCATTTTAAATTCTAGTAGAAAGATGTTTTGGAATGTGTGAATATCCCCCCGCCCCCCACCGAATATAGTTCAAGTACCTGAAAAGGTTTAGTGAAATACTACATTACTGGTTAATAGCACAAGCATATAGGCTTTAAAACGTTAAATAAAGAAAGAGAAATGAATAGAGCAGAACGTCCATGTTATAAATGCCAAGAAATGCCACCTTGGAAGTTGCACATTATGCTACAGGGAAGAGCAGTCTGATGTAGCTCCTTTGAAAGACTACAAGCTTTATTTAAATTGGGTGTGGTGGTACTGAGGGAGAAAACGAGAAATAAAAGGAACCGACCAAAAAAAGTGTGGGGAGGGGGTGTGGGGAAAATGAGAAAGGGTGGAACAAAACCCACACCACGTCCCCTCCGCCGTGTGGGACCGACGAAGCCAGAAGGACAGGCTGGCGTGAGATCCTACGGCCCAGCTCTCCAGCCTGTGCTTGGATTCCAGACGGTGACTACCTCCTACCTTTTTGGTCAGCAGGGTGAGGGGGCACATGTGGGTACTTGGAGGGCTTCTTGATATGGAAGTTCACGTTGTCCAGCTCCACGTTCAGGCTGATGGACGCGGCTGAGTCACTGTCCACTGTGGACTGGAAACTGCTGACTGATGTGCGCTTGCTAGGACTGGCAGAATCTTTTAGTGTTGGGGAGGGGAAAGAAATATAGGGAGAGGAGGGGAGTAAAAACGGGTTTCATCAGGGTATTGGAGGAAAGGAGAAAAATGTTTTTTTAATATACAAGCCCAATGTGCAATACCAAAATGGATACAGTATTTTCACGTACTTCTGTGTAGCCTTAATAAAATTTGAACATATTAAATATAAAATGAATTTTTTAAGTGGAGAAATATATTGGAGGTTCTGCAGAGAGAAAGTCTGATATCATAGTGAAGAGGTGAGAAAGTTGTCTGCTGCGATATTATTAGCTCAGAGTTATTTTTAAGCTGCTGCAAACTAGAGACTATGGCAAAATCTGAAAACGCCAGTAGCCTAACAAGTTGGTTTCTTAAGAAAATACTGTATCTAGAACAAGGATTGCTATCAGATGTTTACATTTAGTTGGAGCCAAAATACTTAAAGTAGGGTTCTTTCAACTAAACAAACAAAACATTCATTTTATCAGACATACACAGTAACGAGTCATAAAAATTAAAATGTTAGAAAGTTTAAACTCACTAGTCAAATTATCGTCACCTTCTTCAGCTATCTGTTCCGTGTCACTGTCATCAAACTTTATGTCTTTAAACCACGATGGCTCAGAGTGTCCTTCCACAGAGTTCACAGAGTCACTGTCTGGAGAAGGGGTCTCGGAAAATTCTGTACTCTGGAAAGATCAAGACAGGAGCCAAGTCATTCACTTTCAACGGCAACGCTGTGAGGCTGTCACACTACAAATAAATGCTAGCCCAATACTTCTACAAAGCTAACCACTAAAGAGATTTACATAAAAATAAGCTAATTAATACAAACTAAGTTGCAAACCAACATTATGCTGACAATTCCACTCTTAAAATTATAATTCTCATTAATCAGTAGATTTAGGCAGCACATTATGAGCAGAACATAATATACAGATTTTACAGTGTTTCATTTCATCCTTTTTAGTCCTGAGAGTGAACATGGCTTAGAATTTATTCTAATCCTATGTCAATGCTAGGACATATTCTGGAAAGCAACTGTTAAATTTTAACAAATAATACCATACCTTTGTCTTTTCTGACCTTTGAGTTTCCACTTTTAGCTCACAAAGGTACGACTAAACATTATACACAACAAATTAACATAAACCAAAAGTGAAAGCTTATCTGCTTAAAAAGTTCTATTTTAAATAATTTCCACTTCCCTAATTAAAAGACATATACACACCCATCATTTTACCATTGCTATACAATACTGCTAATGCGTCAAAATCTACTGCATGGGTGATACTAAATTTTTTCAATCGTTTAATTACGTATACTCTCTCTTAGTCCTAAAACCACAGGCACAGTAAAACTGAAAACCATTAAAGGTAAATAACAGGCAACGATAATACAGGGTCAAGCTTAAGAAAAGCCATACCAATTGAAAAGTGTCTCATTCCAATTGGTTTTTCATACCACTGCTACCAAGTAAACCTGTGTTTAACTTTCAAACAACAGAGAAAACATGTTAGGAAAATGTATCTGTGAGTAATTCAACTACTTTTTATTCCCACTGATCAAGAAAGACTTCCCAAGCGAGCTATGTGCTCACTGGCGGACACGGAAAACTACCTGCAATGGCCTGTACAGCGCATACTCATCCCTGAAAAGCTGGTCGTGATGACTGACACAGTCCAGCCAACGTCCATCGACCATGGCTTGTCCGATTGCTATAGCTTGTGCCCTGAATTAAGACCAAAAAATTAAAACTTTTAAAAGTTAGGATAATTTCACAGGTACAAGATGAGACACAAGATGAATTTTCTTTCCATTCTAATCATTTGAAATTTCAGATGGTCCATGGAGAGGTGAGAGGTAAAAGAAGCAAGACCTGGAGCTATATTAAAAGATTTCTCCAGATACCAGAATAAAGGAGAACCTGCTGATAAGGCAGCCCTACCAAAAACTAATTTTATTTACAACAAACACGTATGAAGTGCTCAAGTGCTCAGTGCGAGCATACCTCTGTACTTACTAGAATAAAAAAAAAAGGATAACATGGTTCCTGCCCTCAAGGAGCTTACAGTCTTGATGAGATGACAATACCATGTATTACAGACATAGGTATGAAATATATATACATAAATACATGAAATAGACACAACACATTTTATTTATACGGCATTTCGCAATTTATAAAGCTCTTTAGCCCATATTATGAAATAATATCCTCAGGGCTTCTTCACAGGACCATATATTTTCCTCACATTGGAATTGAGAGCTCTAAGTCTCAGAGAGATTAAATAAACTGAGTAAAGGCACAAAACTAAGAGAAATACAGGCAAAACTGGAACCCAGGGCTTCACTGCTAACCCTTTTACTCTCTCTTCCTACATACTTGTTTCTTCCCAGGAAAGGAGCAGCAGCTAATCTAATCAAGTAGAACAGCTTAGGGATGTGATATTTTGAAAGGTAACAGGACCTGTCTCTTCACAAATGAATCATGAGGCGAGCTAGGACACTCCAGGCATAACTTATGGACTCAATTCCCAAGATAGGTTGTAATGTCCAGATTAGGGAACAGTAGCAGGAGAATCCACTGTGCTTTTTTTTTTTTTTTAATTTTTTTTTCAACGTTTATTTATTTTTGGGACAGAGAGAGACAGAGCATGAACGGGGGAGGGGCAGAGAGAGAGGGAGACACAGAATCGGAAACAGGCTCCAGGCTCTGAGCCATCAGCCCAGAGCCTGACGCGGGGCTCGAACTCACGGACCGCGAGATCGTGACCTGGCTGATGTCGGACGCTTAACCGGCTGCGCCACCCAGGCGCCCCTCCACTGTGCTTTTTAATAACTAGCTACATTCCCCAATCCTGCTTAATCAGAGAGCTTTGTGTTGTGGGAATTACTACAAACTTCTGCTTTTAATAAATAAGGTAAATTGCGACCCCATTTGGCTCCTTGCATCTATTTGCTACTATCTAAAAGCCAGGAGGGAGAAGGGGTGACTAATTAGCACCCTAAGCACCAAATGCAGAAACAAATAGCACCCTATTCACAAAACACAACATTTGCTCCTCTTACTTATATCTCAATGTTATAGCCTCATAATAAATAAATAAATAAATAAATAAATAAATAAATGTCAAAAAGTCTTTCTTAAGATTACATTACCTTGTAGCAATGTGCCCATTTCGGATCAACCAGTTGACTAATTCTTTTCCCACAATGCAGTTGGGATGCGTTCTCAGCCAGTAACGGTGATCCTGAAACTCCATTCCACTACTGTGATGGCAGATTTTCTTCCACAGGTCCTTTAACTGAACACTGTCCTAAAATCACATTATAAGCAAATAATTACTCCTGAGAAGGATATGACATACCTTTTCAAATTCTCTCCTGTGATTTTTAGACTTATAAAAGGAAATTCAACTTGAATTTGTCAGAGCTAACTCCCTTGATTTAATAGAAATGACATGTGCATGGGGAACAGCTTGAACTCAGCTCATCTAATTTCAAACATAACATTTTCTCTTAAAAACCACCATTCCTAATCAATTTTTTCAGTCAATGGCGTGTATGATCAGTCCCCTAGTTATCTAAGTACAACACTGCATACTCCTCACTGGAGACAGGGCAAGGGAGAGGACACAATCATCAGTCACACTAATCTGTTTCTTGTGGCCTTCACTCCACCAGCTTCTCACCGTTCTCACCTATACCTAGCTGTCTGGTGAATTTTCCTGAAGAAAGGCCTTCAGTGCATTACTCCCTGCTCAAAAACACTCCCAGCACCTACAGATTCAAATCTAAACTTGTAAAGGCTGAATTCACCCACCATGTTCTACCAGGTGACCCCAAGTAACTTCCATTGTCACTGCCCACAGACTCTAACTTAATCTCTCCCCCAACCTCACCTAACTAATAAACACTACTTTGGTCCATGGAAAATGTCATGTTCCTTTTCACCTCTATACTCTGTCACACCTTTAAATAAGATTTATTTTCCTCATTGTCTTACCTAAATCCATTCCATCCTTCAAGGTCCGGGTCAAGCCCTTCAGTTGAAAGCCTTTCCTGACTCCCTCACTACTAAGGATCTTTGTATTTCTTATTATTAAAGTATTACTTGTTTTACTATTTAGGACCTGTCCATCAGCCTCAATTCTACCTTCTGAATTGTAAGCTTGAGAACAGAAGCCATTTTCATTTCTTTAAGTCACTCACAGGATTAAACACGGTTATCTGACACACAGATAAATTCAATAAACAACTGATTATTATCTCATATAAACATACAATAGTAAATGTACGCAAAGCATTTCATGTGTATGCAAAACATCTTTCAAAGTTTAAAAGCAATCTGGGACCTAACTAAAAGTGGAACTCTTATTATATAGATACCTGAATTCTGATCTTCCCAGATGAAAGTGGTCAAGCAAATATTAATACAAACATATGAGCATGCAATGCTTAACCACTTTCTTAGGTGATTATAATAAAAACTTTATTTCCTCTATTAACTTATATGCTAAGTGGCTTTTTGTAGGTTTCTTAAAAAGAAAAATCAATAAAATAAACAATCTTCATGCTCAAACTAGCAATGGTTCAAAGATACTGGACCAGTACCAGAAGAATTTTGCGTTCATCCTCAGTGGTCTCTGTCCTAACGTATGTCCGGTTAGCCTGGGGACTGACAGATGTCTCATATGAAGACACCATGGGAGAGCCAGATCGATCCAGTGACAGGTTAGTAATGCTGGCTGATCTGGAAATAAAAACAAAAAGTGAAAACACAATTGTAAATTCTTCATCAATCAATTACAGCAAAAATTCATTTTTAAATAAATGCTTACTTGGCAACATTAAGGGTACTTTTAAATGCAGTTATGATGGCTATGTATGATATTATCATTGGGAGAAGCTGACAGAAAAGTTATCTAAAAATTCTCTATACTGTATTTCCAACTTCTATGTTAGTTTAAAACTACTTCAGAATAAGTGTAAAGGAAAGGCACTATGGAAAGATTACAGGAGAGTAATGACAAATGTAGTTCATATATCAGTAATATTTCAAAGAAAACATATACAAATTCTTGTTAAAATGCTGAAAATTCATGTGCGGTTTTTTTGTTTGTTTTTGTTTTTTTAGCTGACAAATATAAAGAATCACAGACTAAATGCAAAAATAATCTTGCAGATCAGCGACAGCAAACTATGGCCTACAGACTAAATAGTTTTTGTTATAACTGATAAACTAAGAGCGTCTTTAGATGAACATCTATAATGTTCTGATAAAATACTAACTTTGAACCCCACTAAGCAAATGTTACCCCCCAAAATAATTCCTTTCTTCTTATTAAACCTGCGTTGTTATCCTCAATTATATTTTGAATTTGATCAATTAAAAAATGAGTGAAAATTTGTTTCCTCTCTTATATTCTGACATAATATCCTTAATTTTGTCTCTTGGCAAAGTTACCAGATAAATGATTTGTAAGTGGAATATTAACAGCATCAAGCAAGCTTCTATTTATTAAAAAATTATAGCTAGAAATTTAGTTAGCATCTACTTAGAAAAACTGAACCCAAATTTTAGCTTCTATGTAAAGGGTAAAAAGGCAGGAGCATCTACAGTAAGTTAGATACTATATGACTCATTTAATCTGCACAGGCACACTATGGAGTAGGTACTAGTAAATCCATTCTACATATAAAGAAATCAAGAATCAGAGATTAAGTAATTTAAGAGAACTCAGCTAATAACAAGGCTGCCATTCAAAACCAGGTGTTAACTGAAAAACTGCTCTCCCCAGGTCAAAGATAAACATCCTTTTAAAATAACTTAAGGGGTGGAACGCCTGGGTGGCTCAGTTGGTTAAGCTCCAACTTCTGCTCAGTTCATGATCTCAGGATCCATGGGTTTGAGCCCTGCATTGGGCTCTCTGCTGTGAGCATAGAGCCCGCTTCAGATCCTCTAATTCCTTCTCTCATTGCCCTTTCCCCACTCATGCTCGCTCTCTCTCTCCCTCTCTCAAAAATAAACATTAAAAAAAAAATTCTTTTTTAAGTTTTTTAAAACAGACTCTCCAGTAGCTTCCCATTTCACCCAGAGTAAATGACAAAGTCCTTACACTTAACTGTAAGAACACTGTAGTCCAGGTACACGGGACCTCTTGTTACCCTTTGCCAGGTGTGCTCCTTCTAGGAATTTGTCGTTTCCTGTTTTTGCGGTACATTCTTCTACATGGTGAACATTCCACATGGTTCATTCCCTCACATCCTTGAGTTTTTGCTCAAATGTCACCTTCTCAATGAAGTCTTCCCTGACCTCACTATTTAACATCTCAACCTCTACCCCTATGCTTTATTGCTTATTTGTGTTTTCAATTTTTGTGTTTGACTCTCTGCTGTATTCCACTATCTAGTTTATGGGTACTTAATGATACTTGTCGAAAGAACAAATTGAAAGTATGTTAAACCATAGTCATTCAGATGTCTAGTTCTCCAGGTTTATAACTACTTAGTCAACACTTAAGCTTGTAAAAAAGAAAGCATTTTCAGTGAAGAGGTGTGAACATTAGTAAGATCTAGTAAGGTGAAAACTGAGGAGGCAGTTTGCAGGTATAGAATGACTACAGGCAACTATTTCAAGGACTTTGGCTAAGAAGAAAGGAAATAATTGAGAATATAGGCCCTAGAGATGAACCATAAAGGAGAAATTTTTGTTTGTTTTTAACAGGTGATCTGAGTTTGTTTAAATGCTAACAGTAAGAAGTCAGCAAAATGACTATTAATGTACAAACATCAATAGGATAATTAATAAAAAATGAGCAGGGATGGGATCCAGAATACAAATGGAGAATTAGCTTGGTCAAGAGGTAGAAAAGAAAAAAAAAAAAAAAAAAAATGAGCTCTAAATGTAATCAAGTTGGTAAGTGGTGGTAAGAGTTAAGGAAGTGCCCATCTGTTACCTCCTCTCTTCCCTATGAAATAGAAAATAAGGCCATCTGCTAAGCTAGAAGAAAGAGGAGGCTGTGGGTTCCAAGATCTGAAGCCAGTGGAAAATACTAGAAAAGAGACACTGAAGAGAATGCAAGCCAGAGCTAACTAGCAAAAGGGAAAACAACAGTTTAATTCAGCTTTTAGAGCTAAGAAAGTATAACAATCAATCTCACCCATTTTCATCTGTTTGTTCTTCTCATTACTATGAAAAAAAGAAAAATTCAAACACAGAATATAAAGCTTTCATTTGGCAGCTTACCTATTTCGAGCAGGAGATTTCCCAGCATCTTCTTGAACAGATACAAGCCTTGTTGAAAGAGGAGTATTTGAGGAGTCTGGATGAATCAAACTATAAAGAAAGTAGAAAAATATGGAGATGCTTTTGTGTTTTGGGACAGTAACAAGCAAATCCAATTTCAATGGAGTGCTTTAACATTTAAAGGCTGATTGTGGGGCGCCTGGGTGGCTCAGTAGGTTGGGCGCCCAACTTCGGCTCCGCTCAGGTCATGATCTCGTGGTTCGTGCGTTGGAGCCCCTCATCAGGCTTTGTGCTGACAGCTCAGAGCCTGGAGCCTGCTTTGGATTCTGTCTTCCTCTCTCTCTGCCCCTCCCCTACTTTCGCTCTGTCTCCCTTTCTCTCAAAAATAAACATTAAAAAAAATTTTTTTTTAATAAAAGCTGATTGTTTTCCCCTGCAATGATGAAATTATGCATCAGTTTTATTTTATTTTAATTAAGGTAGAAACTATGTTTTTTTTACATTAAGTGCATCAAATGCCAAAAGACTGGTAGTTTAAGTATATAGTATGCCCTTAAAATAATACATTGCTTGGATGGGTACTCCCAGCACTCCTTCATCAATCATATACACAAAACTGAAGTGACCTTGGGGGGAAATCCTGAATTCAAGTATTTTATTCTCAGTCCCCATAACCCGCTGGAATAGCACTGCAGAATCGGAAAAACCTAGGTCCAAGTGCAGGCTCTCCATCTGACTAGCTGTATGAACTTGGGTCCATCACTCAATCTCTCTGAACCTCAGCTTCTACATCTGTCAAAAGGAGAAAGCAGTGCCTATCTCAGAGATGGGAAAACCAAAAAGAGAATGAACATCAATCAGCACAGAACTAAAATTATTCTACCTTTGACATTAATCCTACATCTCTCAAGAAGCTTTCAAAATCTGGTTTATTAGATGATACTTGCCAATTCTGGGCTCACACAATAGGGCCAGGTACAACTAAAAGGCATTACTAGCTAATATAAGCAAGAACTAAGAATTCCTACATTTTTTATTGTTCTATTAAATGTAGAATCAATCTTTAAAATTTATAAAATACATGTAATGTATAAAGAATCATGATGCCATAAATAATAATGCACCATTAGCACTGACTCCAAGATGCTTATATTCCCCTACCCAATCCCGTTCCCCTCTGGGCTCTGACTGAAACTATGGTTGTAAATTTTGTATATAGCATTTTGTTCCTTTTCTTTAAGTTTACCACGTTTGTATATCTAGACAGTGTGGTTTTGTATATTCTTGAACCTCATAAATAATCACTGTTATATATGGGCCTTTCTTTTGTGCTCCACATTATGTCCCTAAGATTCATACACATAGAATGTAGCTATAACATAGTAATTCTTGACTTCTGTTTAACTTCATTAGTTATGTATTAATTCCTCATACCTTTAAGGGGTGATTGACAAAATAACTTGTAAGAAAGAAGTTAATTAAAACTCTAAGCTATTTGACATGGCCAGATTTACTGTTACGCATAAGAATATAACTTAGCTAACAAAAAACAATCAGAAACTGATGAATTTATGATTCTAATTCAAACAATTCCAGGTAACTTCTAAAAGTTAAAAACATCCTTCACTAGCAGACGATGTAGCATATTTAGACCTATGGAAAAACATGAAATGTTCCTTAGGAAGGCAATATAATTACATTTACACATATTATAAAAACAAACCTTAAGAGCATTCTCTTTCTCTAAGAAAGCTACATTAGAAATTAATCTCAGGGCGCGTCTGGGTGGTTCAGTTGGTTAAGCACCTGACTTCTGATCTGAGCTCAGGTCATGATCTCAAGATTTATGACAACACGGAGCCTGCTTGGGATTCTCTCTCTCTCCCTCTCCCCGGCTCGTGCTCTCTCCCCCTCTCCCTCTCTCAAAATAAATAAACTTAAAAACAAAAAGAAATCATTAATCCCAATAACTTCTGTTGCCTATTCAAGAAATATTATCAAGATCATATATACACCTTACACTGTTCTCGGTGCCAGTGGGTAGAACAGTGAGCAAGAATGATACAAAGTCTCTCCTCTTGCAGAGCTTACATCCTAATTAGTCAATATAATCACGATAAACATTCTGTGATCCTTTTGAAGAAAGCCAAAGAAAAAGGTGGGGAATTTGTAGGAAATAATAAAAGAAGATATATATTAACTGAAGGCTCTCATGGGTCACAAGACTATCTGTAGCTCTCAAATATAAATAAAACTGTAGTTAAGTGATAGTACCTTTGCCAAGCAAAATCATCCTCCAAAAATATGTTGCGGCTGGCTTTTCTACTTCCAACAGGTGTTCGAGGTTCATTTGGATCAAGTACAGACACAGAGGAAGCAGAATCTGAAAGAGCATTCAAGTCTTCCCCAATGGAATTACTGTCTGTGGAATGAGCATAACTTAAGGCTATTTTCCTACAGTATGTGCAAGCTCGGAGGTCCCCTAAGAGGGAAAACAAAAAAAGAAAATTAACTCAAAAGATAACAATAACAATTTAACACAACACATTAAGTTCTTGGGTTAACAGTTACTCGAGTAACAGGAAAACGTCTTCAAGTAAAGACCACCAAAAAAGAGGTTTTAAAAATGCAAAATAATTTTGTTGGCTCATTTATATATTTTAAAAACCATCATTATGATAAATTCACCCACGCATCCAAATTACCTCAAATATTTATTAATGAGTTAAGAAAATAGCACTCTGATACTAGAAAACTCTATTTTTAAAAGAGTATTTTTCGGGGCACCTGGGTGGCTCAGTCGGTTAAGCGTCCGACTTTGGCCCAGGTCATGATCTCGCAGTTCGTGAGTTTGAGCCCCACGTCAGGCTCTGTGCTGACAGCTCGAAGCCTGGAGCCTGCTTTAGATTCTGTGTCTCCCTCTCTCTCTGCCCCTCCCCAGCTCATGCTCGCACTCTGTCTCTGTCAAAAACAAATAAACTTAAAAAAAAAAAGGGTATTTTTCAAAAAAAAAAAATGTATTTTTCAAGATTCTAAAAGTGAAACAAGGGGCAGTAGGCTCAAGGAAAAAAAAATTCAAATAGAGTAAATAACCAATACAAATGAAAACAACATATTTTTCCTCGGCAAGAAAAGAGGAAAAGAGGAAAGCATTACGGAGGTCTCCATTGTGAAGTCCTAAGAGGGGCCTCCACAAGGGGGCACCATTGTAAAAACAAACAGAAAATGGGCTTACACACAGTATGAAGCACATAGGTGAAACTATTACAGAAATTCTTATAATGAACGTTAGTATGGAAATGAAATATTCTTCAGAGAACAAACAAGGTAATTTAATACTCTCGTACATTGTAAATTTTTTTAGAACACAGCCCCACCCAAATATGTTTTCATTTCTACCCTGATTTTCTGTAACCACTATTCATGTGATTGATTTTGTAACAGTTTAGTGTACTAAAAAAAAAAAAAGTCAGATAACTAAACTTCACAAATAACATGTTATTTAACAATTCTACCTTAATTTTTTTTACCATTAGCATTAGAAAACTGAAGTGACATGGAACAGAAGATTTCTTAAAAGCACCTGTACTCTGTTTTTACCATAATTACTACCAAGTATAGTAAATGGTGTTTTATGAGGCACCTGGATGGTTCAGTCAGTCAAGCGGCTGACTTCAGCTCAGGTCATGATCTCATGGTTTGTGAGTTCAAGACACGCATCAGGCTCTGTGCTGTCAGCTCAGGGCCTGGAACCTGCTTCAGATTTTGTACCACCCTCTCTCTCTGTCCCTCCCCCACTCATGCTCTCTCCCTGCCTCAAAAATAAATAAACATTAATAAATGGTGTTTTAGGTTTTTTTCATTTTAACACTACAACTATGTAGTGCTCAGTTTTTGTTAAGTTATGCATATATTTTAAGCAAAATTAAATACCACTTGTTGCATTAAAACTAAAGAAAAATATATCCACTGCAAACAGGACTACAAAAAGTGACCTCCAGTCTGGGATAAATGACAGTGTTAGGACATACCACCATCAGCTGACCAAAGTAGAATTGCAGTAAGGAAGTGAAATCACATCCTGCAGAAAGGCCTTTAAGTTCCCACAACAAAGGCTTGGTTTGTTTCTTACTCTAAGGAGAGCTCCCTTAACCAGTCAGCGATCAGAATAAAAATGACCAGACCAACACAGTTCAGCCAAGCCTGAACTTGAAAGTTTTCATTTCATGAAGAATCTTCATCAGCAAGTGCCTGCTGAACACATGCCTGTGTTATGTGATGGGATACAAAGATCGATGAGACAGCTCTCCCACCAAAGAACTGTCGGCTGCGGTGAAAGGCACATCTAATGAAGAAGTTACATGACAGATACAGAGATATTACTGCTACTACACCAATAACTGTTCGATATTCATTCATCCCTTCCCATGTGCCATACATTATTCCGGGTACTTTTACGTTTATTCACAACTACAACATACAATTGCATCCAGCATGTCTTATCCCATTCGCAATGGGTTGGTTAATTTTATGTGTCAACTTTATGTTTGGTCAAATAGTAGTCTAGTTGTTGCTGCGAAGGGTTTTTATAGATATGATTAACGTACACAATCTGTTGACATTAAGATTACCCTCCATAAAGTGGGTGGGCCTCCTATCTTAAAAGATTTTTGTCAATTTAGCAGGTATAATGAGATAGACTGGTTGCTCCTAACTGCACTAGACAAAGTGGGAGAAAGAAAAGGATGACCTCAGGAAGTCAAATTCCCAGGTCAAGAACTGTACAAATTACCTAGAAGTTCCTATGTCTTCCCTGAAAGAAACCACTATCTCCTATAGCAAAAGAGCTGAAAATCAAACTAAGAGTTTCATCCTGCAAGTGGCTAAATTACAACGCACACTGAATTATTAATCTTGTAGTATGACTGCTACTAAAATAAGGGCACTGATTAGGAAGGAATGGAATCCTGAAAAGTAGAATGGGGATATATGAAAAGATCCTGATGAAGCGGGGGACACTAAACCCCCAAATTCTGCTGAGTCTTCTTTGCCTTTCTTAGCCTTCGCACCCTGTCAGAGATTAACCCTGCTTTGCCTGAGAAATCCAAAATGGCCTGAGTTTGCTACCTTACCAAATACTGCTTATTCTCCTCAGGACCCACTCCCACTACCCTCTTTGCTTCTAGAGTTATAACATGACTCAAGTCCCCACAAGCCCCGAAAGGTAAGGTATAGTGTGACCCATGAGAAGGTGCACTACACTCCAAAAGAACTACATGATTTTTCAAACTTACAGGGACAGAAACTCAGGGAATACGTGTGGAAGCACACATCAAAGATATAGAATAGTGGAAAGAACATAAAGTAGGACCAAGCTGATTTTTGATATGAGCCCACTAAGCAAAGATTCTGGATGGAATATCATAGCTTGAGGGGTAAAAAAAGGGCTCTAAGAGTCTGGTTGGTTGGTTGGTTGGTTGGTTGCCTGGCTGAAACATGGACCAAAAGCAGCCTATACTAAAAGAAGCTGAAAGGCCAGAACTGCCCTGGTATACAATGAAGGAAGGGATGCAAAGAAATAGGAAGATTATAATGTCAAGAGAGGATTATGATGTCAAGAGTGAGCAAGACCTGCTCACTCACCCAGGAGGATCTGGAGCCTATGCCTTTCATGACCATGAGAAATAAATTTGTGAGGGGAGCCCCAGCATCCCTGTAGAGCTCTGTGGTCACTGTTCTCTGTAGGTCAGAAATTACAGTGGGAAAACTGCCGCCACTGAATTGGAAAACCTAAATGCAACGGAGACCATTAGATCCCAGGGTGGCGGGGGCCAAGTGATGGCACTTCATCGCCAATGACAAGGTGGACATGCATACCACAATAGACAGTAGAGTCAAAGCAGCAATCAGAATAGTCTGACTTATAGTGACCTGTGGCATTGATCATGGTGTTCCTAGAAGCGAATTCAATGGGCAGTCCACTAAATTCTTACTTGATTTGTAGAAGAACTCTAGATCAAGTGGACAGTAGTCTAACTTAAATCAAAAACAGTCATGGCCCCTCAATTCTCAGACTTGAGCCATTTATAGACCTAGAATTCCATGAATGAAGCAGGAAGGCTGGGTCCCCTTGAGGAAGAACTCCGCTACACTGCCAAAAATGTATACAGCCTTCCCCAAAGGGACCTACAGCCTTTTATCAGGGTGACTGTGCATTGAGAAAAAGGTTAACAGTCAAACTTTGGGGAAGTTACTGGACTTTGGCTCTTAAGTGACACTAATTCCAAGGGACCCAACATTTTACTGTAGTCTGCCAGTCAGAGTAGGAGCTTACAGAGGTCAGATGATCAACAGCATTTTAGCTGAGATCCATCTTCTAGTGGGTTCAGTGGTTATTCTGTCATTATTCCTCAGTTCTCAAATATATAGTTGGAATAAACATACTCAGCAAATGGCAGAATCTCTACATTAGTTCCCTGACCTGTGGAGTGAGAACCATTATGGTAGTTCTGGCCTCCAGAACTGTGAGAAAGTAAATTTCTGTTGTTGTAAGCTACTCAGTTTGTGGTATTTTGTTATGGCAGCCCTGGGAAACTGACACACCAACCATATTAACAAGACTGGATTTTATCCTAAGGGTAATGGTCGCTCTGAAAGGGTTTCAGGCAGGGGAATATCCTGACATGATCAAATTAGCATTTAACAAAGAATAATGACCAGAATGTGGAAAAGGAATTAGACAAAGCAAAAAACTAAAGGTAAAAAAAAATCTTTTAAAGGCTATAGCCATAATCCTGATGAGAGACAACTGAACTCTGAAATCTGTAGCAGTTTAGTGATGGGAAAAAAAATGAGTAAAGCTAAGAGGAAGATCTGCGTGGTAACAAAAATAATTTGAGACGCCGAGAGGGTTTCTCTTTTTGGAAACTTCTGTCCACCTTGCACTCCCAAATCACTATATAAATCCACACATCATTATTTTTTTCTGCTTCAACATATAATTTTAAATCTCCATATTGCTACAACTCATGAAAGAACATGAGTAAGATGCAATTTTCTAAAGCACAGTATCATACAACTCAAGGAAGATCTGCACTTTGTAAAATGAAAACTCTCGTGGTAATATACATTAGTAATGTCCCCTAACCATCTTGTCTAACAAATATTAACACTCCTATGGTCTTTGCTAGCACCTATGGCACACTATCTTTTACCCTAGTTATTTATGAACATGTCCACCTACTTTATTATTTGACTGTAAAGTCCTTTAAAACAAAGCTGTATCTCCCTCACTTGTGTCCCCCATGTCTCACACATGAAGCTCCAAAATAAAAACTGGCTTCACATTGGTCCTGTATTATAACGACTTACAGTTAGGATCTTTAAAAACTGTAAAACTTTCAATGAAATGCATTTACCCGTATAGCCCATAAATTTTCCAGGGATTTCTTGATTACAGCAACGACTGCAAAAAATCTGCCCACACAAGCGGCAATGGTGTCTGCGCCTAAAGGTTGTAAATTTCTCACTACAGTCGTAGCACTCTTTACATTGGCTGTCTGGCATCCAGTATTGCTTCAGGTCGCTATCCTATAACAATAAAAATATGCGAAATCGGAAATATGAAAAGATGCAATGACAAATATAGTGCTAATCAATACCCTACGAGGTTTCTTTTGCAGAAACTGACAAACCATTTCAAGAATTCATGTGGGAATGGAAATGGCCAAAATGACCAAGGCAATCTGAAACAAAAACAAAGTTGAAGGACTTACATTACCAGCCATCAAAATTTATTCTGAAACTATGGTAATTTTAGACAGAAAATCAGTTCAAGGATAGAAAAAAACGGGAGCTATACAACAGAAAAGAGAGCCCTGGTACACCCGCACACATGTTATGTGGACTCGTGACAAGATTTATAATGCCATCAGTGAAGAATGGTCTTTCAAAACCAAAATTGGTGCTGGGTCCATCTAGACATCCATGAGAAAAAAATAAAGCTTGACCCCAAAACTTCACATGAATAATGAAGTTTCTTGAAGAAACTATGGAAGACTATTCGCTGATGGTGGGCTAAATAAATACCTCTTAAACAGAAAAGCACTAACTTAAAACAAAAAGCACTAACCATAAAGGAGAAAAAAATTTATAAAATTAAGAATTTACACGTAAAAATACATATTCATAGCTGAAGGAAGTACTAACTGGACATTCTTTCAGGAGGCATTATGCCAGTTTTAGTGAGTATGGCATGAGGCCCATAGAAATATTTGATAAACGATCTTCTCAAGTACCTGGCTTTTCCCCTCCATGATTTCCTTGAGGCGTTTTAATACTGTGCTGAGGCTTCGAAGCTGAACAGCTGTACGAGGGTCATGACCTCCAAAGGCAGGCTCTGCTTTCCTTCTTGTGTCTGAGTCAGATTTACCAAAAAAAAAAAAAAAAAAAAAAGCAACCTTGTTATTAGTCCTTACTGTCTATGCAAAAACAAGGCATATATGAAGATATATATGTGATGTATAGTGCCTTTTACTGTTAACATAAATTTATGTTCTCCCAGCCAGTGATATGGATTGAGAGTTAAAACTAATCTTTATAGGGGGTGCCTAGGTGGCTCAGTCGGTTAAGCATCCAACTTCGGCTCAGGTCATGATCTCACGGTACATGAGTTCAAGCCCCATGTCGGGCTCTGTGCTGACAGCTCAGAGCCTGGAGCCAGCTTTTGATTCTGTGTCTCCCTCTCCCTCTGCCCCTTCCCCGCTCGTGCTCTGTCTCCCTCTCTCTCAAAAATAAACAAACATTAAAAAAAAAAACAAAAAAAACTAGTCTTTATAAAGGTAAGAGGCTGTTGGAAGTATTTCTTACTACCATGTAAAACATTGCTTCACAGGCAAGTAAGGGCTACCTAATACAAGCACTGTCTAATAAGACCACTGAGAGTTTTGAGGCCTCTGCCAGATGTACTGCTTAAATGGCCCCAAAATCCATTAATGATTTATTGGGCTCTTTGGTCCCAAGCCATAATCAATACCGGCTAGAAATTTAGCAGAAGAAAAGGCAATCTCTGTGAGTTAACCTAGCTTAGCCTCTATAGTCAAACAGTAAGCAACAGTCCAGTTCAGTCTACACACAAACCACCTAAGCCTCATTGAGCAGATGATCAGAAAGTTTAATAACCCAGCCCCCAAAGACTCTGACAGAGTTCAGAACATCCAGGGTGGTAACTTACCCACAAAAGTCCCTCTATCAAGTCTAAACAGATAAAAATGCCAAAGAATTGCTAGAACTCCAATCCTACCCTTTCCTGCCACCTCCTTAACCCTGCATCTCCAACTGGAAGGGATCACTTACACTTTAAATAGCAATACTTATGCCAGTCCTATCAACAGTAAAACAAACCCAAATTCAGTTTTGTAGCCAAAACGGGTGTGCCCACCAAAGCTGTCATGTTATTTCATTTTGCAGCCAGATTACCACTGAAGCTACCACCTATTCCTGGCTCTGGCAGTTACAAAACCTAAGTCAAGCGAAGGTGGCTTGACAAAAAGGCTGACATCTCTGTTAGCTTAAACTCATTAACCTAATAACCTATGGCAGATCAGGATGGAAAATACACCACCTTAAATCTTCTCAAACTCACTTATTTGCTAGTTGCCTTAGCTGTTCTTTGTCTGGGCTGGATGGGACAGAAAGGATTACCAAGAAATGAGAGGTTGGCCTCTAAACTGACAAAGAACTCCAAAGACAACTGAATCACAGAAGTGATTATTGAAACTGTACCTGTTAGAAAACTTAAAAACTTTACCTTTCTATAAATAGTATTACCCTAATTTCAGCAGATAACTCAGATGTGTTGTTACTAGAATAAAAGGCACAAGTATTAGAATGACCAAAATTTTGAATATCACAATATAATAAAAAGCAACTCTCCGTAATTTGAGTTGAAAAAAGAGGCAGACGAAGCTGTTAGAATTCCAATAGCTGTGCTCCCATGCAGGGACAACAAATAATCATGAAGCCCCTTCTAGCTGCTTAGAGGTATAAGAGAGTACTAATAGCATCATTCACTGGAGAAGGAAGAGCGGCACTGTTCCTGGAACCAACAGAATCACAGGTATCTGATGGAGGTGACAGAGATCTGAGAGGAAATCTGGTCTAGCACTCTGCCCTAAATAACCTTAGTTGTTTCTCCTGTAAAATGGATACTGCATAATTAAATGACTTTCCTAAAGTCACATAGCAAGTAAATTGTGGAATTGCAGCCTTTTGTTAGAAAAAGGAACTTGAGGGCACCTGGGTGGCTCAGTTGGTGAAGTGTCCAACTTCAAATCAGGGCATGATCTCACAGTTCGTGAGTCCAAGCCCCACATGGGGCTCTCTGCTATCAGTGCAGATCCCGCTTCAGATCGTCTGGCCCCCACTCTCTCTGCCCCTCCCCGCTCATGTTCGTTTTCTCCCTCTCTCTCTCTCTCTCAAAAATAAGCAAACATTTTAAAAAAAGAGCGAAAGAAAGAAAAATGAACTTGATCGGTCAGTCTCAGGCTTCTGAAGCTTAAATGCTTCTAGCAGCTAAGGCAGAATCAAAGAATCAAACGGAGTTGAAAGAAAGTAAGGAGTAGTGGGGATTGCAGCAAACTAGACATTACAAGCTCCACCCTGTGATATTTAAATTCAAGTTCATCAAAACACCACGACAAGGTGTGGTAGGCTGTCAGTTTGTAACCCCTAAGAGATTAGATTCTAGCCCAACTCCTCAATTTGACAAATAAAGAAATTCTATGCTTAATTCAGCATAGGATTTAGTCAGACCCCTCCACAAAAACAGTAGTGTTGCCAGAGGTCAGGTTCAAAAGCAAAGGAGCTTACTGAGCTTAAAGGTTAAAGTCAGGATGGCCTCCTTTCTCTCTCCCCCACTTCCCACCTTCTGATTCTTCCTTCCAAATGGCTGATGTAACCCAGGCAGAGGCTCACTGCTCTGGGAAACCTGCAGTGGTGATGCAGCCCGCCCCACTCCCAGTCCTTAGGAGGTCGTAAACTGAGTCTGAACTAGCTAGAAGAGCTCTCTCGCCAACCACCATTACCTGTGCCTGCCCACTTTTCACTGGAGGATCTCACGGGGAAGACTGGCCAGACAAGACAAGATCTGGTGTTCAGGGACACTTGACTTCCAATGCTGCCCCCTCTATTATGTCACCTCTCACTGCCTTTCTTTTGCCCCCTTGAGCTGGGCAAGCCACTGGGCTGAGTTTAATAATCTAACAGAAACTGACTAACATAGAACTCTAACATAGAATCTAACATAGAACTGACTTTGTCTAGTCTCTCATTCAGACACTGATCCCCAGCCTATACTCATCAGAAAAGCATGAAAATGAAGGAGATGACTACAGTAGACCAGGACAGAGAACAAACAGGCAAGAGCTCAGCTTATCCAGCCACAATGACAGTCCGCATCCCAACAAGGACAGAAGGACAAGAGCAAGGGGCAGCCCACTAACGGAGTTGAGAGTTCTGCAGCCAGAGGCATGCACACCACATTACACTAGCCATCCCAAGAACAGATGCAGAATTAATTCACAAAGTTGAAACTAACCTGTATTCTCCTGGGGATGTTGCAAACTGTTCTCTTCTGAAACCCAAGCAAGTAAGTAATCAAAAAAACAGTCAAGATATCTGTGCTTGGCCTAAGTTAAAATTTAACAAAATGCTTAAGAATTTTTTTTTTAGGTATCAACAAATTCTTTCACTATCTAGGTAACAGTTTCATGAATTCTGAAGAGCACCTGACTATTCCAAACAGCAGAAAAGTTAAGTCACTAAATAACCTGGGAAACACAATGTCTGGAAAAATCTAACACACAGAAATGAATGAAATAAGAACACTGTCTCACCTAATACTGCTGAAGATCGCCGCTGGAGTTCCTCATTAAGCTGTTTTTTATAAGGTGTAGGTGACCTCACAGACTGTGTTCTTGAAGGGAGCTGAGGGCTGGTCCAACTTCCACTTAGAGATGGCTGCTCTCCCTGGCCCCCTTCCACTCTCTCTGTAGCAAAGGAAAGCTTGGCATTATTTGCAAAACTAAGACTCAGAGTTCAGCAAAGAGAAGGAATAGATAAAACTGTTCTGAAGATAATGTATATATGTAATATATGCATAACTAAAAATTAGCTTAAAAAAAAGATATTCAAGAAAGTGGCAAAATTATGGGCCAATATTTCTTCCTTGGCATGTGATCTTCAGTTTGTTTCACTTTTTCATTAGAAATACCTTGAGCACATTAAAGGAAATAGAATGTAAGCTTCACACAAAGGCAAAAATTTTTTTTATCTGCTTTGTTTATGGGATAGATCCCATGCACTATTAAAACAGTGCAATAGTGGATAATAGGTACTCAATAAACATTTGCTGAATAAACAAAAAGATTATTGTCTTATGATGACTAAATATAATGTGTAATCCCACATGAGATCCTGGAACAGAAAAAGGACTTTAGGTAGAAACTGAAGAATGAATACAACACATACTTTAGTTTATAATACTGTGTCAATAATGGTTCATTAATTGTAATAAGTGCACTATACTAACGTGAGATGTTAATAACAGGGAAAACTGGGTGTGGGGGTATATGAGAATCCGGTACCATCTTCCCAATTTTTCTGTAAATCTAAAAGCAAACAATAAAATTTTTCTAAAAAGTCATTACCTTAAAAATGGACTAACAGGAGGAGATTTCATAGAACTTTAAATTGACTACTAATAAAAGTCAGTTAATACTGGAGCACCTGGGTTGGCTCAGTCAGTTCCAACTCTTGGTTTTGGCTCAGGTCATGATCTCACGAGTTCATGGGATCAAGCCCCCTGTCAGGCTCTGTGCTGACAGTGCTGAGCCTGCTGGGATTCTCGTTCTCCTTCTCTCCTCTGCCCCTCCCCTGCTCTCTGAATGAATGAATAAATAAACAAACTTAAAAAAAAAAAGTCTGTTGATACTATTAAAATTTCTTCTGAACTAATTAAACTATTAACCCTCAAGTTCCTTACAAGAGGGATTACTTTCTAATGCATTTCAAATAATACAGCCAAATATAAAGCAGAGATAATAGGCCATATTTTTTTAAATTTTTTTTAAATGTTTATTTACTTATTTTGAGTGACAGAGAGAGAAAGAAAACACCAGCAGAGAAAGCAAGAATCCCAAGCAGACTCCATGCTGTCAGTGCGGAGCCCAACACAGGGCTCCAACTCAGGAACCGTGAGATCATGACTTAGGCTAAAGTCAAGAGTCAGATGTTTAACTGAATGAGCCACCCAAGGCGCCCCTATTTTTTAAAATTTTTCTTCCAGGTAAAAAATACCTTACTTCAAAAGAGCTCACTTAAAAAGTACTTTTTCCCTTCTAGTTATGGAATGAACAAGTCATGGATATAAAAGATACAGCATAGGGAATATAGTCAATGGTACTGCAGTAAAGCTGTATGGTGACAGATGACAGCTACACTTGGGGGAGTGGGGCATAATGTATAGACTTGTCAAAATCACTATGTTGTACACCTGAGACTAATGTAACATTAGGCATCAGCTATACTTTAATTAAAGAAATAAAAATAAGCAAGATCCCAATTAAGGAACATTTTGTAAAATATTTGGTGTGTTCTCTACAAAAATGTCCATCTCACAAGACAGAGAATAGGAGACAAAAGATAGATGAAAACTATATGCAGTATGTAATCCCGGACCTGATCCTGGAATGGAAGTTTTGAGAGCAATGCATTTGTTTGGAATAGACTGTTGATTAAATAAAAGTCCTGCATGATGTTAAATTTCCTTATATAAATAGGTAAAAAGTATCTTTTCACTTGATATTATTACACTTACATCTTAATCTAACAGGTTTAAGTCAAAAAGCCTGCTGACAGTTTCAATTTTGGAAAAATAGGAATCTTTCCTCCCAGGTGCTGAGTCTTCTAGTTTTATGGCTTTAATTAAAATCTTTTGGCTATTTACCCCCATAAAAACAAAGTCCATTCTGTGAACTTAAGAAAGTTGAAACATATTAAGAAAGGAAAAAAAAAATGCTACCTTCAAAGAGGGATCTCCTTTTAACATTATTTTTCAATTCAGATCTTCAGTTACCAATAACTAGTAAGATTACAGGGAAAATTCTAGCTTTCTTCTCTTGAGCAGCAAACCCCAGTGACCGATTATTAAAGCTATCTCCTTGTTGATATTTCACATTCTTGCAAAGACACAGCATGAAAGCTGAGCTGAACAAGAGAATTTTAGAAAATCAAAATTACAGGTTCTCTGATCCATAAGAACAAGTCTTACCTTTGTTAAATCGAAAGAGATTTACAAAAGAACTATATGCTGATTTAAAAGGAGGTTCGTCCTGGTCAGGAGTCAAAGGTTTAAAGTGTGTGAGATGAGAAGGACTAGTAGGAGATCGAGGCAAATCATTAGCAGAGTCCAATGTTGGGGAAGTCTTATCATCTGTGGCCATTTCATGAGTCTAAAAAACAAAAGATAGGAGTTCCTAAGGAAGACCAAAATTTGATTCCAAACAGCATACCTAAATATCTGGAAATCTGACTCTGAAAACTCTGATCTCCGAAACCAAAGAATAAATAAATCTAGTTTAGTATATATTGCAAATTAAGGCTTAAAAACACTGCAGTCTAGATCATAAGGAAGGGTGTCAGACAACTGAAACTACGATTAGACAGCCAATCTAATTTTCAACATTGCTATTTAATCTACAGAAAATATAAAAATTATTAGTAATTTGGAGGTAAGGTACAAATGTAAGTAGGAAAAAAGAAATAAAAAGCATTTTCACATAATTTATATCTTTTCCATTTTAACATTTTTTTGGAAAAAGAGATAACTCAACAGCTGTTTAAAGTTATAAGGAAAACTGGTTTTATACAACCATATTAATTCCTCAAAAAATTTTTAATTTATTTCAATTTTTCTTTTAAAAATATAAAACATAAATATTTCCAAGAAAAGAAAATGAAACAGTCATCCCTTAATGACACTTCTGTACAACCTCAAAGATTTCTTCAAACTGTGCCTCATCTCCTCAAGAACTATTCAAATCAACAAGCTGTTCCTGTCATCTCTCCTCCTAGGCACGTGAATCTGGTTTTTCTCCTTTTAAGCATAACCTCATATAGACATTAAAATGAAGATCTTAAAGAGCTTTTTTTTTTAAATAACCAAAAATGATAGTTCAACCAAAGTAGTAAAGGTAAGCACATCACCAGATGGAGGGTAGAGAAAAACACTGATGTCTCTTTTCTGCCATATTAACACTTCAAATTAATGACAACCATGAACTACGCATAACTGTAGTCATTAAAGTACTACAGATGACTTTTGATTTTTGTCATCTACCTTATATCTTACAAAGGACATCACACTCCCACAAAACGCTTTTCAGTTTCAAAATCATATCTACCACCTTGTTTTAATTTTACAAAAATCCTGGAAAGCGCACAGAGCTGGCCTTACTACACTTTGCCTTTGAGACAACCAGTGCACACTGAACCTAAAGTGACTTTCTTGAGGGTCACACAACTAGTCAGTCAGTGGTAGAACTGTAATTACACCCCAAGTTTTATCCCAGAATTCCTCTTTAGATCGAAGTTATTATTGTAGCTCTTCACAGACTTCAATTCCAGCCTATCTAAATTCCTGATTAATAATTTAATTGATTAAAGCAGAAATGAAACCATGGACTTGAACATGATTTGGCAATAAATGTTTATTGGTATGGGGGGGGAGTAGAGGAGGAAGAAAAAGAGGAAGGAGTGTTGAGGAAAAGGAGGAAGGAGAGAGATGGAGAAGAGAGAGGAAGGAGGGAGAAAGGAGGAGAGGGTGGGAGGGAGTGAGGGAGATGGAGGGAGACAGAAAGGGTCTCTAATACCACCTTCTATTGGGGAGAATAGTCAACAATTCTAAATCATCATGACAATCCATATTCCAGCATAAAAGATTCTGAAGCAAGCTGCTAAACGAATTCGTGTCAACTCAAAATGGGGGGGGGGGGGAAGGGGGAAAAAGGGGAAGAAAAAAGAGTACTAAAGACAAAGGATTGTGTGATTGCAACAACCACCCTCAGGCTTGGAAAAACAGTCCACATTCTACTGTGACATAAGTAGCATCTGAAGCAGAGTTAGCAATCTGCATGAAGAATCTCAGCGTTACTACTGAGGGTCACCCATATACAAAACTATTAATAAGCTTTGGAGATGTGAGCATAAAAATTACCATGAAAACGCTCAGCAAGTGCAGTCTCTGAAACATAAACACAATCACATAGCTAATCTTAACAATTTCATAATGACACCAGGATCTTGAAAAAACTGCCTTACAACTCTTATTCTCTGGCAGCTTAATTACTGTCTGGGATATAAACTAGGCCTCCTTGCTGACAGGCAATTAGAAATATTAACCTGGCCTTCCAAATGCCAGTACTTTGCCTCTTATTTCAAGGCTACCCCACCACACACTATCTCAGTGATGAAGCCAATGTGAAGGCTAATCAGGTATTACATGTAGAACACAGGCCAGATCCACTAGCCAATTTCAAAATATAGTGGATGAAAAAATCCAAGTATCAGCTGAATAATTTCTAAATACAGTTTTTAAAAATAGTCAAGACATATCTAATAATGCAGGCCAGCTGAATACTAGAATTGTCAGTTTCCATCAACAAAGATTTTGTTGTTCAATTTTTGACCAACATGCCAACAGAAACACTAAAGGAAGACCACAACGTGATCCACATTACTCTTCCCAGAAAGCAGAAAATGGGAGCCCACAGGAAAAGAAAAAGGGAAAGTTGTTTTGCTCCACAGAACAGAAGACCTGCCCAATCTTTCTCAAAAGCCCAAACCCAACCAAAACAAACAAACAAACAACTAAGGTTATTTTTGAATCCTGATAGAATGAAAGTTTTGGAGTGGCAGAAAAGGAGAATCAAGTAAGTTTGAAGTAAGAGAGTGCAAAACCAAACCACTACCTCTGGTTTTAAAACAGAGTATGCACTGAATCAATAAATGATAATTTAACACATACCTACACATCTCAGATAAACATAAATAACTTGCTTTCCACAGAATTCTAGCATTTCTCATATTTCTTGAATATCTTAAAAATAATCTCTATATTGGACATATCTTAATTCTCTAAAAACATCCATCGCATTTCATCCTCACCCTTTTGCTGGGAACATTATAAGCAAAGGTAAAATACTAAATGGGAAATCAAGTCTCCTCCTCAAGAGATTTTGAAACATAGGTAGTAATGGGATGGACTCAAGTAGAAGAAACAAATATTTTTAAAGAGGTCTGTTCATATTTGAAAACCCACTACTGGTGTCGTTTTCTGCAGCTCAAGAACTTTCTTTTTCAGTCTACGGATGCACCTCTGACACACAGACTAGGAGCTGATCCATCAGAGAGGGAGGAGGAACGGGACTGTGCACCTCCGAAATAAGCTGAGAGACGTGGGACAAGAGAGGGGCAAGAGAACTTCAAATGTTTCCAAGGAAACCTCTTCAAGAACAGCCGCACCCGGCTCCCAGACCAGGGGCAACCGGGGAATCGGGGAGCCGGCTTGCTGCGGGTACCGGTTCTCTGCCCTTCGTTGCCCAGCCTCGGCCACAGTCCGGCCTCCAGCCACGGTGGTGAAGCTTCAGCTCTCGCCGTCACTTCAGCCTTCCCCTCGGCTCTGGCCCCGGAGCTCCCCAAACCGGCCTTCTTCCTCACTCTCAGCGCCAGCCGGCCGCGCGCCAGGCCCCCTCCCTTACCTGCGCCTCCCGCCTGGGCCCCGCCGGCCACCCTCCACCCCGGTCGCCGCTTCACCCCGTTCAGGCGCGGAAAGCCAGCTCCGGAGCGCAGCGACGGGGGTACTCGGGCCGCCGGCGGTTGCTGCAGGAAGCAAAGCCACTTACATGGTTGATGCGGCTTCTCCCTTCCCCCGAAGGCTCCGCCCCCTGTCCCTCCTTCTCTCCAATCCGCAATTCTCCCGGCCGCCGGCTCCGCCCTCTTCTTCCCGTCCGCGCCACGTTTGGATCAGACGCCCAGGCAAAAAGAGTCGAGTTCAGATAGAGTCGTCCTCGACAGTTTGGCTGGTTAGGCCGCCTCCTCCTTCCCAGAGGAAGGCAGGGCGACTGCATGCGTGAGCGTCACGCGTGTCGGGTCACCGGACGGGTGCTGGCTGGGCCACCGCGGTTACCGTATGTGTTCGATGACATGGGCTCTCGTAATATGTTACCGCGCTCAGCGTTCCTAGGGACTGACACTCAGGAGAGCGACGACTGTTGTCACACTTAAGTGACTCCGTCAATAACTGGCCAGGTGACCTTAAGCAAATTACTAACTTCCTTAGGCCCCTGCCCTCTTAACTGTAAAATGGGGCTGATAACAATACCCACTTCACGGACAGTTTTTTTGAAGATTAAGGAAAACATGGCACGTAAAGCCTTTGGCACAGCGCCTTACCCAGAGTAAGTCATGGGAGCTCTACAGCTAGTGTTTTCATTCAAGTTGTGTGTTGCCAAGACTGGGTGCCAAGAAAATTACCAAGCCTGGTCTTGCTCAGCCTGACTAGCATTAATCCATCTTTTTGTCCTGCTGTGAGCGTTGTGCCCTTAGCTGAAGACAACACGCCAAAACCTGCTGACCCCAACCGTGGGACTTGGCAGGGAGGTCAGAAAGTTAATGAAACCCAAAGTGAGGTGCTATTTTAATTCAATTCTCCAGGCCCTTTCCTCAAGAGTTTTGGCAAATCCCTACCCAGTTTTCCTCGAGTTGCCCTCCTCAGCGGATGGAGAATGGCGTCAAAACCTGAAGGCTGATACCACTACAGGGAAATCCCTATCACCATCCTCAGCTGGGTCCCTCGGCAATCATTCTCAGAGTGGGTAGTCTGCCCCCTCTCCCCTCCGTCACTACTGTTCCACATCACACCGTTCCTCGTGCCCCATTACCTTGACTATTGATCTCAGCAGAGAATCTCACCTACCTGAGTCAAAAGGCACAAGCTATTGGGTGTGACCTCTAACAAACCTCCCACATATTTATGATTCTGAGTCTATTATTATGATGCTTATATTCCTTCCTATATTATGTATTAGTTGTATGTGTACTGAAAATAACTTTTCCTTTTCTTCTTTTTTATATTGATTCGTATTGTCCAATTCATTAAACAAGGAGGCCATCAGGCCATTAGTCTGAGACTTTTTTCTTTTTTTTTTTTAGAGAGATAAAGAGAATGCCCATGTGTTGGGGAGGGGCTGATGAAGTGAGAGAGAGAATCCCAAGCAGGCCCCAGTGCAGAACCGAACTCAGGGCTCAATTCCAGGACCCTGGGATCATGACCTGAGTAGAAATCAAGACTGGGATGCTCAACCAACCTAGAAGGCCCCAGAATGAGATGGTTCTAATGATTGAGTAGCCTCTGTAAGTATACCAAAACCGAAGCCTAGAATGCCTCAAAAGTTATGAATTTGAAACCTAAGGACAACCAATCACCAACAGCCACCTAGGCTTTCCTAAATATGCAACCGCCTAAGATGTGGTCAGTCAAATAATGTTCTTGCTTTGCTTCTGCCTCTACAAGTCTTTCCCCTAGCTCCTGTCGGTGGAGTGCTTCCGATCATTTCGCGTTTGGCAATGTCCCATTCCTGCTCAAATAAACTCTTAGAAATTTTAATATGCCTCAGTTTATCTTTTAACAGTATCAGTACAGACTTGTGTTTTTTTTACACTGTTATAATTCATTACTGCCACCACTCTTTTTGATAGTCAAGTTGTCCCTAATTTGCCCAGTGAGAGCCCCTTCAAGCAGCTCCTGTGTACATTTGACATGCCTTCATCACTTTTTGAGCACTTCCTTACTTTTTTACCCAATAAAATATGCCAGACTCATCTTGAACTATCCTTGATCTAAAATTAGTTCTGTAAGGATCCCTGATTCTCTTTAGTAGGAACACAAAGATATTTTTAAAAATCATGAAATTCAGGGGCACCTGGGTAGCTCAGTGGGTTGAGCTTCTGACTTCAGCTCGGGTCATGATCTTGCATTTCATGAGTTCGAGCCCCGCGTCAGGCTCTGTGATGACAGTTCAGAACCTGGAGCCTGCTTCAGATTCTGTGTCCCCCTCTCTCTCTGCCCCTCCCCTGCTCATGCTCCCTCTCCTTCTCTCTCTCAAAAATAAATAAACATTTAAAAAAAATCATGAAATTCAGTTCTGGCTAGGAAGTAATGAAAGTGGCACTCACATTCACTGCACATGAAAACATAAATAGGTATATCCCTCCTAGAAAATGCTTTGACAGATCTAACAAGTGCCTTTAAAATGTTCATACTCCTTGATCCAACAATTACAATTCTATCAGTCGTGCCTAAGGAACGGAGTCGAGTACAAAGTATAGCTAAATATGTTTTTCACAATTATTCAAAACAGTAATAAATAAAAAGGAAACAAATTTCCAATGAACACAAATAACATGAAAGTAATATAGTCAAATGATGGGCAATTAGGCAATCATTAAAAATTATGCCAAGACTTTCTAGAGCATTCTTCATTTCATGATCAATATTCTTGAAAAAGTTTTGTCTCCCTTCCCTCACCTCCCTTTCAAACTTCAATCCTCTATAGTAAGGCTTCTATCAGAATCATTCTGATAGATTTATGCTTCTTAAGGTGCATTCGTGAGGTCTTCCCACTTGCTAAAATTAATTTCAGGCTTTGTCTTCCTTGTCCTCTCTGTAGTACCCCCTCCTTTTTAGAAACTTTCTCTTTGTTTCCCATCAGTCTGTGCTGATTTTTCTACCACCTCCTAGATAATCCTTGCCATTGTCTTTTGGGGGCCACTTTTCCTCCACTTAGCTGTTAAAGGTATTGAGTATTCCACAGACTTCTCACTGAGGTAGACTTTTCTTCTTACTGTATACTTCTAGTTTATGACCTCTTAAATTCTATGGCTTCAACTATCAACACATGCTTGTTCGTTTGCTAGGGCTGCCATACCAAAATGCCACAGATCGGGTGACTTAAACAACAGAAATTTACTTCTCACAGTTCTGGAGGTTGGAAGTCCAAGATCAAGGTGCCTGCAAGGGTTACTTTCTCCTGAGGCCTCTGTCATTGTTTGCAAATAAATGGCCACCTTCTTGCAGCCTCTTGACATGATCATCCCTCGGTGCATGCACATGTGTCCCAACTTCCTCTTCTTATAAAGACACTAGTCCAGGGGCGCCTGGGTGGCTCAGTTGGTGAAGCATCTGACGTCTGACTCTTGATTTTGGCTCAGGTCATGATCTCATGGTTTGTGGGTTCAAGCTCCATGCCAGGCTCTGCATTGATAGTGCTCTTTGACAGTGCTCTAATACACACTCTCTCTCTCTGCCCCTCCCCCCTCAAAATAAATAAACTTTAAAAAAAACACTAGTCAGATTGGATTAGGGTCCACCAACATCACTTCACTTAACCTTAATTACCTCTTTAAAGGTCCTCTTTCCCAACACAGTCACGTTCTGAGGTACTAGGGATCAGTGCTACAACATACGAATTTGAGGGAAAGAAGGACACACACTTTAGCCCATAACAATGCTAAAGAGTCTCAGATTTCTCTCTCTAGCCCAGACACCCCTCCTGAACTGCAGATGCAGCTAAATGCCTCCATAACATCTCTATCTGGCTGTCCCACAGGCATCTCAGATTTAACACATCTTAAACTCAACTCATGAAAATCTGTGACTCTGTCTGTATTTGTTGAAGGGCACCCTGTCACCCAAACCCCATGCCCAGAAATCACCTTTACTGTCCTTTCTCCCATAATGTTCATGGCCAATAAATGTCAATAAAGTGAATTTCCACAAGGTAGAATGTTTCACTGCATTTTTTTTAGATCATCAAAATGAAAACACAAATGCCTTAGACTATTTCTGACAATCCTGTTATCTGGATGAGTGTCTCATAACCAAATACTGACAGAAATTTCATAGCCTATGTTTCTATTTGTGTGTACAACAGTAAATAGGACCAGCTCCTATTAAAATATCCAGATTTTTTCATTGGCCAAATGAAAAACAAATGATGTCAAGGCATGCAATATTAACAAAACAGAAAAATGGTGTGCTAAATGAATTCTCACATGACACCCAGAATAGGCAAGCTAAATTCAAAACAGCAAGAATGTAAGCAAACATCATGTGTTACATTTAGTTAATGTTGTCAATGGGTAATGTATTATCTTATAGTTTTGTTTCTAGTCATTTTGTCTATAAATTTATTTTTTAGTTGTATAAGAGCTATCAGCATAAGGAGCATATATATACCTAGTTTTGCATATACATATATGCAGTAAAAAAATCAATTCTAGGGATCTACAAGAAAATATTTTCAATGAAAAAGGAGTCCCTGTGTTATTGGCTTAGGAAACACTGTTTTAGGATGCTGAGATTCCCATCCGTAAGTGTCCCACAGTGGCTCAGAGCCAAATTTGCAGCCCATCTCCAGAAGTGTTTAGGATTTGATGGAATACATTTTGTGATTCAATTCATCTTGGTTCTGTATAATTTCCTATATGTATTCTATCTTTTCCTCGTTTTCCTCACATATATTCAATGTGTTTTATCGTGCTATATTGTGTTATTTTGAAGGCTTCCCTAAATCCTTTCTGAAACAAGAAAGAATATACTTTTAGTAGTAGGCAAAGGGTGAACCTGATATAAAATGACAGTAAGTTTACAATCTCAGGTGACTTTGGGTCTCAGATTCTAGATGAAAATACAAGCTTATATACCTCTATAATCATTTCTACAAGAATAAATGGAGGTAACTGCTACTTTCCATTAATCCACTTCAAAAATCAAGTGCAGGGCACCTGGCTGGCTCAGTGGCATAGCATGTGACTCCTGATCTAGGGGTTGTGAGTTTGAGTCCCACCTTGGGTGTGGAGATTACTTGAAAATAAAATATTTTTTTAAAAAATCAGCACATGCAATGCTATGTATCCCCCCCCCCCTTTACTTTTCTCTTGGGAAAAATACCAGTGCCCTCTAGTGTTCAAAATGTACCTTGTGTAATGACCTTCATACCGGTTTATCTTCAGAGTAATTGTAATCCGATATTAGAGAAAAACATGTTTTATTATTTATTTATTTTTTAATGTTTATTCATTTTTGAGAGAGAGAGAGAACGACGCAGGGGCAGAGAGCTGTCTGCACACAACCCAGCGCAGGGCTGGAACCCAAGGACCACAACCCCAAGATCATGATCCGAGCCTGAGCCAAAGTGGGCTGTTTAAATCGACTGAGCCACCCAGGCGCCCCGAGAAAATTTTTTAAAATAAGTTTTGGGACACTGAATCCTGGGCAGTAATATACAAGCATTACAACCACTACAAATCACTGTCTAAAATGCCCCTCCCCCATGTTTTCGAGAGTAAGGAATACACAAAAATAATTCCTGTAGCTGACAGATTTTTTTTATTCCAGTGTTTCCTAAGGCTTCGCATCTTTATTCCAACTTCACTGGAATCCAGACAATAATCTCCTATATTTATTTTCTAATGCAAATGACACCTGGGCTTATTGATAGTATGTACTTAGCAGTAATTAGAAATATAGGTACAGAAGTTCTGAAGACGTAGTAGCGGAAATTTACCGTGGCATGCCTACCTGTGGATTTAATTCTTTGCATTCTAGTTGCTCCGAGAAGCCCCCAAAGCGACCCCATACTGCCTACTCCCGCCCACACTCCTCCTTCTGCCAAAGGCTCGTTCCGGTCTACCGCACACCAAAGTAGCGCCGGAAGTCTTTCCTTTGCAGTCACTGAGAACCTGGAAACTCACTCCGCAAGGCCCTAGGCGGCGTGGGTCTTAGACTACAGCCCTGGCGCTTCCTGGTCGCAGGACTGCAAATGGCATTCACGTCCTTCCGCGGCCGGGTTCCGGGGCCGAGTCTAGGGGGCGCTGCGACCCCTTCCCACACCGCGAGCGCAGAGAAGGCAGCAGCAGATCTCGCCCAGAAGTTCCGGCACCCGGCCCTGCCCACCCAGAGCGATCGGCGCGCGATGATTGGCGGTGTGGAGGGTGCGGGGCTCCGGGAGGGTGGGCTGAGGGGGCGGGCCTGGGAGGGGACAAAAGCGTGTCCGTGCCAAGGCTCCGCCCTGTCGGCTGCCTCCTGGGTTGGTGCGGAGGCGGTGTCAGAAGCCGAAACAGCTGGGGCCCAGCTGGCATTACCAGTGTAGACCCTTGTGAGCTTCAACGTGTGAGTGGCTGTGGCGCCCCCGGCGTATCTCCCGCGTACCTTCTCCTGCAGGTAACCGCAGACTTCGAGGGGCAGCTCGGGCCCCTGGCTTTTGCGGGGAGGCTCTGAGAGCCCGCCAATAGCTGGAGTGGGGAAAAAAGGAAGAAAGCTCAGATCTTGGGTCTGGAGGGAGAAATTTAGCGGCGAGCCCTGGTCGAAAGGAAGCGGGGAAAATCCAGGCTGGGAGTGGGAAAGAGACGTGGGGAGGGGGAAGGTGCTGGATCCCTGTGTATGGGAAAGAGACGTGGGGAAGAAGGTCCTAGATGCCAGAATGTGGAGAAGGCCCGCTCTTGGTCTCGGAAAGGTGAAATTGAGCGGCACAGAGTTGCTTGCAGTGACACATAGAAGGCCGGGTTTGCATGCAGAAAGGAAAATCGAGCGGTGGGAGAATGCCAGTATGCGTGGAAGACTAAGTTTGGGGGTTAGGGAGAAGAAAACGTGCGGCAGTGGGGAGCTGCATGCAAAGAAAGGTGGAAGCCATGGACTTGGGCGTGTGCAGCGAACTCAGGTGGCTGGAACTAGCAGTGCGGTAGAGTGGAAGCGTCCTCTCGGGGGCGTGGAGGGGGTGGAGTGGAGGTGGAGGAGACCCCTCCGCCCCCAAGCGGATCTCCAGTTCCCCCGGCATGCTCCTGGCGCCAGAGGTTTAAAGGTTCCTGCGCAGCAGAAGGAAGGGGTGGGCTTGCAGACCTGGAGAGAGGAGCGGAGCAAGCGTGGTTGCAGCCCTCTTGCACAACGGCCACAAGGACGCATGCAGGCCTAGAGCCCGCTGGTCACAGCGTCACCTAAGGACGTGCAAACCCCAAGACCAGCTAACGGACGACGAACCCGGGACGCGCCCGCTGACGTGCCCTCCAGTGTGTGGGCAGGCAGAGATATTTGTGCGCTCTTAACCTTTATTTGGTAGGTGCCCGCGCACCTAAAACTGGCCTTTGGTCCACTGGGTACACTCAGCTCTGTACTTTAAACCAGATAAACTGGGCTGTCTGGCCGGTATTAAAAACAGCTAAGTCCTCCTGACAGGCGTATTTTGATCGTTAAGTTTTTCTATTCCTCTTTTGTTTTGTTTTAGGAAATAAACTGCACTCATCCGAGTCTGCAAGATTGAAGGAAGTTGGGGTGATTAGAAGTTGTAAAGGTGAGAATTAGTACTTTCTCCCCTTCTGTACGTCTTGATGTGACAATGCTGCATTTAATTGGTCCTGGAGGTCTTGAGTAGGTGGAGGTACTGCAAGGGAATGAGTCAGGGATATTTCCAACAACAAACTGCAACTGCTTCCTTGTTTCTTTCAGCGCAGCTCTTCTCTGCAAGAGACTATTTTTGGCCGAGAAATTATTGTAGTTCATGAACTCTGCTTTTTAAAAAAAATGTGGCTAAAAATTTGGGGTTGATGAAAAGAAAATTAAGCTCAAGCAACTTTCTCCTTAAACTACTCTGTATTAGTCCAGGTGTATCTTGTGCAATTACACAAGTGTGTCAGGAGATGGGAATTCAGCTGCTTTCAGAGTCCCTAAACTGGCCTGTTGGAAAAGTCCTTCCTTCTGAAGTCAGGGTTTGGGTGGAGAGGGAGAATCTGGGGAGCAAGGGTTAGAGAAATGAATCCAGTGGGGCCTGAAGCCTACTCCCATGGAATTTAAGTCTAAAAGAAATAATATCCGACCTTGAAAGAAACAATGGTCTACAAAAAAAACTTTACCTTTTTTTTTTTAAGTTTATGTATTTATTTTGAGAGAGAGAAAGAGAGAACCCCAAGCAGGCTCCACACAGTCAGTGCAGAGCCTGATGTGGGACTGGAACTCACAAACCATGAGATCATGACCTGGGCTGAAATCAAGAGTTGGACACTTAACCTACTGAGCCACGCAGGCACCCCAAAAAGACTTTACTTTTTTAGTTAGGACGTGGTAAAATTTTAATGGATAATGTGAGGAACTCCTGAAATGTTTCAGTTATGCATTATAAGATACAGAAAAATTACTGCAGTAAATGTTTGTTTTGACTGAGAAGGAAGTAGTTTTAAAAATGCAATTACTCAGTATCAAAATTTCAAGGATGCTATATGACCTATCAATTGTATTTGCCATTAAGGAAAAATAGCCAACTCATAACTCTTATATAATATTATGTAGGAATGTGGCCATGGAACTGTATCAAGACTAAGATAAGGGGCGCTTGGGTGGCGCAGTCGGTTAAGCGTCCGACTTCAGCCAGGTCACGATCTCGCGTTCTGGGAGTTCGAGCCCCGCATCAGGCTCTGGGCTGATGGCTCAGAGCCTGGAGCCTGTTTCCGATTCTGTGTCTCCCTCTCTCTCTGCCCCTCCCCCGTTCATGCTCAGTCTCTCTCTGTCCCAAAAATAAATAAACGTCAAAAAAAAATTAAAAAAAAAAAAAAAAAAAAAAAAAAAAAAAAAAAAAAGACTAAGATAAGTTTGCTGCCTCTTGTTTTGTTTTGTTTTAAATACAAGGACAGATGTGACAGTGGGCTCAGCATGACTGAATCATATAAAGCTCCACTGTAAATTACACTTGTGGGGCGCCTGGGTGGCGCAGTCGGTTAAGCGTCCGACTTCAGCCAGGTCACGATCTCGCGGTCCGGGAGTTCGAGCCCCGCGTCAGGCTCTGGGCTGATGGCTCGGAGCCTGGAGCCTGTTTCCGATTCTGTGTCTCCCTCTCTCTCTGCCCCTCCCCCGTTCATGCTCTGTCTCTCTCTGTCCCAAAAATAAATAAACGTTGAAAAATTAAAAAAAAAATTACACTTGTAAATTACATGCTGGCAATGTGGAGCCTGCTTGGGATATTCTCTCTCTCTCTCTCTCTCTCTCTCTCTCTCTCTCTGCGCCCCTCCCCCACTTGTGCTTTCTCTCTCTCAAAAATAAAGAAACTTAAAAAAAAAAAAAGGTCAAATTACTTCAGTTCAACTTTGTCAAGTGATACCGCTTATAAGCCCCTTACCTAATAGTTGCTTAAAACAGTTCTCAGGGGGCGCCTGGGTGGCGCAGTTGGTTAAGCGTCCGACTTCAGCCAGGTCACGATCTCGCGGTCCCTGAGTTCGAGCCCCGTGTCAGGCTCTGGGCTGATGGCTCAGAGCCTGGAGCCTGTTTCCGATTCTGTGTCTCCCTCTCTCTCTGCCCCTCCCCCGTTCATGCTCTCTCTCTGTCCCAAAAATAAATAAAAACGTTGAAAAAAAAAAAAATTTTAAAACAGTTCTCAGGCCTCAGTCTTACTGATAACTTCAGAGGATAAAAGCAATTTTCAGTTATATTGTCCTGGGGAAAGAGTTTCCATTAGAGCATCATGAAAGGGAACAGATACCTACCTGCAGTGGACTCAGGGCCCCTCCTCCTCTCTGGAAACACACCCAGGACACGGTTTTCCGTTAAGCCTCATAGTTTGACTTCTTCCAGAGGGTGTACCCTGTTCCTTCTGGGAATCAGATTAATTTGCATTTGCTACCCTCACATCCCAGAAAGACCTCTCTTCCTGGAAAATTTCCATTTCTCTGTCCCACCTTCTGGCAGCTTACATTTGCCCAGGAACAGTCCGGGAGTTAGGATACTGAGGAACAGGACAGGACATGCTTGGGTCCTGGGCAGCAGCCCTTCTATATACAGATTTTTCTGAATTGAGAAATCACTTCTATATTTAGTGTGACATCCCCAATATCCATTTTGTCTCTAGGAAAACATAATTCCACCAGAAATTTTTCATATTTTAGTCTTAAATGTGGTTTAAAGAACTCGTTGAATCCCTTCAATCATAGTTGTTTTATTTTGGTTGGTTTGTTTTAATGTGTATTTATTTGTTTGAGAGCAAGAGAGAGCATGAGCAGGGGAGGGGCAGAGAGAGAGAGAGGGAGAGAATCCCAAGTAGGTTCTGCACTGTCAACACAGAGCCCGACATGGGGCTTGATCCCACAAACTATGAGATCATGACCTGAGCCAAAATCAAGAGTCAGACGCTCAACCAACTAAGCCACCCAAGTGCCCCTGTTTTGTTTTGTTTTGTTTTGTTTTGTTTTTAAATAAAACAGCCTCTTAAAGGAGGGGAAATACTAGCACCTCTCATTTTGCTCATTTTGAGGGTACAGTAAAATGAGAAGTTGGATAGAAGGATTCAACTAAACATGGTATTGCAGAAATAATCTCATTTTATAAGATGACCCATCAGGAGTGGTGATTACATCATTAAGGACATGTTAGAATCTGGTTCCCCCACGCTCTAATGGGACAGCCTTGAGAAAGTTATTTTCCTTCTGTCAAAGTAAATTGGGAAAATAATTTCCAGCTTACAGGGTTGTGAGGGCTGGCTCAAACCACACATAACAGTTATGAAGCACATAACAGTGCTTTTTACAGAGAACGTGCTGAATTCTAATGGTAAATATATTGTTATAGTTTTTTATGCAGTTTCGTGTTTAGGAGTCACCAAAATGTTTGAATTTGTTTTTATACTATAGTGAAATAAACGAGAAGACCTGCGTCCTATCTTTTGTTTTTCTGAGAGGTTTCTTGAAGTCAAAATGTCTCAAAAAATCCGTGGCGGTTCTGTGGTAGAGATGCAAGGAGATGAAATGACACGAATCATTTGGGAGTTGATTAAAGAAAAACTCATTTTTCCCTACGTGGAACTGGACCTACACAGGTAAATGAATCAGTCTTCTAAGCAGCAAGCTCAGAAAGCATAATCTAAGTGATTTCAGGATATAACTAGCTGTTTCACAGAGCTAGCGCTGTATCTTAGGAATAAAACTTGTGAGGGAGGGATGCCTATGCATGAATCTTCTGTTTTAATTTTAACATATTGCTAGAAAAACTGGACTTGTCATTGTTCCACAGAAAAGAATCATGGTGGGAACAAAGATTCTCAGCTCTCTCTAAGCCTCTTCTATTTATATAAATCAGTGGTTAAGAGTAGCACAAGGTATCAGTGGAAGGGAAAATAATAGAGGTACATTCTCTACTGAACAGTAAAGTAAATGTAGTTCACACAGTTTTGTCCTTTCTATCTCTGTTTTCTATCACTCTGCTTAACTAGTCAATGGACCTCTCCCCCTGTTCATTCCTTGGCTCCTGCCCTTTTCACACAACTGTAGCACAGAAAGAACCCTTGAAATTATCTAACACAACCCCCACCTTTCAGTAGACAATCCCTTAAACCTTTCGTGTTCTAAAGATTTGAGCCTTTGCCCTGTCTTTACCATGTTTGGAAATAGGCATGAAAGTCTCTGTGGAATTCTTTCTGCTTTGTTCCCTGTGATTTTCATAACCTTGCTCATGCTCTGTGTGCATTTGAACAAGGTAGAGACAGAATTTTTCCAACGGGGCCGTGGCTGAAGCCTGGCATGGCAAAATGTTGACCGACACAGTTCAGCCGGACTGCTGGCACTTCTAAGTGTGTTTGCGTTGACCCGGAATTATTCATAAGACTGTATCCTGAGGACCTGTTGTTTGCTTAGGTGTAGATACTTCATTCACGTGGTGTCACTAGACACCCTTTTTAATTATTCTAAGCCTCAGCTGTTGATAAGGTCTATATTGCAACCATGAGAAGAAGCAAATACCTGCAGAGGTCCACCAAGCATACAGGAAATGAAGCATAAAAAACATCATCCAAGTGGGTTAAAGAAGCATTTTATGAGCACTCTCCTGTTTCAGGACTTGACATGGCAATAAGTGAATTTGCAGAGTTCTTGCAAATTATATAATAGCTGCAAAGAAGCTTTAAGCCTCATTAGCCTTAGGGGCATAAGGACTTTTAAAGGACGGTCATTATGGGGGCGCCTGGGTGGCTCAGTTGGTTAAGCATCCGACTTCAGCTCAGATCTAGCGATTCATGGGTTCGAGCCCTGCATCAGGCTCTCTGCTGACAGCTCAGAGCCTGGAACCTGCTTCGAATTCTGTGTCTCCCTCTCTCTCTCTCTCTCTGCTCTTCCCCCACTCACACTCTGTCTCTCTCCATCTCTCAAAAATGAATAAACATTATAAAAAAGTTTTTTTGAGGACAGTCATTATGCCTAGAAGGAGAACAGTGACTATCTGCAGAGTAAAGAATTTTGGGAGGCTCAAACAAGTTTTAAGTTGTTTCACAATTGCTATTATTATTACATCATGGGTTCTTTTTGAGGGGAGTGGAGTGATTTGTTTGTTTTGTTTTCTGCAGGCTATACAGGGGTCCAGACCACTTACTCATTCTTTTCTGTTAGAAATATTAAAAGAGAAGCAAAAATTCCACTACTTTGCTGGTAGATGCTGCTGATGAAAAATGGTTCCTACGAACGTGAAAAGTGCTGACTGCAGTCCCTAGTTGAGTTAGGATTAGACATTTGTAAACATTCAGCATTTCCTATGCCAGAAGATAAGAGAGTCCATGGATTTGTTAGACGTCCGTGAATTACCCAAGGTCAAAGCAGTTTGGAATAATTTTTATTTGGAAATACCTTAAGATTGCTACCTTGGCGTTTACACTGTAAGTTGGGATAGCTAAGGAAAGGAAAACAAAAACTAAAAGGAACTGAAAAACAAAGTGTTAATGGTTTCACAAGTTCTGAAAGCTGAAAAACGTTTTTAAAGCCTCAGAAAACAACACGAATTGTTATGTCACCATTTTGTCTCTCCTGTTTTTGACAAACTGTTTCATACTTTAGATAAGCCTTTAATTGTTCTCTGTGCCTGATGAACAATCAGCACTCTTTCCAGTTCTGAATAACCTGCGGCCTGGGAGTTGGTGTATATTAAGCTATAACTCTCTGAGTGAGCTGTCACATGTATAGCTCCCAGCACTTGAATACAAAAAATCCTTTAAACCCTCTGACCCCTTTATTTTTACACACAATATTTACCAAGGAAAAAATAAGGTGCTTAGGCTTCTGTTTTTATGCTAATTTTATGGAAGGAAGTCTGCTCCTGTCCTATTATTGCCTCTTTATGGTAAAGAGCACACAAAGGGCCAGAGCACAACGGTTTCTATTCAGGTGCCTTCTAGACGTCTTCCCACACCACAGGCAGGTGAGGCCCAGAGTCTTAGCCTCTCTTTGTGCTTTGTTTGGTTGACAACCATCTTCTGTGTCCAGGGTGCACTGACCCTAAAGGTTGGCAGATTTGGGTGTGTTTTGAGCCATCACGTTCTGCGGGGCAGGCTCCGCGTGCCATCACCATGCATAGAATGGTGCGTGGTGATAGAATGGTAACTAATGAGTTACCGTAGACCGTAGTACCTCCATCACTCATCAGTTTGCCTGGAGAGTTACACTTCACGGTTTTTCCCTCCCAGCTATGATTTAGGCATAGAGAATCGCGATGCCACCGGCGACCAGGTCACCAAGGATGCTGCAGAAGCTATAAAGAAGTACAACGTTGGTGTCAAATGTGCTACCATCACCCCCGATGAGAAGAGGGTTGAGGAGTTCAAGTTGAAGCAAATGTGGAAGTCACCAAATGGCACCATCCGAAATATTCTGGGCGGCACTGTCTTCAGGGAAGCTATCATCTGCAAAAATATCCCCCGTCTTGTGAGCGGTTGGGTAAAACCTATCATCATAGGTCGTCATGCTTATGGGGATCAAGTAAGTCATGTTGGCATGATTTGGTTTTCCATGCTTTTTTTTTTTCATGACCTGTGGCTGCCTAGAAGTTCTGATTTTCTGTTTTATTCTTTTGGTGTCTAGTCCCTTTAAGCGAGATGCCAAATTGAGAAATGTGTATGTGTATATCTGTATATTTAGGCATATTTAGGTATACCTAAATATAGATAAACTTACAGATAGGTACCTGTGTCAACACAAGTGATTTTTTTTTTCAGATGGGTTTTTTTCTTCCTGTATCTGTTTTTGCACTTAAACTGTATTATATTGCCATTTTTGTGTCCTTTCCCATGGTTCAAGCAGTTTAGTGGCCCTTCGCCCTGGCTATGCAATAAGATCCCTTTCTGGGTTTTTCAGTTTTCGTTTTGTTTTGCTTTTTAAACAAATGTGGTTTTTTTGTTTCAATTCCAGTGCATGAGTTTTACCCTACACCAACTGAATCAGAATTCCATGGGCTTCAGGCATTTTAAAGCTCCCAGGCGATTCCAGAAGGCAGGCAGGGTTGAGAACCACCAAAGATTGTACTGAACATGACTTTATACGTAAAAAGAAAAACTGATGCAGTAGTTGAAAGCATTCTCTTTAAAATATTCCTTTTCCTACAAGGGACAAAAAAAGTATAGTTTCTGTACTTGCACACAAGTCGGCTCATTGCCAAGTTAAACAGAAAAATTGCCAACTGAACAGACACGGTGCTGAAAGAGAGGTTTCAGTCTTTCATAAAAAGCAGCTTAATGTCTTTTTTTTTTTTAGCTTTATTTATGTTGTTGTTGTTTTAAATTTACATCCAATTAGTTAGCATATCGTGCAACAATGATTTCAGGAGTCGATTCCTTAGTGCCCCTTACCCATTTAGCCCATCCCCCTCCAGAAACCCTCTGTAAAAATACGGAAGCTTCACGAATTTGTGTGTCATCCTCGTGCAGGGGCCAGGCTAATCTTCTCCGTATCATTCCAATTTTAGTATACGTACTGCCGAAACAGGCACAGCTTACGTCTTGAAAGAGCCTTTCAAACAAGAACCTCTAACACTGAGATCCAGAGGCTTCAACATAGCCATCCTCAAAAGCAGTGTGGCCAGGGCTGACCACTCTGTTCCTGGGGACAGAGTCACTGGGTCAGTCCTTGAGGGTCAGTTCACTCTGCTCCACCCTGTGGTTCAAACTACCCCTTCGTCCTGGCCAAACCTTTCACAGGTCCCTCCTGGAGGCCCCGGAGAGAAAATGTAGACCGCAGCGCTACAAACTCACCAATCCTGGGAATACTGCTCTTAAGTTCTTCTGAGCGCAGCAGTGTCTTTTTCATCTCCCCCATCCCCCTCCTCCCGCCTGTCTCAATTGTTTTGGTATCAGTCACTTGGAAGAATGGTCATTCTCTATTAAAGTCCAGATTGAAAATTCTAAGCCTCAGGTTGATTCAACCCTAATCATTTAACTGTACGTAAACCTCTACAAAGTATCCGTGGTGCTTTGGTGCCTCCATGTCTTCCTTTTGAGAAATGGGAATAAATGACCACCCATAGGGAAGGACTTTACGTGGCAGAAACACACTCTCGGTAGAAAAGATATTTACAGCTCTTCTACCAGCCGTCGTCAGTGTTACTGTATACAAACGTAAGTAAATAGGGTTGACTGGTACCTGACTGTGAAACTATTCTAATTTAAATCATCAAAGAGGGTACAGTGCAGCAAAAGTTGACAGATGCCCAGTATGGGCTGGGCACGTGTTTCCCTAGAGTAGCTCACTCTGGTGAGCCAAGATGACTGTCCTCGTAAGGTCCTTTCCTAAGGGCCACCAAAATGTCGCAGCTACTTCCGCAATCACTGCTGCTTTTGGATAAATCCTGGACTGGTGTTGGTAGTAATAACAGCCATGAATTATAGTAGACTGAGTCCTGTGGGTCTAAGGATCGGATCCCAAGTCTTTAGACCCTAGATGTGTTAGATGTGTTCTCTCTACCATATCACAGTTCCTTCCTTGTAGGACCAATGTAATACTCAGATGAAATGAGATGATTGTAGTCAGTCACTTAAAGTGCCTGTCGTATAGTGAGGACAAAGCATTAGCTGTGTCTCACCACCATCAATGTTGTAGCTAGTGTGCTGTCACCCCCCTGTGGGAAGACTTCCCTGACCTCCAGGTCATGGTCATTTCTCTCTCTCTGTCATCGTGTTGCATTTCTTATCTAAGTCCCTTTTCTGCCATTTGAAAGCTCTTATGTTGCTTCTCACTTTCGTATGTCTTTATTGGGTTATAAGCTTCCTAAGAGAAAATGCTTGATGTTATTCTCCTCTTTTTACCAATGCTCAGAAAACTGCCCTGTACATGGTAGGCAGCCAATAAATACTGGTTTTCAATGTACGCTAGGATTAACTTGCTTTGGGAAAGCTCTGGACCTTTTTTTTCCCATCTCTCAAATATATGAAGGTTGAGCCACGCTGCCCTTTTTGTCCAGGTATCTTCCAGCTCTGTATTCTGTGATTTTTGTTTTTCTTATAATTCTTGAAAGGCTATTTTATTTTCTTTATACCTTTTCCGCCCCCTTCACAGTATAGAGCCACTGATTTTGTCGTTCCTGGGCCTGGAAAAGTAGAGATAACCTACACGTCAAGTGATGGATCCAAAAAAATGACATACCTGGTACATAACTTTGAAGGTAGGTCCATCGCGAGCTCCCTCTTTTAATTTTTTACAGATCATTTAGACAATGTCATAGCTGTTTCTTAAAACTTAGTTATGTGGCTGCCAAAAATACAACCTGGAATCTACAACATTTCTATAGGACCCAAAATCTAGCATGGAGAAGTAATTGACTTCCGTGCCTTCCCACGGTGTGGAATAAAGACACAAGAGAGACTAGCCACTTAATTGGAAACGCATGTGGGCAAAGACAGGTAGATACTTGCACTTCTCTTAAAACATGGAGGGAAGGTTGGCAGGAATCTGTTGTGCATAAATTGTATGAATCAGACATTAACAATCCCATGTCACCTGTCATGTAATCTGCCTGTTTGCTCTGGTAGGGTTTGTATTGAAAATGGTTGCGTTATAGATGTGCTGAATTTTCTTCTTGGTCCGAGTATTTATTCGGTTTAAGTGAACGTTTGTCTTTTGCCTTTTCTTGCCCCCCTGCTGTCTCAAAGTTTCGTTATGGCAAATGCCACCCAAAGTTTGCTGACAGAACAGAGAACCCTCTTTCTCCACTATTGAAGTTGTTGAAAGCACTCACACAAACAAAAGCTCAAAGCCTACTTAGCCTGTGTTCTTATTGCCTCCTCTAAATAATATCATTTTAATAGAATCTAGTCCTGCAGGATTTGGCCTTGCACATTTTGAGGCTAAATTGGCCCTGGGCAGTGGCACAGATTCAAGTTCTAACTTTCCAGTAATTACAGAGTTCAACTAATAAAGAGTTGTGAAACACTAGTGGTTACATGTAACATAATTATTTCTGCCAGTGGGGTATGAATCTTCAGTGTCCTCCAGGAAATTATGAGAATTCTCATTCAGTATTTGAAATGCAAATTTTTTTCATGGCTGAGGATGGAGCACACACTTAGAGTTTAAAATACATGAAATTTTAAAAGTGTGAAACGCAGGGGCACCTGGATGGCTCAGTCAGTTAAGCATCTGACCCTTGATTTCGGCCCAGGTCATGATCTCACGGTTCGTGAGTTTCAGCCCTGCATCAGGCTCTGCACTGTCAGTGCTTGGGATTCTCTCTCTCTCTCTCTCTCTCTCTCTCTCTCTCTCTGCCCCTCCCCTGCTCGTGCTCCCTCTCTCTCTCTCTCAAAATAAACTTAAAAAAATAATAAAAGTGTGAAAGACAGCCTAGATATTCACCCCCTCTTGAGTGTATTTCTGGTTCATATCAGTAGTTTTTCGTATCTTGATATCTTCAGGATCCTATAGACCATGTTTTTCTCTCTTCTATTGCCCTTTCAAAACAAGTTAGAATGTCCTTACTGAGAGGTGACGTTGTTCCAATCACTTGCCCCAGGAACTCATGGAATATTCACGTTTGAAGCCTGGCTGGGACTTTTGGAAGCCTGGGCCCAGACACGGGAGCTGGGGATTGGGTGCTTGGGTGGTGGTAGGTGGATTTGGACTTGTTACAACTCTACCCCATTTACCCTTCTCCTTTCTCCTCTCATTGGTGTCCCCCCAACAGAAGGTGGTGGTGTTGCCATGGGGATGTACAATCAAGATAAGTCGATTGAAGATTTTGCACACAGTTCTTTCCAGATGGCTCTGTCTAAGAGTTGGCCTTTGTATCTGAGCACCAAAAACACTATTCTGAAGAAATATGATGGACGTTTTAAAGACATCTTTCAGGAAATATATGACAAGTAACTACAGTTCTTTCCTTTTTTCCTTTTTCTACAATAAGCTGGCATTTGTAGTATAGAATTTGCATCCTTATCCCTTTGATTCTGGGACAAATGGAATGAGAACCATCTCTGTCTCATAAAGTTAAGGGCAAAACTAAGATTTAACAGACATGAAACAAAAGCACTTCTGAGTTGCTTTTACAAGGTAAATGTTTTCAAATAAGGGTCCCACATTTATTTTTTTCAGAGCCAGAATTGTTTAATATTTGAATGCAGGTGCCCTGTGACTGATAGAAAGTTCTAATTTTTCGGGGCACCTGGCTGGCTCAGTTGGTGGAGCATACAACTCTTGAACTCGGGATTGAGTTCAATCTCCATGTTGGGTGTAGAGATTACTCAAAAATAAAATCTTTAAAAAAAAAAAAAAAAGAAAATTCTGATTTTTCAAACATATGAGTTTCTAAGTTGGGCACATTTTCACTCTTTCTGAAGCCTGTTGTGATTTAGAGCTCTGCGGGGGCTATTTGAACTCAAGTCTATTTTTATAACAGCTTCAGGTTCAACAACACGGGAGCATGTGTTAACTTTTAAGATGGCACAACTCCCTTTCAGGTGCACGTGTTGAGGCCAGGGCTTGGATTTAGGTATCTTTCTTAAGACATCTTAATTCCTCTTCTGCTACCCATCCATACCGACTCCAGGAGCTGTCCTAGTTTCCCGAGAGATACATTATTACATTCTTAAAGTAAGCTATGTCTCTAGAATCTGATCAGCAGTGTAGTGAAAACTAAAAATAATGCTGGGGACATTCTCACATCTCTGCAAAGGAGGTGAAATTGCTCTGACAGGCAGGGGACTTGGGGGATCACAGCTAGAAAATGGGCAGGATTTGAGCTTAGGTCTGTCAGCTTCTCAAGTCTGTGCTGCTGCCACTAAAAAATGCTGGAGAAGCAGGTGCTGTCCCTACCAAAACCAGTTCCTTTTTAATTCCCTTTTCTCTCTTGCTTCTTAGGCAGTACAAATCCCAATTCGAAGCCCAAAATATTTGGTATGAGCATAGGCTCATTGATGACATGGTGGCCCAAGCTATGAAATCCGAGGGGGGCTTCATCTGGGCCTGTAAGAACTATGACGGCGATGTGCAGTCGGACTCCGTGGCCCAAGGTAAGGAGCTGAAGGACCAAGTAGAGGTGGAACTCAGCCTGCATCACGTTGGTCATGCGGGATAGTTCTCTAGTTCGCAGCCCATTGTTTGTAAAATCACAAAGTGTTAGCAGTGCAGGCCATTCTGTTCCATCTTCTCAGCTGACACAAGGAATTGAGCAGAGAAGCCCCCGGGCTGTTCACAGAAATTCCAAGAACCGGGGGCTCCATGCCAGAGGGAAGGGCCAAATCGGCAGAAACTCTCTCTGGCAGAAACTCTCTCTGCCCCGATTGCTTCAGTACCAAGTTGCCCTTCAATTTCAGTTACCCACGGCAAACTCGAATCTTCCCTGATAAATGGTGTGTTAACCTTAATTATGTTTGCTTTTCCCCAGGAAGTGCTACTTTTTCTTTTCTCTTATGAAAAGTTAAGTATCTCCTACCAGTTTGAAAATCAGTAGATGAACCCAGTTAAAGAGAAGTTTGATGTCCGATAAATGACTTAGACGACTCTCTTTACTCTCCTTCTGTTTCTCCACATCCTCATAATCCTTTGTGCTGAGTACTTAGAGGAAGGAGTGGTGCTTTACGAGGCTTCCACGGTGGATAAGGGAAACTGTTCCTTGTTTTCTTGGATTTCTTGGAAAGGGACCCAAATCTCTCCACTGTTTCTAAATGTCCTTGTAGCAGCGAACAGTGTCTCTGGAGGGATGTTGTCAAGATATTTCAAAGGACTTTGGAATAGGACTTCTGAAGTGTATTGTCCATTAATGCACTGATGAGATACCTGGAGCAGAGCCTATAGATAAATGAGACCTCAGTGCAGCTGAACAGTCAAAAGGCAGCAAGGCTGTCCTCACGTGCATTCTTTTCTAGAGTATGAACTACTTTGGACTCACACCATTTCTTGTCCCCAGTTTTGACAGTGGTACTGAGTGTCTCCTAGTATTAAAGATCGACAGACTCACTATGGATATGGTTCCTGACCTTCTCCAACCAATAAACATTTGAGAGTCTACTAAAGCCTCAGACCAACACAATGATATGAAAGGAGCTACTAATCCCTTGCAGAAGTTTGTAACAATACTCAAAGATGAGTTTAAAAGAAAACAAACAAACAAAACCACTGTTTATTTATGTACTGTCAAGCCAGAAAACAAAAGTAACAGCCTATGATACATTTGCATTATTAACTCTACAGAGGCTATTGGGAGGTAGCAAAAATGGAGAAAAATATTCTTTGAATTCAAGGGTAAAAAAAAATGAATAAAAGATGGAAAGTCAATTTTCTGGACTTAAAAGTGGCAATGTCCTTCTCTGACAGAATAGGACTGTTTGTGGGGCTGTTACAGACAGCAAGGGCAAGAGGGATGTGCTTGGATCATCTCATCCTGTTTTCAACCTGCTGTTCTTTCCAGTCTCAGTGAATCTGAGCAGAAAGATGGCAGGACACAAATCCCATTAATCTTTATTTTCCCAGAACGGCAGAGCATCTGCACATACAAATAGCAGCAGTATACTGAGAGCTCTTACTCTGTGGCAGGTACTATTCTAAGGAATGTTAATATATAGTCTTTTCACATATATTCACAAATATATGCATATTCATCTAATTCTCACAACAACCCGATGAAGGAGGTGCTTTTATTCCCATTTTACAGATAAGAAAATCAAGCCCCAGTAGCGAGGAAGTCCCAGCACTAGGGTGCAGTATAAGCAGGTGGACCCTGAGCTCTCCATCATGGGGCAGGTGCTTCTGAGATAGATAAGTGAGGAAGAAATGCAGCCCCTCCAGACTCCCTGATCCTGGGGTGTGGAGCAGGGACCGCCTTTCCGAAAGGCAGAAGGATCGGTGATGACTACACATGCTTATGTTTATTTGCTTTGCTGAGACCTCTCCTCTCCGAGAGACCCAGTGTTCTTCCTGCACTTGTACCCAGTACTTCACGCTCTGCCGCATACAGGTTATGGCTCCCTTGGCATGATGACCAGCGTGCTGGTTTGTCCAGACGGCAAGACAGTGGAAGCAGAGGCTGCCCATGGGACTGTAACACGTCACTACCGCATGTATCAGAAAGGACAAGAGACGTCCACCAATCCCATTGGTAAGATAGTGTTTTCTGCTACCTTGATTTCCAGCCAGAGAGTGGAGATCTCTAAAGGAAATCAGACATGTTCCTTTGGCTACCCAATGCTTTGTGTATAAAGTCCTCACCAAGCATCGGGTCTGTTCTAGTAAGAGCTGTTTGAATGTACTATTTTTTTTTTTTAATTAATTTATTTATTTTGAGAGAGAGGCGGGGAGGTGGGGGTGGGGAAGAGAATCCTAAGCAGGATCCACACTGTCAGGACAGAGCCTGGTACGGGGCTCAATCTCACAAACCTGACCTGAGCCAAAATCAAGAGCCAAAATCAAAACCAACGGAGTCACCCAGGCGCCCATGAATGTGCTTCTTGAAATATACACAATGTAGTATATGCTTTTCCGTTTTGTGGTAGAATGCACATTACAGAGAAGAATGTTGTCAGCAAGCATTTTCCTTTTCCTTTGGTACAGCGAAACGTCCCAGATGGCTAAGAATCTAAAAGCCACACAGATAGATCCTTCTAACTGGGTTTCAAGGGCAGCACTTTAAAAAGAGATTACAGCTTGGAAAGAGGAAGGGAGGCCAACATAGACAAGAGAGAGAAGAGATTGTGACCTATTCCAAATTAGTAAATCCCTTAAGCTTCAAGTGCTACAAGCACACTGTGAAAATGTGCTTTAAGGCTCTAACAAAACCCAAGACATCTCCTCTACAAAAAGACAGACATTTTTTAAAGTTTCTATTCAGTAAAATATTTCCAATTCTTTTTTTTTTTAATGCTTATTTTTGAGAGAGATGGGGAGATTGAGCACGAGCCGGGGAGGGCAGAGAGAGAGGGAGTCACAGAATCCGAAGCAGGCTCCAACTCTCTCAGCCCAACGCAGGCCTCAAAATCATGAACCACAAGATCATTACCTAAGCTGAAGTTGGGTGCTTAACCGACTGAGCCACCCAGGCACCCCAAAATATTTCCAATTCTTACAAAACTTATAGCCTATGTGGATAACATCTAATGGAATCAGTCACCTAAACAAAAAGAAAAAATAATTGTTCTGTTTTTGAGAACTGTGAAACATTTGGGAATCCCTCTTGGTCTGGTCTGAGTGCTGTTTTGTTTTGCTTTTTTAGCTTCCATTTTTGCCTGGACCAGAGGATTAGCCCACAGAGCTAAGCTTGATAACAATAAAGAGCTCAGCTTCTTTGCAAAGGCTTTGGAAGAAGTCTGTATTGAGACCATTGAGGCTGGCTTCATGACCAAGGACTTGGCTGCTTGTATTAAAGGTTTGCCCAAGTAAGTATGAGATTCCCTGAGCCCCGTGGCCAAATTACCACTTATCTTTATTGGGCTCAAAAACATCAGTGCTTTTCAGAAATATACAAATTGTTATTTACTACCTAGTTCAGAGGTCAACAGAAACTATATGTAAAGTGTCTACCGTAAGCATTTCAGACTTTGTGGAACATAGAGCCTTTTCAAAACTATACAGCTATTGAACTTTGCCACTGTGGAAGGAAAACAGTCACCAATGACACAGAAGCTAATGGATGTGGCAGTGTTCCAATTAAACTATGTACAAAACCAGGCTGTAGCCTGGATTGAGTCCATGGGCCAAACTGCAGTTTGCTGACCTCTGATCTAGTTGACAGTTATTGGATGACAAGGTTCCGTTTTTATTTAACAAGAAAGTATAGGCGGTTGAAAGAAAGGGACCTCCAAGGCTATTGTTTTCTTTAATCTTTATTTTTGAGAGAGGGATAGAGAGAGTGCGAGCCAGGGGAGGAACAGAGAGAGAGGGAGGCTCAGAATCCAAAGCAGACTCCGGCTCTGAGCTGTCAGCACAGGGCTCGAGACGGGCCTTGAACTCACGAACCGCGAGTTCATGACCTGAGCCGAAGTCAGATGCTTAACTGACTGAGCCACGCGGGCGCCCCATCTTTGTAGCCTATCAGCATGATTATGTTAGCCAGTCCCTTATATAAACATTTTTTTTAAGTAAGACAATGATAAAAATAAGAGCATTAAACCTTTTTTCAAGACATGTAACAATTTGTGGGAATGTAGATAAAAGCATGGCTGTACCCTGAATAGGTTTTATTCTTTTTAAGGAGGCTCATGCCTTATCCAGTAAGTGACTGCGGCCAGTGGTTTTGTTATTTTTAAGAAGAGGAATAACAAGTGGGATGATTTCGGTCTCCCAAGCATTAGTCTGAACTGAACCTCTCTGATAGTTTCACCCCCAAAGAACTCAGGGCAAGAGACATCCTATGAAGGTGCATGCGGGCCTGCTGTCTATAGCCTGGGTCAGCCCCATCTGCCTTGGGCACAGTCATCAGCCATACATTTATAGCTTGTTAATATTAAATAGTTTTCTTCTAGACATAAATAAAATGTCACCTACGTAGCATTTCTAGGACTTTTCCTCTACTTGCTCCCAGATCACAGACCAACTAATTAACCTTCTTTTCTTTTTCCTCCTTTATTAGCGTGCAGCGTTCTGACTACTTGAATACGTTTGAGTTCATGGACAAACTCGGAGAAAACTTGAATATAAAACTAGCTCAGGCCAAACTTTAAGGCCGTCCCTCACCTAAGGAGGATATGTGTTTTTTTTGGTAACTAGGTCCACTGGTTTACATTTTCCTGTATAACACTCAAGGGTAAAGGTAAAATCAATTTTGTAATTTGTTTAGAAGCCAGAGTGTATCTTTTCTATAAGTTTACAGCCTTTTTCTTACACATATGGTTAGGCCACCCTCGTGAACGTGGCAGGGGACTTTTTTAAATTTTATTTTATTTTCTACTAGTAGCCTAGGAATTACTTTAATACTCATTTGTACTCATTGTCATTTTTTCTCATGTTCCCATACAAATGACCAAAATGAAGAGTGCTTGCAAGGGTAACCTCTAGTCATAGTATCGTTCCCTAAAACATATGTGAAGTAAAAATTCACTCCCTTCCCCACTCTCCGTGGCCCGGGCGCTGGGTGGTTTTGGTGTGTCAGATGTCCCATTACGGGAGGTAGAGCTGTTATGTTAAACTTGCCTGTAATTTGGGACGAAGAGCATAGGTGTGACTAAAACGTGTTAGAGATGCCGCAGTCACTTTTGTAATGAGCTCTTCTTGAATGTTTGGAAAAAGCTAAATATTTTTGAGGCCACCGGAGCATTTGTAATCCAAAATAAATACTACCTGGGGGTTGTCCCCTGTGTTTGTCTCATCCTCCCAGCCTTGTGTGGCCTGAGTATTCTGCCACCCTGAGCAGTGTATTTCTTCCAAGTGCAATAATACAAGCTGTACCTTTTTTGGACTTCTGTTGGCCTGTTTTATTTCCCTTCTATAAAATGTGATTTTTCAGAAGTTGATTATTAAACACTATTCTAGTCTGTTCTTCATCTGAACTGTTAATGTTAATTAAAATCAAGTGCTAACGACTAGTCTTGGGTTTTTATTTATCGAGTATATTTTAGGTACCAGGCACCGTGCTAAGTCCTAGGCACAGGAATTCGATCTTAAAAAGTCTCTGCCCTGAAGGCGTTTACTGTGGGGAAAATGGGTATGTGAACAGTAAGAGGTAGATCCTACCGTGAAGGGGAAAGAAGACCAAAGACAGAACAAAGGGGTAACTGGAATATTAGGGAATCAAGTCTGGGCACGTGGTAAGGAGTATAGGTATGATCATGTAAGTTAATAGGAAGCCAGTGACGTGAATAGGAAGCCAGAGAGGGACATGATCATATTTTAATTAAAAAAATAGCACAGCTTTTATGAAGAACAGATAGTAGTGGAGGAGGGAGTGGTGGCCACAATCAAGGAAGGAAGGCCAGTTGTAAGGGTATTGTAATACTTCAGGTGGGAAATGATGAGGTTCTGAACTGGGGCAATGGCACTGGGGATGGAGGGAGCAGGGTCTCCAAGAAGAGGAAAGAATGGATGGGGATTGGTGGGTCCCAGGGGACGAGGGAAAGGAGGTTTCCCACCTGGAGAAAGGCTGGTCAGCATCCCAGCATTACCCATGTACTATGGGGAAGGAAACAGGCCTCCAGAGGCGCTTTGATCAGGCTTACACGATACCTCAATGGCCATTTTGGCCTGGAAGCCAGGAATCCTTGTAGCAAAGCTCGGGCTCTTTCTCCTAGACCTGCCCTTTTGCAGGTTTAGATGGAGGAAGAAAGCATCACATGGAACAGAGTGATGACATTGGATTGGATGAGTCCCTCCAGCACTCACAAACACCCTGAAGATCAGATGAGTGATCATGGCTGCAAAGCCCCGCCCCCATGTCTATCTATCAGGATCTGTATTTGGCCATGAACCAGTTAATGTTCTAAAATAATTAGCAAATGAACAGCTGCTGACCAATACATCCAGAGGCTGATGGTTTATTTTGTAACAACATCAGGATCAGAACTGTTGACCTGGAAAATGTTGGCTTTGCAGAACACTGAAGGCGGCAGGATGCAGGGACAGAAAGCAGGGGTTCCAGACTTTGAAACTCCCTAAATTGCAAGCACTGTTTCTTAAGTAGAATTTTAACTGAGAATACTTAAAAATTAATCTTCACAGTTAGAATCACAGCTCCCCTGTACTTTTCCCAGATACATGCAGTCCTCCTAAGTCACTCCTGACGAGTGGTTTTCCATCCTGCACTTGAATATTTCTATCATGAAAAGTTGTTCCAAATTAAGGGTCTTGTCTGTTCCCGTTCAGGAGGTAAGATAGGAAACTAATATAAAAAATATTAAGAATGACTTTGAGTGTACAAATACTGATAAAAATTTTGTACTTTTATTACCTGTCTACTATCAAATTTTATTTCATAGTCCCTGTTCTTAATATTAGGGAGACAGCATCCACACTGCTAATTCCTCTGGAACAAGAAACTTGAATAACTCTGGATGGTATCTCAGACTCAATGTATGCAGACAGCATAGCATTGTTTGTAACTTTCCATTTTGATATTATTTCACACAGAAACAGTATGAGGAAGTCCCATAATCTCTTGCCTATTTTTTACTTTTGCACCACTTGTTATTCTGTTTCTCATCTTCCTACACACACACACACACACTTTTTTTTTTTCCTGAACCATTTCAGAGGGATTTGAAGACATCGTGCCCCTTTACCCTTAGATAATCCACTGTGTATTTCCTAAGAACAAGGACATTCTCTTAATGTGACCACAATATGATTATCAAAGTCCGGAAATGTAACATTAATATAATACGATACAGTCCCTATTCAAATCTCAGCAACTGCTCCAATAATCTTTACAGGTTTCCTTTGAAGGTCCAATCCAGGATCATATTATTTAGTTGTCATCTCTTAAGCCTCCTTTAGCCTATGACAGTTCCTAAGCCTTCCTTTGTCTTTCTAGACCTTGACATTTTTGAAGAGTACAGCCTAGTTATTTTGTAGAATGTCCCTCAATTTGGGTTTATCTGATGTTGCCTTGTAATTAGATTCAAGCTCTGCATTTCTGGCAGCAATACCATTGAAGTGATAATAGTATCCACAGTGGACTACAGTGGGAAAAAGGGAGAAGGACATATATTGGTTTGTCCCAATATTGGTGCAGCTGGCTTTGCTCATTAGGATAAGGTGGTCATTGGCCTTTCTTCTCCACTGTGAATTTACTATTTTCCCCTTCTTGAGCAGAAGTTACATGTAGGGAGATGCTATGTAACTATACTGTTCATTCTCACAGTGTGCCCATAGTTTAACATCCATTGATGATTTTATAACTCCATCATGTGCTCTGTAATTGTCATATATATTATAAATATTAGATTTGACTGTAAAGAGCAATTGTCCCTTCTTCCCACTTATTTTTTTAAGTTTATTTATTTTGAGAGAGCGAGCGTGCATGCAAGCAGGGGGAGGGCAGAGAGGGAGAGAGAATCCCAAGCAGGCTCCATGTTGTCAGCACAGAGCCTGATGCAGGGCTTGATCTCAAAACTATGAGATTATGACCTGAGCCAAGATCTAGAGTCAGATGTTTAACCAACTGAGCCACCCAGGCACACACAGACATCCCCACTTATTTTTTCACTCAGTCATATCAATATGGGCTAATGAGCCCATAAATAAATAAAATGTTATTCAATGGGTTATAATCTAACACTATCATAATATATTTTGATATTTAAATTGCCTCAGATTTGGCCATTGGCAATCTCATCAAACCAGGTCCTGTTGGCATTGTAACAGCATTTTGCGAGCAATTCACTTGAGTAGAGAAAGACACTGTTTGATATGGCTCTATGCAGTATGAAGACTTCTCCTGAGACTGTCTCTGAGATGGGCCTTTAGATGTGATCTTCCTTTTCTACCAATAGAATGTATTGGTCCTTTCCTTCCTTTCCATTACCCCCGACCCCACAGCACCCCCACCCCCACTGGCTCTGTAGAATGTGTTGGAATACTGTCATTTTCAAAATGGCTCTCTGGATGCTAGAGACCTATTTAACAATTTAATGCTAGCATTAACGGACAGGTGTGGGTTAGAAGCAAATGAAGGCAGTAGAGTGCGAGGGTCACTAATTCCTGGATCCTTTGGGGAGATGGGTATATTTTTAAATTCTGTTATCAAGGCTAAAGTATAGTGTGTGGGATGCACACTTGGGTAATAATGGGGGCAAGGGCAGAGTATGATTGTGACAGGCACTTGGAGAGCTTGAAGGGTTCTTCCAGTGTCTGTTTCTTGACATGGGTGATAATTACAAGAGTGCCTTGTGATAAACTATTTGCTTTATGTGGTTAACTCTATCAACTTTATTTCACAATAAGAAGGTTAACAAACATATTAGGAAACCTGTTCTGAATCTCTTGGACAAATTGCACAGGGCCACATTCTCCTGGGGCAAATCAAGAACTTTTTCTCCAGTGTCCACTTACCCTCCTGTCAAAGCCTCTAGTTTGCCTCTGAGTGACATATGCTGGTCACACTGTCTCTAACCTTTTCAAACATAAGCTATGAGGTGTCTCTCTAAGAAGGTGCTCTTTCCCTGTAATTTCACCTGGATCACACACTAAGAATTAAGAGCAGATATGTGTGAGGATCCTTAGTTGGCTTTTGGGACCCTCCCTCTGTCACCTTGATGAATCCATGACACTTTCTTGTTAGGAGTATTTGGGTGTAAAGCGCTCATGTGATCTCTGCATAAGAATTCACCTCACCCTAGAGGCACCTGGGTGGCTCATTCTGTTAAGCATCTGACTTTGGCTCAGGTCATGGTCTTGTGGTTGGTGAGTTCAAGCCCTGCTTTGGGCTCTGTGCTGACAGCTCAGAGCCTGGAGCCTGCTTCAGATTCTCTCTCTCTCTCTCTCTCTCTGCCCCTCCCCTGCTCATGCTCTGTCTCTCAACAATAAATAAATGTTTGTTTGTTTTTTTTTTTAAGAATTCCCCTCTTGCCGGTGGGCCTTGCTCTGTTTTGCAAGGTGCTTGTGCACTATTTACATGTTCAGAGACTAAGCTTAGAGACATTTTCTAACTGAATCCCATTTTCCTATTTTCAAATCCCTAGAAATTTTTTTCTCCTACTTTCCTTCCTACTTCAAGAGCCTTTCAGGCATGTCCCACAGGGTTTTCATACTGTGATCTTCCCAAGTAAGCCTTGAAATGTTTACATCGTACAATAGAAACTAAACATTTAACCTTCACTCTGAACTCTGATTCTAATACCGTAGAGCTACTTTCACCCATTTAAAATGTGCCGTATCTTCTGGTTGCAGTCACCCCATTTGCTAGAATTACTCAGTGACTTTATTTTTTTCAATCCCGTGGCTCTTTTTATTGTTTGAGGCAGCCTACACATTGCTGCAAATTAGTTACTTATACTATTCCATACAGACTTACAACTTAGATCTCAGCCAAAGTTTTTCATCTGGTTCTGGCATCTGGATCAAATTCTTTATATGCCTTTTTTTTTCTTATATCTTTGAACACAATTCACCCAAAAAACAGATTGGAGTATGTCTTCTAATCCTGACAATCTCTCGTGTACCAGTGTCTCCAAAGACCCACAACCTCTAGATGGGGGTACTTCCCTCCAGGTCAGGCTATACCAGGTACTCACATTGTCCTAGTTCTAGGAGCCAAGCAGTTTGGGTTTTGAGTCACTGACTTTGTTACAGTGTCTTAGTAAGATTCTCTACTACTAAAATGGGGATGACTTTTAGAATTTATTTGGAGTTAACTTGGGTCTCATTTTCCATGAATATATTCTCCAGATTTCCTAAAGCTATGGCAGGACAAGCAATATCTTTATCTGGACTATGAGTGCTGTAATCCTTGCCCTTTAGCACAGTTGTGACTAACTCACCTGGTTTGGTGATGCTTCACTTCTTCAGTCAGTTGCTGGAAAAGTGTCAAGCCTGATGCAATTGCTTCATAAACTCGAAGCTGAACATGGGAGGAGATTTGAGACAAAGGATGGAATTTCCCTGCCCACACATTTACTCCTAGTCCAATTCTCCAATTTTGGGAAATGGTTGCAGGCCACAGCTTTCTCAAAGTCTCCAGCAGTGGACTCATTAGTGATTTTATATACAGATGTGGCATTTGAATCTTACTGCTTGCATTGTACATGAGACAGTAACCCATTTGGATTCTCAGTACATTTGGAATGCTTTTAGTGCTTGCATAAGAAACAAAGACATGCCTAGGATACCTTCTCAGAGTCAGAAGACGTAAGCCTTTCCACTTGAAATAGTTTGCAGGGGGTTATTTTAATTACATGAAGTGTCAGTCACCTTTGAGGTATAGCAGGCCACTATTTTGCACATAAATAGCATAGGAGGATCCGGTCAGTGGGTTATCTTTTACGCAGCTAATACCGTGTGCTTTTTCTGATGTAAACCTCATATGGTTCAAAGCCGCGGATTAAAGATATAAGGCCACTGCAATAACTGTGAGGTCATCTGGTCCTGCAATAGCTATAACCACAGCCCGTTAAGAAGAATCTATCAAAAGTCAGTGACAAGAAGAAAATCTTGAAAGCAAGAGAGAAGCTACTTGTCATGCATAAGGAAGGGATCCTCAACAAGACTAACAGCTGATTTCTCATCGGAAGTCATGGAGCCTGGAAGGCAGTGGATTGATATATTCAAATAGCCCTGATACACTTGAGAATAGTTGAATCTGTATGTAGGAATGACTTTCAATTGGAATGATTTCTGAGGGTAGTTGGATTACCATTGAACTCCCTTCTTTGCTACCAGAATCTGTTCAGCCTAAAAACCTGCCAATGGATATATCCCAATGAAACATCCAGCATCTATCTTATTTAGTTTATGTCTATTGTAAACATATTAGTATTATATAGTCTAGAGCTCTGAACCATTTTAATCTCTTTATCAACTTTGTTTTTAATCTTTTTTCTTTTAATGTTTATTTATTTTTGAGAGAGAGAAAGAGACAGAGTGCAAGCAGGGGAGCAGCAGAGAGAGAGGGGAAGACACAGAATCCTAAGCAGGCTCCAGGCCCTGAGCTGTCAGCACAGAGCCCGATGTGGGGCTCGAACCCACAAACCATGAGATCATAGCTGAGCTGAAGTTGGGTGTTTAACCGACTGAGCTCCCCAGGTGCCCCTCAACTGTTTTTAGAGTTAATATACAACATTCAGTACATCTTCTATCTTGGTAGAAGCTGTTTTACATGTCTTTGGAGTTGCAGTATATTAGATTCTACATTATCTAATCAGCAGTCAGAGATTTCACTGATAGTCTTCAAAATAAAAAGAAGAAAATGCATTTTAAAGATCTGTTTTTCTGAGGCTGGATGAGTGAGTCACTTAAGGGACCACCGTCAAAAAAGAGAAGTCTCAAGAAGATGGCTGCTTCCAAACCAAAGACGAGCTCAGTCATGGACAGTGAATTGGAGACAGGACACCCAGCGGGGGAGTTTCAAGCAGTATCTGAGGAAGGATTGAAGTCAGGGCCAGAGGTGCAGACAATAGTTGAAGTCTTGCAAACAGATCCACTGTAGGAAAAAAGGGGCAAAAGGACAACAATAGATGGTCACTGGTTGGCCACGTTTAGGAAGCCAGAAGAAACATCTGTGAAGGACAAAGAAGGAACAATCTGAAAGACAGGGTAGGTCAGTGTCAAAGTCAAGGGAACAGCTAATTCACACAGAAAGGGGTAGGCACTCAGATGTTAGAGATCGAGGTGAATATAAACTAAAAGAAAAAATCACTGGCAACTCTTGATCATCCCAAGGTTTTTATTTTATTTATTTATTTTTTTTTGCAATTGAATAACATTTTATTTTATTTTTTCAATATATGAAATTTATTGTCAAATTGGTTTCCATACAACACCCAGTGCTCATCCCAAAAGGTGCCCTCCTCAATACCCATCACCCACCCTCCCCTCCCTCCCACCCCCCATCAACCCTCAGTTTGTTCTCAGTTTTTAACAGTCTCTTATGCTTTGGCTCTCTCCCACTCTAACCTCTTTTTTTTTTCCTTCCTCTCCCCCATGGGTTTCTGTTAAGTTTCTCAGGATCCACATAAGAGTGAAAACATATGGTATCTGTCTTTCTCTGTATGGCTTATTTCACTTAGCATCACACTCTCCAGTTCCATCCACGTTGCTACAAAGGGCCATATTTCGTTCTTTCTCATTGCCATGTAGTACTCCATTGTGTATATAAACCACAATTTCCTTATCCATTCATCAGTTGATGGACATTTAGGCTCTTTCCATAATTTGGCTATTGTGGAGAGTGCTGCTATAAACATTGGGGTGCAAGTGCCCCTATGCATCAGTACTCCTGTATCCCTCATCCCAAGGTTTTTAAATAAATGTTTCACTCATGTGTATGAAGCTTACAACATTCTCATCTTCAGAACTGATGTTCTCTGCCATCTCTGATTAGGAATGACCTTGAACAAAGGCAGTGAAATAAATCATTATCAGCGTGGGAACAAAGTAAAGGGCATCACCTGAGCAAGTGAATAAAGCTCTTAAGAGAACCCCGGCTCCTACTGAAACTCTAAACTTATGCATTCATTCGACAAAACTATCTGAGGACCCACTGTGTGCCAGGCACCGGCCTAGGCAGTGGGCTACAAAGTGACAAGGCGCTTTTGAACTTTTAGTCTCAATTGGCATGATTATGTCTTAAGTATATGTGTTAACCTTATGTAAAATAAATCAGTTAATATTTTGGGAGATAGGGTGGACTAGAAAAGAAATACAAAGAAAAGAGTGAATCCCTACAGAGTTCTGAGAGGGGGAGAGGGTGACAAACTCCAGGCATGTGGGAGTGGTGGGGAGGCATAATTGGAAATACCCCATGGAAACGAGTTATGGAAAAGCAGTAGAGAGACAGTTCTTTGCAAAATAAATGCCCTCAGCATTTATGCTGACAATCTGTAGCATTAGAAAATAAGTTGTTTCAGGGTGCCTAGGTGGCTCAGTTGTTTGGGTGATTCTTGGTTTCGGCTCAGGTCCTGATCTCACAGTTGATGAGATCAAACCCTGTGTTGGGCTCTGCACTGACAGGCACAGAGCCCGCTCGGAATTCTCTCTCTTCTCTTTCTCTGCCCCACCCCCTGCTTGCTCGCTTGCTCACTCTCTCTATAAATAAATACATTTATACATACATACATACATAAACATTTTTTTAAAAAAGAGAAAGTAAGTTGTTTCTGGACACATGGGATTCCATAAATAAGGTTACCCTTGTCCCAGGTTCAAGTAGCAAGCTTGCAATCAGACCACGTTTCAAACGTTTGGATAAATCAGTTGTTTGGCACTAGAACACCATTTCTTGCAGAAGCAGTGGAGTAAATCTTCAGTCTGTAGCTGGGGTAAAGGTTGAGGGAATTCACATTTGTGTGTGTGGTCTGTTACATGCATTTTTAATTTATTCCCGCCACAATCTTTCACTGCATTTTACTCAGGAGGAAACTGAAGCCCAGAGAATAAAAGTAATTTAGGTGCCCAGGGTTAGCTAGTAAGTAGCAGAATACAAGCCAAACTACCATTTTCTCCGTGCATCTAGATAAAATGTTTCCCAAATTACGAACCAAAGGCCCATAGAGGACTCACCAGGATGGGCAGAACACTCAATTGGAGAATTTAATTGGATACTCCCAATAGGATATACAAATGCAGATTCCTGGGCCCCACCTAGTGAACCAGCCTCTGAAGGCAGCACTCCAGGAATCTCCAGGTTAACAAACATCTTAGGTGATTGTTATGAATGGGAAAATTCGAGAACTATGGAAAGGGTTTAGGAAAAGGCCACCAGCTAGAGTAAATTTACACAAGGTTTTGGTTGGCTAATAGCATTCCTTCTAAAAAGAGGATGATGATGATGATTAGTAATTCCTGATGGATCCGATTTAAGGTGTATTATTTACCACCCTGCTGGCATCGGCAGCTTTTGTTCGTGGGAGATTCTCTAAGGTCCACTTTCCAACCTGTTTTCAACTTCTTTCCTTTCTTCCACTTCTGGACCCAGAAACTCTCTCAAATAATAAAGTGGATTTGGTGTCACTGTCATTCCTTTAAGAACTCCCAATACTGGGGTCAGGAGAGTGGCAGGGCCAGCTGTGGTCCTTTGTAAAGCAGGGTCATTTGTAAGTCAGGAGTTCTTGATTCTCTAGCTGTTGGGATATTTGTCCTCATTTGCAGGCAACTCTATGATATCCCCCACCCCCCCGCCCCCGAATCTCCTGGATAAAATGCACATTTGCATTTAAAGCCACTTTGGGGAGCACCTGGGTGGCTCAGTTGGTTGAGTATCTCACTCTTGGTCTCGGCTCAGGTCATGATCTCACTGTTCGTGAGATCAAGCCCCACATCGGGCTCTCTGCACTGATAGCGTGGAGCCTGCCTGGGCTTCTCTCTTTCCCTCTCTGTCCCTCCCCTGTTTGCATGCTCTTTCTCAAAATAACTAAACTTTTAAAAAAATGTTTTAAAAAATTAAAAAAAAATAAGGCCACTTTGGATGTGAAAACCTTAATGATAATGGTCATTAATCAAAGATACAGCAGGAGGGGCGCCTGGGTGGCTCAGTCGGTTGGGCATACAACTTTGGCACACGTCATGATCTCATAATTCGCGGTCTTGAGCCCCGCATCGGGCTCTGTGCTGACAGCTCGGAGCCTGAAGCCTGCTTCAGATTCTGTGTCTCCCTCTCTCTCTACCCTCTCTCTCTACCCCTTGCCTGCTCACACTCTGTCTCTCTCTCTCTCTCTCAAAAATAAACATTAAAAAAAATTTTTTTAAAGATACATCAGTAAATACATTATCAATACCATGACAACTACAGCAGGAAGATGTAGTAAACCCAGGTTATATTTTAATGTTGGCTTGTGATGACTCAGATACACAGGGTTCAAATTGGTGATGCAGAAACTGTTCCATCATGTGTGTGTGTGTGTGTGTGTGTGTGTGTGTGTGTGTCTAGACCTCTGCTTCCCCCACTATTCGTCTCCACATCCCCCCACTTACCCTCAGTCCCACACATCAATTTTCTCTCATTTCTATCTAGGGATTAAGTACTACTGACAAGATTGACTGGCCTGAGTTAGCCATAGTGGATCCAGATTCCAAGGTAACCTCCAAAAACACAAACAGATCAGGGGCAAGAACTGCCACCAAAGGATTAATGATTGGGCATTTTCCAAAGTCTGAAATCTAAGTACTTTTCCAAATGCTTCCTGAGGGCTCCTACAGCACACCCCTGCCCTCCCAGGCGGCTGCAGGCAGCACCCTTGGGTGAAACGGCCCCTCCTTACTTTCTGACCAGACATTAGCCCTGGAAAGGAAATTCAGATTCCCTAGGTAGGGTGGTCTCAGGACCCCGGGCTCCAGGCTCCTCGTAATCAATCCTGCCTCCCTTTTTTGCAGATTCTTCTCTCCAAAGTTGTCTGTCTGCTGGCCTGACCCATAGGGAAACTGGCAGGAACTATGTAGCCAGGAGATAAGCGTAGGGTGGGAATTGTAATTCTTTTAAAATAAATGTTATAGTGAAGAGGGCACCTTAAAGATAATCTTATTTAGCACACCCTGTGCTCAACTTGGAAAACAAAAGAAGTAAGGCCTTTCTTTTTTTTTTTTTAATATGAAATTTATTGTCAAATTGGTTTCCCTACAACATCCAGTGCTCATCCCAACAGGTGCCCTCCTCAATGCCCACCCCCCACCCCCCATAAACCCTCAGTTTGTTCTCAGTTTTTAGGAGTCTCTTATGTTTTGGCTCCCTCCCTCTCTAACCAAAATAACATATCGGGCAAAGGACTAGTAAGGCCTTTCATAATGCTATGTATTACCAAACAGTTCAAGTGTTGTTCAAGCAGCACACATTTTCCATAAAAGAACATCCCTTGACCACAAGGAGCAGATTAGCACCCACAAACACTTTTAGCTCTAAAGGTTTCTATCCATATAGAAGAAAAAAAGTTACTTCCTCTGGGGCTGAGGGGGAGGGGATAACTTAATAAAACCATCATTTATATTTATATTTATCCCCCAGGCAAACCAGAGGATAGAGGTCATCTAAGGATGTGCTCAAGATAGAAGCCACTCTATTGCCAAGTTCTTGCTGTTCACTCTCAATCTCTGGGGATAAGAGAGGACGAGTCATTTAGTGTCATTCTGGAGCTGACCCAGAGCGAAATGGGCTATTTCATATCTTGCTTGCCCTTTTGTTATAATTTGGATCCACAGTAATAATAACCATAGCTAATATTTATCAATCTCACTAAACACTGCCTTCAAGTCTTACTTGTTTCATGTTTGCAATAGCCCTGTGGTGCAGGTACTACTATTTCCTTCATTTCAGAAATAAAGAAACTGAGGCACAGACGTGCCTGGATCACACTGATGGTATTCTGCTCATCTTTTTGTTGCGTGGTGAATTATCTCAAAACACAGTGGTCTAAAACCACATTGATTAGAGGCGCCTGGGTGGCTCAGTCAGTTAAGCGTCTGACTCTTGACTTTAGCTCAGGTCATGATCTTGCAGTTTGTGAGTCCCCTGTAGGCCGAGTAGGGCTTCGTGCTGTTAGCTTGGGATTCTCTCTCTCCCTTTCTCTCTGCGCCTTCCCTACTCACATGTGCGCACGCCGCATTCTCTCTCTCTCAGAATAAACATTTTTGTAAAGACCACATCAGTTACTTCATTGTTACCTCTCCTGGTTCTAAAGCTCGACTGGACTCAGCTAGGCAGCTCTCACTTAGGGATTCTTGGCTTGGGGTCTGCTGTGCAGTTGCAGTCAGACAGTGGCTGTGGCTGAAGTCGTTTCTTGTCGTGTTCCCGCACTCGTGTGTCTGGTGGCTAGAACCTAAGATGAGGTCATCATCAAGAACCCCACACACGACCTCTTCACATTGCCTGGACTTCCTCCATTGCATCCCAGCTGGGCTTTAAAAGCAAGCATCTCTAGAGAACAGGTAAAAGCCGTACTGCCTTGGGGTGCCTGGGTGATTCAGGGGGTTAAGCGCTGACTTCAGCTCAGGTCATGATCTCATAGTTTGGGAGTTCGAGCCCCACATTGGGCTCTCTGTTGACAGCTCGGACCCTGGAGCCTGCTTCGGTTTCTGTGTCTCCCCTCTCTCTGCCCCGCCCCTGCTAGCATTCTGTGCCCCCCACCTCTCAAAACTGAATAAATGTTAAGAAAAAAATTTTTTAAGCTGTACTGCCTTTAAATTTTTTTCAGTTATTATAGATTAACAGGAAGCTGCAAATATAGAGTCCTATGAATCTTTCACTCAGTTTCCCCCAGTAGTGAGATTTGCTTTAACTGTGGACCAGTATTATAACCCGGAAATTGACATTTGCCCAATGCTATTAATTAGATTATGATCTTACTCTGTTTTACCAGTTTTTACGTGTACTCATGTGTACATGCGTGTATGTCTGTGTTCTGTGCAATTTGATTTCATGTTACAATGTATATAATCACCACAGTCAACATAAAAAACTGTTCCACCAAAGGACTCCTTCATGTATCCCTTTATAGTTTCTCCTACCTCTCTCCAGCCCCATAGTTGTCCCCTGGCAACCACCCATTCTCGATCTCTATAGTTTTATCACTTTAAGAATGTTACCTCAATAAAATTAGATAGTATGTAACCTCTTGAGACTGACTTTTTTCAATACATATACTGCTCTTTAGATCCATCCAACTGTGCACACATCAATAGTTAGGGCTGATGGTTCCTTTTACTGCTGAGTAATAGTCCATGTGTGCCTTTTAAGGCCTCATCTTGGAAGTCATACAATTTCACTTCTGTAATAATTACAGTCCTGTCCCGATTCAAGGGGAGAAATCTCCCCCCTCGCCCTCTGCCTGGCCCCTCCCCCACCCCACCCAACCTTGATGAGAGTCGTGTTGAGATCTCCTTCTAAGACGTGTTGAGATCTCCTTCTAAGACGAGCATAAGGGACAGAAGAACTGTTGTGGCCATCTGGGAAAATATAAGCCACCACAGATGGTAAGTGGCAAAGGTAGAATTCAAACCCAGGTAGTTTGACTTAGAGCCCATATTTTTAGGGTGACGACCTGTGTTTCTTGCCACAATGATGGGGATGAAATCATTACAAAGTTAACTGAAGAATAAGGTTATAAGTACTGTTTAAATACACAACATTAATTTAATTTAAAGAATTTGGAGATGAATAGGAAAGGATTGGCAACATCAGAGCCCTACCTGCTCACTGGGGAAAAGTGCTGGTAGGAAACATTTAGTTAAGCAGCCTGGAAGTAAAACAAGTCTTATCATTCCTTTCTCCTTCTACAGAACTTCTGACCTCCTAACTTTCTGTTTATTAGAAATACTCCACGAATGTTTACTACTGAGGAAAATCTCCATACTTACTGAAGTTGGAACCACACTTTTATTCTATAAATTTCCTAAAGGGTCCTATCTTTGCTTGGTGAATTATCCAGGATAGTTTACTAACAGGAAAAAAAATTCTGGAGCCACAGCATTGCTACTACCCCAAATAAATCAATTCTCCATTCACCATGTGCCCATCTCTAGCCCACAGGCACCTTCCATGGTGAACTGGAAAAAGACACTCCTTCCACTGGACAGATGCATCTCATGGCTTAGCCTCTGTTGCTGTGAAATAATAGAAAACATATGTATTGGTCTCTGCCCCCAGTTCCTGGCACAGAGCTTCTAAAACCCTTGTAATTTCATAAGTGAAAAGAATACCAGGAACATCTTTTGTTCTAATTCTGGTCTTTGATCCTGATCCCTAATGAGGAACTCCTAAATTCCCTGGAATTTCCAGGATGATAGGACTATCTTTTGTTCTAGTGAGGCGACTTCGGTTGGGCTCCTGTATGTAGAGCCGGTACCCAGAAAGACCAAGCCATGATCCAAAGCTTGGAACTTTCAGCTGCACGCCCCCATTCTCTGCAGAGGGGCTGCGAATCAAGTGAATGAGCCATCATGCCTCCATGATGAAGCCTCTATAAAAATCCCCAAAGTACCGGGTTTGGGGAGCTTCTCAACTGGTGAACACATGGAGATTTGGGGAGAGGGGTGCTCTCAGAGAAGTCATGGGAGCTCCGTGCCTCTCCCCACATACCCTGCCCTCTGCAGCTTTTGCATCTGGTGTTTCCTGACCTATATCCTAGTAAGCTGGTAATGTAGTAAATACACTGTTTTCCTGAGTTCTGTGAGCTACACTGGCAAATTAATAGAATTCAGGGAGGGGGTTGTGGATTTACAGCCAGTCGGTCAGAAGCACAGGTCACAAGGGGCGCCTGGGTGGCGCAGTCAGTTAAGCGTCCGACTTCAGCCAGGTCACGATCTCACGGTCCGTGAGTTCGAACCCCGCGTCAGGCTCTGGGCTGATGGCTCGGAGCCTGGAGCCTGTTTCCGATTCTGTGTCTCCCTCTCTCTCTGCCCCTCCCCCGTTCATGCTCTGTCTCTCTCTGTCCCAAAAATAAATAAAAACGTTGAAAAAAAAATTTTTAAAAAGAAGCACAGGTCACAAACAACTGGACTGGTGACAGGCATCTGAAGTGACAGCAGTCTTGTGAGACAAAGCCTTTAACCTATGAGACCCAATACCATTTCCAGGTAGATAGTATCGGACTTGAGTTAAATTTGTGGGACACCTGGTCAGTGTCTGCTGAGACGTGGAGAATCACTTGGTGGTGTGGAAAGACAAGAACACATGCTGGAGTTGCTTTCGCCAATGCTCAACTCACAATCCTGGTAGCCCTGCCACCCAATCTTTCTTCCATTGGTTCCATCAACATGGAAGTGCCTACCATGAGGCAAGAGCTTTGCCAGGTGCTAGAGCTCCAAGAGCATCCCCACTGTCCATAAGGAGCTCATAGACCGCAGGAGGAGCAAGCCAGGTAAACAGAGAACCCAACGCGATATTGCAAGTAGATGACGGAACAGACGCGACCTGGAGGTACTCAGGGGAAAGTGTAACTAGAGGTAGGGAAATGGCACTCAGGGAACGCTTCCCAAAGGAGGAGTTTCCTGAGCTGAATTTTGAAGGTTAAGTCCCTGGCAAACAGGACCTAGCCAAGAGAATGGGGGCGAAGAGAGAGAATGCCAGGCAGTGACCATAGAGGTGGGCAGGGGTCACATAATGGGACTCAGGACCACTGCTAGCTCTACAGAAACTTTTGTACAATTTTATAAAAAGGCTTCCCTGCCCCCTGAAATGCCTTAGAAAAAACACCTGTATTCATTTTCTGGGGCTGCTGCAACAAATCGCCACAAACTTTGTGCCTTAAAACAAGAGAATTTATTCTCACAGTTGGGGAAGCCTGAAGTCTAAAATCCAATTGTCCACAGGACTGGTTCCCTCTGGAGGGTCTGAGGGAGAAGCATTCCCTGCCTCCCTCTTAGCTCCTGGTGCCTTCCAGCAATCCTTGGCCTTCCATGGCTTGTAGACTCATCACTCCAGTCCTCACCCACGTCTTTAGGTGAAGAAATACTTTGCCATGTTTCTCTTCTCTGTGTCTTTCTTCTTATAAGGATACTTGCCACTGAATTTAAGGCCCATCCAGTTAATCAGAATGATCTCATCTCGAGGTCCTTTATTTAGTGCCATCTGCAAAGATCCTTTTTCCAAACAAGGTCACATTTATGGATACCAGAAGTTAGGACTTGACATCTTTTGGGGGACCACAGCTCAACCCACTACACCCCTCTCAGTGAGGTGGGACCTAGAACAAGGTACAACTTGTATATGCATCACAATAGGCCTGGCCCTGCTGAATTGAGCTCTGCCTCCCACCCTACAGCGGTAACGGGTGGACCTACGATGAAAATGCCAGTCTCTGTTATTCCAGGGCTTGTGCTCATCACTCGCTGCATCCATTTCTCACTCTGAAGACCAATAAAAAGTATCCTTTAAAACAACCTACAGAACCTACCAACCTTTCACTTTGAGTTGGAACCCACTCAGAAATGAGACTAAGCCCTGTTCAAAAAATGGTAACAGAGGGGTGCCTGGGTGGCTCGGTAGGTTAAGCATCTGAGTCTTGGTTTCGGCTCATGGTTTGTGGGATAGAGCCCCGAATCAGGCTCCACACAAACAGCGTGGAACCTGCTTGGGATTCTCTCTCTCCCTGTCTCCCTGTCCCTCTCCCACTCTCTTGGTCTCAGATAAATAAACTTTAAAAAATGGTAACAGAGAAGTTGGATTTAACCAAGCAAATAATAAATTAGAGAATGTGTAACTAGAAACTTAGGAAATGGGAATCTTAGAGGGAAAAAAATCCTCTCACTAAATTCTTAAATATTTCCTCAGATTAATTTGTATACTGCTATGTTATAGTGGTTATAATAGTGAGTTCGTTCAGTCTGAACCCTGTGGTGGAGAGGGTTACAGTAGAGTATTTATCATCTCTGTCATCTTTCTGAATGATCTTCTTTATAGAATTCCACTTTCAGAGCATTGCCCAGAATAGTATGTGGCTTTAGAATTAGCATCAAGTCTAGAAGAAATCGTGGAGGCATTGAATAGACTGGGTGGTATTTATTTTTATACAGAAAGGCTGATTTAAGCACTCTTCAGCACTCAACACTTAGAGCTTGTGTCCAGAAAAAGACTTAGTTCATTAACTTTACCAAAGCCCATGTCGAAGAACATTTATTCAATGAAAATTTTCACTTTAGAATCAAGAAACAGCCATTCCCAGAAATTGTGGTTTTAAAACAATCATCATAAAGATTTAAAGTGTGGCGATCTATTAAACTAAAGATTCTTTTTTTTTTAATTTTTTTAACGTTTATTCATTTTTTGATAGAGAAAGACAGAGCGTGACTGGGGGAGGGGCAGAGAGAGAGGGAGACACAGAATCCAGGCTCTGAACTGACAGCACAGAGCCCGACGTGGGGCTTGAACTCACGGACTGTGAGATCATGACCTGAGCCGAAGTCAAACGCTTAACCAACTGAGCCACCCAGACGCCCCTAAAGATTCTGAATCCTTTATTTGAAACTTGAGCCACGATTTTAGGTGTTAGAAAGGTCACAAGGGGTATATTCTGCATATTACAAACCACCTGCAAAAGGGTCTCGTTGCCTGTACTCAAACACAAAACATTTACAACCAGACATGAATCTTCTCATTATGGGACAGATTAAAATCTATAGCCTCATATCCGTTCAGATTACATTATTAAAACCTTTCAGCTTTCAGAACTGCTCAGATTTTAAAATTGCTGAAGAGGTATTGTAGACATGGAGGTAGTATTTCATCTCTTCTTGAAGAAAATAATGATTACCTAAAGCTTATCCAACCGTTACAGACACAGCTTCCTTCCAGTCCAGCCGCTGATAATGGACTAGGTTAGTTTGAACTCTGGTTATCCTTTGACCACATCCTGAAGCCACACAATCTATGGTAAAATTGGAACTAGTACCTACGACTCCAGACTTCCAATCTGAAACTAATTCATTTCTTATAGATTAAAATTACTGGAAGTAATTACTTCCAGTAATTTTAATGACTATACTTTTGCTGTTAAAAATGAGAACTCACTTTTTTTGGACACAGGGCATGAGAAGATTTTTTAATAAGTGGAAAGATATAGTGTATTTGCACATGGTAGGTCAATACTATAAAAGTGTCCAGCATTCACAAATTTAAAGGTGGAATGCATTTTTCAGTCAAAAGCCAAAAGGGGAGAAAATTTGAAAAAGCAATTAAACTCTGTTGGGAAGAAAAACATGTAAGAATAGTCCAGAAAATTTGGTAAAAGAATAAAGAATACTAGCATAGACAGTTATTAAATAGTCAATCAACGATAAGGTGCTAGTGTAAGAACAGAGATTCTTTCATTTTGCCATTAATTATTTCAACAGGATCTGGGGCAACTGGGTGGCTCAGTCAGTTAAGCGTCTGACTTCCACTCAGGTCATTATCTCACTATTTGTGGGTTTGTGACTCTCCTCAGGCTCTGGGCTGACAACTCAGAGCCTGGAACCTGCTTCAGATTCTGTGTCTCCCTCTCTCTCTTCTCCTTCCCGGCTCATGCTTGCTCTCTCTCTCTCTCTCTCTCTCTCTCTCAAAGATGAATAAACATGGGGCGCCTGGATGGCTCAGTCAAACGTCCAACTTCAGCTCAGGTCATGATCTCAGTTTGTGAGTTCCAGCCCCACGTCAGGCTCTGTGCTGACAGCTCAGAGCCTGGAGCCTGCTTCGGATTCTGTCTCTCCCTCTCTCTCTGCCCCTACCCTGCTCACGCTCTGTCTCTCAAAAATAATAAATAAACATTAAAAAAATTAAATAGACCCCTTTGAAACAGCGCCATAATATTCTCAGAGTGCCATCATCACACATATGTAGGCAAATTCTTTTTTTTAATGTTTATTTATTTATTTATTTTTAAAATATAATTTATTGTCAAGTTGGCTAACATACAGTGTATACAGTGTGCTCTTGGTTTTGGGGGTAGATTCCCATGATTCATCACTTACATACAACACCCAGTGCTCATCCCAACAAGGGCTCTCCTCAAAGCTCATCACCCATTTTCCCCCATCCCCCACTCCCCCACATCAACCCTCAGTTTGTTCTCTGTATTTAAGAGTTTCTTATGGTTTGCCTCCCTCCTTTTCTGTTTGAAACTATTTTCCCCCATTCTCTTCCCCCATGGTCTTCTGTTAAGTTTCTCAAGTTCTACATATGAGTGAAAACATATGGCATCTGTCCTTCTCTGACTGACTTATTTCACTCAGCATAATACCCTCCAGTTCCATCCATGTTGCTGCAAATGGCTATTTCTGAGAGAGAGAGACAGAGAGAGAGAGAGAGACAACGAGCAGGGAGGAGGAGAGAGAGACAGAGACACAGAATCTGAAGCAGGCTCCAGGCTCTGAGCTGTCAGCACAGAGCCTGATGCGGGACTCGAACCCACAGACCGCAAAATCATGACCTGAGCCAAAGTAGGATGTTCAACTGACTGAGCCACCCAGGCGCCCCCTGTAGGCAAATTCTTATAGAACTCCCTTTGGAGCCTGTTGATGAGCCTTGCATAGCGTTTCCAGCGTAATAATTTGAAGTTATTCAGAATTTATTTCCAACTTTGTTTCCTAAACTCACACCTCCAAAGATAGATTGATGTGGGCTAAGGTTATTTGTTATCAGTGCCTAGGTTTTTAGTTTGAAGAAAACAACCTTTTTTGGAGATTAGGGGTCAAAGTTACCTCGTTGCCAATCTAAAAGTCTAAATTTCATCTTTTCAGAGATGTCAAGTATCAAATACACTTTCCCCCACTCGAACAATAAAAAAAAAAGCATTTTGGGGGTTAAAATTTGTTCCATTAAAAAATAATAAAGCTCTTTATTTTTCTAGCCCTTGTATATTTTCTTTTGTTCTTTATCTATTCTGTAACATTTAGTAGGTTGAGTATACAGGCATGGAAGACACCTGGACAATGTCCTTATCCTTCCGAAGAAAGAAGGTTTTAAAGAACAGGAATTTTTTTTTATATACCTTTTCTGTAATTATTACAATGTTCCAATAAATGTGCATTAATTCTATAACTAGAAAAGAAGATAGTAGGGGTGACTGTGTGTCTCAGTTGGATAAGTGTCCAACTTCGGTTCAGATCATGATCTCATGGCTCACGGGTTCAAGCCCCGCATCCGAGTCTGTGCTGATGGCTCTGAGCCTGGAGCCTGCTTGGGGTTGTGTTTCTCCCTCTCTCTCTGCCCCTCCCCTTACTCATGCTCTGTCTCTCCTCTCAAAAATAAACATTAAAAAAAAAAGAAAAGAAGAGAGTAAAAACAGAACACTCCAAATATCTTGCATTATTGCTCAAGACTGGCAAATCCTTTTTCATGTTATTTCAATAATAGCCCTTTATGCCAAAGTACATTTACCGGTCCACACATATCATAACTCAGGGAAGACTGTTTCTACCGATAGTTTTTCAGGCAGCACGGAGGCACAGACCCCCCTCCCCCAAAATAAAGAGGGAAACTCAGAACTGTTTGATAGCACCCTTCCAAACCAGAATGCCACGTTTCTTCCACGTCCTTTGGAATTCTTGAAGCACGTTTAAAGGGATGTTATCGCAGACGCTAATATTGTTGACATGGGTGGACAGTTTATGTCCAACTGCAGCAGGAATATGGAGATGAGGATAAAAGATGTGTTTGTGGGAAGCACAGGGACATTCGAGGCCCGAGGGCCTGGACTGTCATGTTCAGGATCCGCAGAAGCGATTCTGAGTTCCACGTCTGAAGGATGACATGAAGGTTGTCAATCGTGGTTTCGCGGGGTCTAAAATTCCACCACGAGGAAGCCTCCCTGTGCATTGCTGGGACGCTTAGGCTTCCAAGAGTTCCCTATAAATGGTGAACCACCAGTGCCCTCCCTGACCAGCGCTCCCCAGCTCGCTGCCTGTAAGGGAGGAAGTAGAGACGTGACAGCTACAGCTACGCTAGACCAAAGGACAGAGGTGGGGCACGAGACGGAGGCGGGCTGAAGACCAACTTCCTGCTTCCCAGGTTTCCTAAGTTTGGCCCTGCGCACCGGCAGTGAGGTTGGACAACCAGTCCTCCACTCCCCTGCGCCAGACAGAGCTGCAGCCAACACTCCCACTCGCCCCTGAGGCACAGGGGGTAGACACGGTGCCTGGGCCCGCCTGGGCCTCACCCGCTACCGGGCTAAGAGCAGCCAGCAGCAAACAGGGCCGGGCAGTCACAAAGGTTTCTTTAACGCTGAGGTTGATGGTAAACAGAAAAGCATCACTAACAAGTTTGTCTGAGACCCAGATACATCCCTGGCCTGACCACATGAGTCTGTGACGTCACCGCTTCTAAACATCCGGAGCCACCATTTTAAAATGTCCCAATCTTGGTGGTGTGCCAGTGGCACACAGATTGATGTCCACAGATGTCTTCAAGCTTTGGAAAAGCGCCATTTATTTCCACATATTTCTCTCTATTTTTAAAATTTTTTAATGTTTATTTAGTTTTGAGAAACAGAGAGACAGAGCGTGAGCAGGGGAGGGGCACAGAGAGACTGAGACAGAATCTGAAGCGGACTCCTGGGCTCCCAGCTGTCAGCCCAGAGCCCAACACGGGGCTCGAACCCATGAGCTGTGAGATCGTGACCTGAGCTGAGATCAAGACTGGGACGTTTAACTGAGTTACCCAGGAGCCCCTCTACCTATTTCTCTTTTAGTGCCTTTATTTTCCTTTCAAGGTTAGGACGTTATCTCTGAATCCTGCAGAGAGCCACAAACAGTGCTTGCCACATGATTGCAGATATTGATTGATTTACAATCAGTACGAATTCTGGATCTAATCATGGTCGGGCATAATTACCCCATGTCTCTTGCATATCCTCTCTTCAGAACAGCTTTTGTATCGAGCTAAAATCTGACAACTTTAATCCTAAGGAACATCTCTCTTGCGTTATCTAAAATGGAGACTGGCAATCTTTAAACTTGCTGTCCGAAGTGGAAATGAGAGAGGCTTCATACCGCCCTCAGTAGGCCAGTTGATTTAAGGTAAAAGTCAGTGAAAACAGCCACATTCTTTCTAGGAACTATAATCAAAACCCGGAGTGTAGGCAAGAATATCACAAGGTATGGGTCATGCTACCTTGAGGAAATCAGGGGAAGAAATATAAAGAGGGCACAGAAAGAAAGAGAAAATGGAGAGAGGGAAGAGAGATTTCCATCCCTTCCCATCCACCACCCCTGTGCTAGACTCTTAATAGGTTAGGGCATCTGGGGTAGCACATGAAAACACAGGATGTCCTGGGGTGCCTGGGTGGCTCCATCAGTTAAGTGACCGACTTCGGCTCAGGTCATGATCTCATTGCTTATGAGTTTGAGTCACAAGTCAAGCTCTATGCTGACAACTTGGAGCCTGGAGCCTGCTGCAGATTCTGTCTCTGTCTCTCTGCCCGTCCCCTGTTAGTACTGTCTCTCTCTCTCTCTCAAATCTAAAAAATAAAACATAACAAAAAAAAGAAAGAAAATAGAGAGTGTCCAGTTAAATTTGAATTTCAGATAAATGATGAATAATTTTTTAATGATGAATAATTTTTTTTAGTAATGTATACACAGATGGAATATTTGGGATATACTTATACTAAAAAAAATAATTTATTGTTTATCACAATAAACTGGTGCACGCTGCATTGTGGTGAGATCTGCCAGGATTTTGAAATAAGACAAATATAGCGTGACTCTTGCAAATGACTTACTAGTCATGAGGCTCTGGACATGTCATATAGCCTCTCTGAGCCTCAGTGTCACATCTCAAAATGAAGAAATGGCATTACTTCATAAGGTTGTTCCCAGAAATAGAAATAAGCATATACTACAACTAGCAAGCATTCGACAAGTGCTCCGTTAATTCACTTAAACTGTTATGTTTGCTGCCTCACCCTTCTACTTCTGAGTCTAAAGTATCTCTAAACTCCACGCATTTTTACCACCATCCCCTCCCCCCCATCACCAGTCCACGTAACATAGAGAGTGCACGTTCATTTTCCACAGCTTTTCCCCCCACTACAGAAAATGTATTGTCGTAAAGTGGCACAAAGCGTCATACAGGCTATGGCATTTTAATTCCCCAGCTCAAGAAACATGGAGAGTCCTGCAGAGTTGAGACTGGGGTTATTCCAGGGACCAGAGGACAGCAGACTTAGGACTTAGCAGCCACGGGAAGCCAACACTCAACAGCGTTGACGCTATTCACGGGAGGTAAACTGAGAGTTGATCAGGTCTCTCTTCCCTCGTAAGCTCTGGGAAAGCCTAAGGGAATGATTTTTAAGATTAAAAAATTGTTCCAGTTGCCCCTGCCTGAGTCTTTAACAAGGAAGGAAAGGGTTTTCTCAGTACAATCCAGGTCAGATATTTACAACTGACCTGCCAACCACACTATGGTCGGAACACAAACTCCTGCTGAGGCTAGAAAGTGTGCCTTACAAGTATTATTAATGAAACGCGGCATTATGAAAGAAACCTCACAGACATGAAGGGAAATGCTCACCGCAGAAACCAGAGGTGCACAAAGCCTGTTTCATGTCTGGATCCGAATCCGTAACTGAGGAGTTGAAAGACTGCCCGAGAGTCCAATGTACTCTGAAATATTTGCCAAAATCGCTCCTTGGCTGTTCATGCAAAATCCTGGGAATCCCCCAATTGCACCAGAAGAATTAGTTGATAGACTCTACACTCACTTGTCGGAGGAAGAGGAAATGGAGACAGCAATTCTAACAGTTTCTATCGATATTTAAATGCACCTATCCCTTGAGTTGGCAATTCCACTGCAAGAAATCGATCTTAAGGGCATGCTTATTCACAAAGCTAAATATGTATTTATATAAAGATGCCACTGCAGAATTGCTTAGTACAGCAAACAACTAGACACAACCCAAAGGTCTCTTTCTAGAGGAACTGTTAAATATATTACGATGTAATACTATGGGATGTACACAGCAGTTCAAAGAAATGAGGCAAATTTATATATCCCAATAAGGAGAGCTTTCTAAGGAGGTTTTAAGGGGGTGGGGAAACTATACAGAATATCACTATAATCCCATTACAAGAAAAGAGACACATGTCACAAGTGTTTCTACATTTACCTATGTATGTAAAGGCTTTGTGTCATGACTCAAGTGACACATACTTAAATGTTCATAATGCTTACAACTAGAGGAAAAAAAGTTTGCTGGGAGATGGAAGGAGACTGTGTCACATGACTTAATGTATCTCCACGCCATTGGAGTTTTTAGCAAGAGCGCGTTTGAGCATTGCTTGAAGCATTTTAACCAATAGCTTTTAAAAAGAAATGTAAAAATAATTAAATTGGCTATTTTGACTATCCTCCCCGAATCTTGTTTACTTCCCTACAAAGACCTTCTTTATGAAACAGGGATCTCAGAGAGAAAAATCTAAATTCACACATACCTAGGATTTCCTGAGAATATTCACCCAGGATCCTGGGATCTAATTGCTTCAGGAATGGAAGAGACCACAGAAAGAATCCATACCATGAACCAAGTGAAAATACTTGGTTCAGGGATTCAAGTTTAGTTCAAGTGTTCTACAGAACCATGCAAAAGAAGGAGAGCAGTCATTTGTGAGTATATACATGGATAATCCCAGGAGTTCTCGGGTTGCTCTCAAACACAGACTTATAACAGAGGCTTAGAAAGAGAAAGCTATTTAAGACACCAACCATCCAACAAAGTAAAAATAATCAGAATCTGAGTCACCAAGAGTATCAGACTGTAATGCATTGTAAGCCGTGAGGAGGAATGAACCTGGGTATGTGTGGGCTGGTTTCTCCATACCTGAGAGAGGTGACTGCAGGATGAGTCTGACCCAGGAAAGGGGGTTGACATTACAGTTCAGTCCTAAGAAGCTGAGAGGGACCTGAGTCTCAAGCCACACGGATTGAAGGAGGTGAAAGTGAAAACGTTGGCAGTGACCAGGGAAGCAAGAGACCAACTGCAGAAGTGGCAGAATAAAACAACACAAGTCAGCCAGGAGGCCCCCGTGGAACTTTATGAGCTTTGGGGGGAGGGTTTGTGGGAAACTGAGGTTTCCTCAACTCTGGTAAAGAACGAGTCTATTAACATTGCTCCTTATCACAATTAGAAGCCTATTACAAACTCTACCTCAGCCCCATTAAATGGGGCCCCTGTTAAATATATTTAACCCAGCCCCTGGGTTAAATGTACACCCAGGTTACATTTAAAAACCAAGTCCAGGGTGCCTGGGGGGCTCAGTCAGCTAAGTGTTGGACTCTTGATTTTAGCTCAGGTCGTGATCTCACGGTTCATGAGTTCCAGCCCCGCATCAGGCTCTGTGCTAACGGTGTGGAAACTGCTTGGGATTCTCTCTCCCCCACTCTCCCTCCGCCCCTCTTTACGTGTGCGTGCTCGCTCTCTCCCTCTGCCCCTCTCCCTGCTTGCACGTGCACACACATACTCTCTCTCTCAAATAAAAAAAAAAAGTTCTATAAAATATCTATTCTTAGATGAGAGAACAATGGTAACTTGAAGCATGATCTTTATCCCTTCTTATTGGATTAGTAGATTAATTTCTAAATTGTTTGTTGTTTCAAGAAAGACTACTACAGGGGAGCCTGAGTGATTTCAGCCGGTTGAGCGTCAGACTCTTGATAATCTGCTCAGGTCCTGATCTTGTGTGGTGAGATTGAGCCCCCTGTTGGGCTCTGCGCTGACAACGTGGAGCCTGCTTGGGATTCTCCCCCCCTCTCTCTCTGCCTGTACCCAGCTCAGGCACACACACTCTCTCAAAATAAATAAATAAACATTAAAAAAAAAATACTACTGCAAAGGCAGTATTTCAGAATGATTTATCTCCTTAGGTTGGTTGGGAACCATGACCTCAGGGTCAGCCCAATCCCTACCACGCTTCCAAAACCTCGCTCGGAAAAAAAATAAAGGTGGCAATATTACCTATTACTTCTTCACTGTATGTTTCTTGAAGTCATGGTCCTTGCCCTGTTGTTGTGTATCTTTCATGAAGCCAGCCACAGAATAGAACAGCACTTCCACGTTTAGAGGCTTGTAGCGTAATAAGAAGAAAAAACTCAAAAGAGGTTTATAAAAATGGTAGTATATTTTAATTGTTGAAATTTAATACCAAAAATACTTGAATTATAATGTAATATAAATGTGATGTTCACAAGCTAATGATAGGAAGAAAAAGATAGGGATCCATGTTGGTCTAGAAATAAGATACCTGTTTAAAGTTGATAGGTAAAGGTTGTGTTTCTGTTACATGCAGCCGAATGTCCTGTATAACATATCTTGCTAAGTCTAAAATGGTGGCTTTGGGGTGCCTGGGTGGCTCAGTCAGTTAAGTGCCCAATTTTGGCTCAGGACATGATCTCGTGGTCCATGAATTTGAGCCCTGTGACAAGCTCTGGGCTGACAGCTCAGAGCCTGCTTCAGATTCTGTGTGTGTGTCTCTCTCTGCCCCTCCCCTGCTCACGCTCTGTCTCTCTCTCTCTCTCAAAAATAAATAAACATTAAAAAAAATTTTTTTATTAAAAATAAAATAAGATGGTGGCTCTGCCCCCAAGGAAAGATGGCAGCTGGTGCCCACCAAAGGAAATATCACTTCTGCACTCACAGTGACTATCAAGGTGAAAGGGATCTGAATATGGCACCCCCAAATACTTAGGCTATTCCTCAGTCTTTCACGGGCCAGTAATTCTCAGCCTGATCTGTACATTGCAAACCCTGGAGAAATCTGAAGAATATGGATGCCTGAGTCCTACCCGCAGAGATTCTGAGTTAATTGATCCAGGGAGTTTTAAAAGCCCCTCGAGTGATTCTAAAGTACAGTCAATGTTGAGAACCACTGATGCAAATGGAATCTTGGTGTACAAATCTGTGGTCCTCCTGACTTGCCCAGATCTGCTCAGACATGTCTAAATCCTAGGGTGAGTAGAGTCAGAGCTTTGTAACTCTCCAATGTCTGGTCTCTTGTGTTCACAGAGAAGATTACTAAATCTCATCTCTTTTTTTCCCCCCCATGCAAAACCTGTATGCTCACATATGGTGGCTGGCCGTAAGCTATTTACATGTGCATACAGGTTTTTCTCCTTACCAAATGCAAATGATAAAAACACTACCATCTGGTCAACCCCTGCTGACCACCCCCTTCCCCAGTTGTTCGACCATTAAGGGCAAGAACATGCCTACAGATGAGAGAGCAGAGCTTTTATTTGCTAAATGTGTTCAGAGTTTACATTACGTTCAGGACATAAAAAATTTCCCCATGCCAGACAATATTTAGTGAATCGTGATATATGCAAAGCATCATTGTGCCTCTCTTTTGGGGAACACAAAGATAGAAAACATAATGTTTACACTTTGGGAGCTTACCATCTATCTAAGGGGATTCAATACAAATCTGCTAAGAATACATTTTAAAGAACAAAGGATGAATAAATTTAATTGATTAAGCTGCAAAACTATAATAATAATAACAACCTATAACAGACCTATAATGTTCTAGGCCAAATATATGACATTTCTAACATTTGGAAACCTATGAGATAGATTTTCATTGCACTTTACAGAAGTTGGAAATAAAGTACAGAAATTGAGCAGCTTACCCAAAATCACATAGTTGCCACTCCGTTGTCTATTGTGTAATAGTATTACTTTTCAGTAATTTAAATATAAGTCTTGATGACGATGAAAAATTCATATCTACATTCTGTGGAAATGTTCCACAACATCAAGTCAATATTATTACATGCAGATATCTTGAATACTACAGGAATCTTAGAAAGTTTGAAGAATACATCAAAAAGTCTGGTGAAGATGCATTGCCTTGGGGAGTCAGACCCCAAGTGGATTTTTCCTCTGACAAATCATTGCCCTTTCTATCCCTTAGTCTCCTTATGTATAAAACATGAATATTATTTTCATATCTGCCTCAAAGATGTGCTGTGAGAACTGAGAATTTCTTGATGTGGTAGAAAAGTGCTTTGGGCTGTTGCGTTTTGTTTTGATTTTAATGTCTTGAGAATAAGAAATATAAGAAGAGGTGGGTTTTCTCACAAAGCTAAAGCAGCCAATGTGGAGGGCTCCTCACTTTCTTGGGTTCTTCAAAGGTTGCACGAGTTCCCCATGGGGGAAGTGAGCAGAGGCAACCTAGGCAGCCTAGGCACCACCCTCCATGCCCTCCTGGTGGCTGCCCTGGCATTGGTACAAGGCACATTGCTACCATTACCTCTGCCAATGCTGGGTCTTAGCAACAGGCAATCCCTGTTGGTCCATTGAGCACCGAGACCCTATCTGGGTTTTCCAGGACTGAAGCTGGGGAGGAGAGCACTGCAATTGATAGATCTTAGTCTTATTGGACCAGCTGCAGTGACTTCAGCTGTGGTGATAGGGAGAGGGGAAGGGAGGCAGGGGTGAACAGATCTAGCAAGGTCAAGGCTGGAGTTCTCCAGGGTTTGCCCTCTGGCAAGGAGCATCTTGGGAGCAAAAAACTGAGGCAAACGTTATAGAGTAGGCATCACCAACAGGAGTCAGTAAGCTGAAAAACAAATTCTAGTTTATTCTAGTATCTTATTTACAATTAAAAATAATTGTGAACAGCCACACTAGAGGCAGGACTGAATTGTCTTTCTAATGTCTCAATAGAAAATAATATTATAAAATCTCGGTCGTATTTAAAGAAAATTTTTTTAACATTTATTTATTATTGAGAGACAGGGCATGAGCATGGGAGGAGCAGAGAGAGGGGGAGACACAGAATCTGAAGCAGGCCCCAGGCCCTGAGATGTTAGCACAGAGCCCGACACGGGGCTCAAACTCACGAACTGAGCTGAAGTCAGATGCTTAACTGACTGAGCCACCCAGGTGACCCCAAAATCTCGGTCATATTAAGAAGTAATCAAAGAGTATTATGTTAAAAAAAAAAAAGAAGAAGAATTTTAGGGCATGTCAGTTAATAATAAAGTTAATATTAATACTGTGATTTTTTTGGTATATTTTTAATGTGTGGTATTTGTCAACTCTTTGAAATGTAAAACTTGAGACACCTGGGGTGGCTCAGTGGGTTGAGCATCCAACTTTTGATTTCAGTCATGATCTCAGGGTCATGGGATCAAGCCCCGTGTGGGGCTCTGTGTTGGACATAGAGTCTGCTTAAGATTCTCTCTCTCTCTCTAAAAAAAAAAAAGTGAAACTTGTGATCAAGGGTTCTAAAAAACACTCGATTTTGTATTCACAATTTTACGATTTTTTTCTTAAATTTGCATAAAATTCAAACTGTATAAACTTTAGGCTCATAAAGCCTGGAAAGGTCTGGATAGAGCATACATTCATTGTGGAGTGAACAACTGTTCTCTAAAAGTCCAGATCTAGAGTTTTTACTGTCACTCATAGAACACCTGAGACATCAAGTAACCAAGAGACTTGGTCGGTGGGGAAGAGTGGAAGTGCTCCTGATAACAGACGCCCAGGTGTCAGTGGGCCAGAACAAACTCTGCTCTGTCCAGGAGTATGGGGGAGACTTGCACACGGGCCGTGGCAAGTTTTGGTCTTCCGCTAAGAGCGGTGGGAAACTGTGAGCAAGCCTGAAGCAGGGGAAGAAGTACTCAGGATGAAGAGACAAGTGTGTGAGCAGGGAGACCCCCTAGCAGGGGGGAAATGGTGATGCCTTGCACTAAGGTGATGGTTCTTCAGGACTCCCACCGCACTGTCATCAGGTGGAATCACCCTGAATGCTTCGGGGCAGACATTCCCCACAAATCCCTGCTCAGTCAGTTGACTCCTGGGTCTGCAGCCAAGTGCTATAAAAAACCCTGGGGGAGGGGAGGGGGACTTCTTGCATCCTCTAGGCTTTCCGATTAATCATTTAGGTGGGAAACCGAAGCCTGTTCAGGTAAAAAGATACGTGAACTCCTGGTCAGGATCACAACCCTGTCTAAATATATGACATTCTTTCCCCTGCAGGATGGCAGGGGTTGGAGGAAGGGAGGGGATGGGCAAAAACAAATTATTTTCATTCAGTCATTGTTTCCTAGCAACCAAAAAAAAAAAAAAGGCATGTGTTTTCCTGATGTCTGTGAGCACCAGCCCAAGACGATGATGTTCAATGCTCCAGCACGCCTCCAGAAGCAGGGAGAGAACAAAAGCACCAGAATTCGTCTCTGGTTGGTAAGAGATTCTGAAAGGGGAATTTATTAAGGGCTGGGCACCTAATAGAACACAATCTGAGAGTCCTGTATCATAGCTATAGGGGTGCAGGGAGGGGATCTGCATGGAGTATACAGATATTTACAGATATGCAGGGCATGATATTCTTACAGAGTATGTGGGCTGTGACTTCTGGGGGGTTTCTTTCTATGAAACAGCTAATGCCTGAGACAGCTAACATCTTTCCATTAGACCCTTTGTGTGTATTTCCAGCCAGAGTCTTGGTTTTTGTTAAAGCTCTGTAGACAGAAAAGAAGAATGACTGGCTGAATTCAAATTTAAACCAAATAGTCTATGCAAACGGCCCCCTTTCAACCACACAGAGCTACTCAATGTACGAAGTCACTGAACTCTACAGCTAGAAGGGACCTCTCCAATCATTCAATGACTGTTTTGCAGAAGAGGAAACAGAAAAACACAGAGAGATAAATTCACTTGTCCAAGATGACACAGCTAGCTGATAGCCTTACTAGGTCTTTGGACCTCCTGGGGGTGAGGCTCGCTCATATTTTTAAGATTTAAACCTTTGTTTATTATGCCACGTTGAATGGCGTTAGGGAGGGTGGTCCAAGGGGAAGTTATCACAGTGGGCAAGAAATGCATATTTTATAATTTAAGTCTGAAATTCTAAGGGTTGGCTCAGAATTACAAACAAGAATGGGTTAAAGCAAATGCTAAGTCTTTTGCTTTTTAAAAAAGCATCAAAGGGCGCCTGGGTGGCGCAGTCGGTTAAGCGTCCGACTTCAGCCAGGTCACGATCTCGCGGTCTGTGAGTTCGAGCCCCACGTCAGGCTCTGGGCTGATGGCTCAGAGCCTGGAGCCTGTTTCCGATTCTGTGTCTCCCTCTCTCTCTGCCCCTCCCCCATTCATGCTCTGTCTCTCTCTGTCCCAAAAATAAATAAACGTTGAAAAAAAAAAATTAAAAAAATAAAAAATAAAAAAAATAAAAAAGCATCAAAGCTAAGGGAGCCTATCTGCCCCCTTGTGAACGAATTGAAATAAGACAAATGTTCAGCCGACAAATGCGTTTCCAACTCAGTGAATTAGAAGAATCATAATTTGTGCTAGCCTTTATGAAGTTTCGAGTGGTAGAGTGAAAAATGCTCTTGGTGATATTAACCAGGCTCATCATTTTTTAGACAACACCTGAGACTGGAATGCAGAAGACCCAAGAAGCTTGGCCACGGCCATGCCAGTCAGTCAGTGGTACAGCAGACACTACATCCTGGCATCTGGCCTCCCCCGTCCAGTGCTTTTCCTTCTCTCGGTTATGAGGTCCCCTCTCTGGCTTATAGTATTCTCTCCCACTTGACTCTCCTAGAGAGCTATATTACTGTCTATACAGTTCATTCATTTCCTGTGGAATGTTCCTACTTTGTTCCCCCCTTTTATCTTTTCCACATCCCATCCAAGACTGAAGCAGATGCAGTGGCAGCAAGAATGGTCCAAAATAATTAATTTGGTCTGGTGAAGAATTCATGTAAATTAAGGACATCCTGTCTTCTCTCTGCTTATTGTTAGAGAGCTGAATCAAATCAAGCATCATGTTTAATGTAGTTTACAGACTACATTTTTTTCCCAGAAGTTTCTAAAGTTTTATTCAAACCGTACTTAGGGTGGCAATTTAAAAACACATGCACAATTTCAGAAGCACAGAGGGTAATATGATGAACACCTATAGATTCATCTTCCCAGAGTCGACAAATGCTAACATTTTTTTATATTCGTTCTCAGGGTTCTCCAGAGAAACAGAGCATATATGTATATATGTATAATGTATATACATGTACAAGAGAAATTTACTGTAAAGAATTGGCTCACATGATCGTGGTGGCTTGGCCAGTCCAAAATCTGAAGGGGTAGCTGGCAGGCTGGAGACTCGGAGGAGAGTTCTTCTGGCAGAATTTTTTCTTATTTGGGAGGAATCAATCTTTCTTCTATCCAAGCCTTCAACTGATTGAATGAGGCCCATTCACATAATGGAGGGTAATCTGCTCAACTCAAAGTTGATCGATTTAAGCGTCAATCTCATACAAAAAATACCTTCACAGAAACACCCAGCATAATTTTTGACCAAATATATGGGCACAGTGGCCCAGCCAAGCTGACACATAAAAATAACCATCACAATTTGCTTTCCATCTTGTTTAAGAAATAAAACATTGTGGACATAGTTGATATTCTACTTAAACCTCTCCTTAGATGTCCCATTTAAAAGTGATGATTTTTTTTGAATAAACTCCTTTTTGTGACCTCAAATGCCTTCTGATGCCATCACCTAAACTCCGGTTTCTGGTTCAATGTGGAGATAAGAATTGAAGACATGGCCTCACCTTTGCCATGATGATGTATTCTTTCCAGGACCTACCGGCCATAGGAAGTTGTACACAGGTCGTATAGAAAACTCCATTATGAGCCATTGTACCAAGGTGGATTCACTGGGAGTCACTGTGTGGAATGCACACAGAACTCACATGTTCAGATCACAGCATGTTTGGATGTTTCTGTCCAAATAGTCTCATCTACTATTACATGAGCCATGACTATTTTACTTGCTTATTTATTGCAAGGATAAGTAAATGGTGAATGTTGGGAAACTTGGAAAGAATAAGAGGTGTCAGACAAATTCAAGGTACAGTGCACCTCCCTCCCACCCCCAAGCCAGTTTAATTCCAACCTGGAACCGGCTGGATAAGAGGCCTGAGCTCTGCACACTCCCGGATCCCTTCCAGAGTCTAGGACTCCATGACTGGTATTTGGAGTGATAGCATCCCTAACTCAAATTCTCTCTGATTTGCTGCTGTAGCTTGTAGGCTCAAAGAGGCTGACTCTTCCCCAAGGATATCAGGGGCAGTGTAAGCTACAGATATCTGCTCATCTGGACAAGCCTTAATCATGGAAAGAAAGCTCCTAAAGAAGGAAATGAAAAAACTCCTGTAAGTATGATTGAGAATAAGCTTTCGTTTATTACACTCGGCATTTGGTGGGTTTCAGGTCATCGATGGTTTGGATATTGGCAGAGGGTAAAAATCTAAGAGAAGAATGGATTCCTGCACTATAGGAGAAAGCTAGATGATCTGGCTTCTGCCTCCTGCCTGAGAAGCCTCACGTGTGGTGCAAAGCAGGATGCTGACTCTCTTGGGAGAGATGTTTCTGCCAAGACCGTGAACTGCACATCCGAGGCATCCCCATTCTGGAACCTGACAGCTGAACCCCCAGGCCAGGCTGCCTCTACTGGACAGGGTGTGCCTTTGAAAGGGCCCTGCCAGGAACACAGGCGAGATTTCTGCAAAATGTGCCCAAAGGTACATTTGTAAGTGTAGCCTGCCTCTTTCATTGTTAGTCTTATCAACTAAATAATTCATCTCCTTGTTCTTGCCATTTGAACTTAAAAAAAAAAAAAAAAAGCCAAGTTCTCCCATGGAAAAATCTTTTTTCTCCTATGGTAGCTTTTCTATGATTTGGTACTTTGTTAAGAGGTTGGTGAAAATCACAGACCATATGAAAAGGGGAGAAAAGGCTGTTCTGTTTCATATATATTATAGGCACAACAATAATATCCTTTTTATCAAAGACCTTATCACAGTCTTCATCCAATATCCTTTCTCTACCTACTAAGATAATTATGTTTTAACAAGTCCTTAAGAAATACTGGAATAAAATATGTAGGACTACACATAATTACATGTATGGGCTTGGAGGCCAACATAATAATAATAAAAAAAAAACCTATTATCAGGAATGTCAATTCCTCCATGTAGAACTGGCATTTCAAAACTGATATAAGTATAATTTTATATCTAAAGAATACATTTAGGCTACTTTAAATAAATTGCCTTGGAATTAGAAAGCAAAAATTTGAGAATTTTTTTTAAATCTTAGCTTAGTGACTCAGAACTTTAAGAAACCAGACACAAACTTACCACCCCCAGCCCCCACCCCACCCCATCCCCCACAGTAACTTGCCCATAGTGCTTGGTAAAGACCTTGAAAACAGAACTGGCCTTATGTAAGAGTGTACAGATAGACCCGGGTAGCCAGAATCCTTTTTCCTTATCAGGTCCCTCTGGCTCTTCTCCCTGGGGGGCTGGAAGTGGGGGGGGGGCGGTAAACCACTTTCTCTTTTCCTGCCAGGACCCCTCATTAAAATCACTGGTAGGGAAGGATCGCACAGGACACACTAAAAGTGGAATTTCTGGTACGCTTTTCTGTATAACTCCTCCTCAGGGTATTTGCTTTCTAATGGGGGAAAAGGGGCCTTAGGGCGAGAGAATACATCCATACAGAATATCACAGAGCTGGAATTTTTCAACTGTGGACATTCTGCCTGGGTTTAACACGGGCACCAAGGGAATCTTTGTTTTAAACAGTGGATCTCAATCCTTTGGGTTTTGTAAAACCTTTTCTGCGTGTGGGAATTTGTGACGCAGCCCCGCCTCCTGCTTTCCCATGAATCCTGTTCCGACTACGGGAGTCTTATTTTTAGATAAATGTGAGGTAAGCTCATAGTGGTTGAACATTTAAACCCGCACCGTTGCAGAATTGCCTTTTAACTCAAAGTGAATATTAGCTGAGCTACCAGAGCGCTTGGGTTTTGGTGGGGGAGGGGAGGCACTGGAAAGAGCGCGCTTCGGCAAACTGAGCTCCCCTCTCCTTCCCAATGGTTCAATGCTGCTCTCTTGCTTTTAAGGGGAGATTATATTGGCATCAGACTTCGGGAAAATGAATTTGACCCAAAAGGAAGAAGGCAACTCACCTTTCTAGATGATATGGTAAAGAAAGGCATGCCGACGCAAGTCACATTTGTGTTTTTTTGTGTTCAGGGGACAGAGCTAGGACCTAATGTATATCCTAAATAAGCCTAATCTTGATCCTCCGGTAGTGTCCTCATCCTAGAGTCCTCCACACGGTCTTTTCGACTCATTACACTGGAAGCAAAAATAACGAGAAAGTCCAAGTTATAAGACTCTTTGCTCTTGGCTATTTCTCTCCTAGAAAAGGTTAAAAAGCAAAATGGATGCAAAGTTAAACGTTACATACATGTTGTTCAACAATTTTTTTGACAAAATAAGTTATGCAGTTCTCTAATTTTATTTATTTATTTACTTACTTATTTACCGTTTGCATTCATGGAGAAAACCAAAGAATGGAATAATCAAAATCCTTCATCATTGTTAATGTTGAAGTTCAGATTCATGTTCTGTAATGAAAGTTCCCTTCACGGAAATTACGTTAAGGCCTAATTCACAAGAAATTAGTAAATCCTCAGCTTCTTTATGCTTACCTGTTTGCACTATTAAGGAAGAAAGGATGTGTCCCTGCCCTACCCTCCGTCCCTGCCTGACTTCCCTAGAGCTGAATAAGCAGTGAGGCCTGGTGTTCTAAAGTACATCTCTGTGCACATGTTCAATGGGGAACTTAAATCGATCAGATAAGTGCTTTCAAACTTTAATGAGGTCTCATCGCAAGGCCCTTTTGATTCCGGAAGTTGGGGGTGCGTGGCTGGGGAATTTGTATTTGTAATGAGCAAACAGGCCACGCCCACACAGCTAGTCCTGCATCAACCTTTCCATTAGGTTTCAACCACCAATCACAGTTCTTTTTGCTGTTGTTGTTCACTCTCTAGTTTTGTTTAGTCACTGGAAGAAGTAAGTACAGTTGACCCTTGATTTGACCCCAGATTTGAACTGTGTGGGTCCACTTATGCACAGAATTTTTTTAAATAAATACAGTACAATACTGTAAATGTATTTTCTGTTATGATTTTCTTAATCAACTTTTCTCTAGCTTACTGTATTATAAGAATGCAATATATAATATATACAACATATAAAATATGTGTTGATTGACAGTTTATGTTACTGGTAAAATTTCCAGTCCATAGCAGGCTATTCACAGTACACAGATTTTAGACTGCAGGGGTGGGTGCATCTAACCCCTGGGTGTTCAAGGATCAACTGTACATTGTTTTAAAAAGGTTAGAAACTTAGAACCCATCTAAAACCCCGAAAACAAAACCAACCTTCCCTTTTCTGAAGGGGGGCGGGGTAGAGAGAGGAGAAAGAATATTTGGATGGGGACAAGGTGAATATGCTTAGAAATTACCAGGAAAAGATGGTCAGCAGGCAAGGAATGAACATTTGAAGTGCTCCTCAGCTTTTTACTGCATACTAGACTCTTAGCAAGCCACTCATTGGGGTCTACCTCTAGTCCTTTGCTCATGCTGGTCCCTCCACCCTCGAGTCCTCCACCTGTCGAAATTCTCCTCATACTTCAAGCCCCAGCTCCACCAGGGCCCTCTCTCTGAAGCCTCCCGGGATCTCCGTGACACCCCAGGTGGACACACCACTTCCCTGGTGCCCCTGGGAGCACATTTCTGACGTTCTGTTCACAGAATTCAAAATTGTTCTCTGAGGCCCTCTTCCCCCCACCTTCACTTTTTTCTATGTTAAAATTTGAGGACAGCGAGGTGCTGAAAACATCAATTGCTTACCCGAAGATATACCATGAGTTGTTGGCAATATCTAGATTTGAACCCAGATTCCCTGATTCCCAGTTTCCTTCCAAGAATCCATCCTTTCTTTTCCTGTCACCATAAATCAAAAACAAAAATCAGTTCTAGTGAGAGGTAAATGTAATGACTGAAGATCCCTAAATATTTCTGTCTGGGAATCAGGTTACTGGACATAGCTGATGATCCTCACCTTTGTGGATGTGACAATGTAGTAGAATAGGCTTAGCAGTGCCATTGTCATTGGGTCCAGGGAGTGCTTCGGCCAATGTCTAAGCCCATCCCTTTTCTGTCTGCTTCCCGCTCCCAGGCACACTATGACTTGGCCATCAATGTTGCTTTGCAATGGCTGGATCACTTGGAAGACTTCACTTGGCTGGAGTGGGAGAAAGTGTAAGTGGAAATGGTTTCTTTTTCTTTCTTTCTCTTTCTCTCTTTCTTTCTTTCTTTCTTTCTTTCTTTCTTTCTTTCTTTCAAATGTATGACTATGAGTAGTGATAGAGAAAACTTCTATCTGGCATCATCCACCATGAGGCACTCTGATTTGAAAATACTGCAAGGTGGGGAGCCTGGGTGGTTCAGTCAACTGACGGTCCAATTTCGGCTCAGGTTATGATCTCACAGTTCATGGGTTCAAGCCCCCATCGGGCTCACTGCTGTCAGTACAGAACCTGCTTCAGATCCTCTGTCCCCATCTTTCACACTTCTCCCCTGCTCGCATGCACGCTCTCTCTCTCTCTCTCTCTCTCAAAAATAAATAAACATTAAAAAAAAAAAAACATTGAAAACACTGCAGGGTAAGTATCCATCCCTCTCCAGCTAGAAACCTGAAGAAACCCTATAGTTGTCAACTTGGAGAACTCATATACTTGTTTGTATATTTTGTATCTACGCATTGGTTTCTGTCAGATGAAGATCCTTCTCCCACATAATGTTCTGTCTTAGAAATATGGACCATACTTTACTGTGCCCATGCCATGATTTTTAAAACGGTCAATTCTGTGGGTAAAGGCTCTTTCTAAGGACTATCAAACACAATTTCTTAAGCATTTAGCTAAATATCTACCTGGGCTGAGGTGTTTGAATTACAGCTGTGTCAATCCTTTCCAGGATTATTGGCATTTTCTGCCATGTTTGCCAGGCAGACCCACTCAACTGACTAAAAATAAGGAACTAATGAAGACAGGATTGAATAGCTTATTCCAGAGGCCAGTTATTTTTTTCTGTTCCATTGCCTTAGAACACACACCTTGTCCTGGCTCGCTATATCAGTTAGGGTTTAGTTGTAATAAGCAGAAAATCCAGACTTAAGCCTCACCCCCCAAAAGAGGAGGGAAGAAGGAATTTATTAACTTTGCGTTTGAAAAGTCCATGAGTCGGTCTGCATTAGGCAGGGCTTAATTCAAAACTCAAATCGTGTCATCAGGATTTACTTCTGGACTATTTCCCCTGGGTGGACATTATTCTTAATTTCAGCCCATTTTGTTGCAACATCCAGTCCAAAGGAGAATAGATTTTTTAAAAAAATCACAGGATTGTGTCTCAATTGTGCCTCAGCCCCTGATTTGTCTGGAGGTGGAGGGTGGGGGGCATGGAATACACTGACTAGCTTAGTCCACAGTGCTTTACCCTTGGAATCTAGGGGTGTTCATGGCTTCCCTAGAAGCACATAGGCTTACAGTGGGTAAAGCAGTTCCCTCCATCAAGAAGGGGAAGAGGATACGGGTTGGCAAAACCATAAGCGTCCACCATAGTGGCCAATGGTTGCTAGCTGTGAAAACATGGACCAACGAAAGCAAATTCATCACCATTGTTGGAAGATTCAGAATTCTAAGTGTGTACTTTACTGAGAGCAGATTCACCACATTAATTTTGTAAATAGATGCATAACACATGGCCATTGGAGATTACTTATGGATTATTATTATAAATTTAATAGATGTCCAAAAAACCCAAAAATAAACCTTCCATTGTTATTTACTCCTATTCCCCCTTAGGAAAATGCCATTTCATGGCAGACCCACATATCCAAACCGGAAAGAAAGAGAAGCAATGATTTTATCATCTTATGCTGGAATCTTAATGGTAAGGTAAAGAACACTGTTTGCATATATGGGGATTTTATATTTACTTATGTGCATTTTGATATTAATGCATATTTATTTTATTTTTCAACCGCTCTTCCTAAATGCTTAAGGTTTACTAATATTAAATGTTCCGGTTTTAAAGATACAATAAAAAATATTTTATGCCTATATGGTATTGTGAAAACCTTCATTTAAAAGAAAAAAAAAAAAAAAAAAAAAAAAACAGAATGAAAGACATAAATAATTGGATACAGGTGATTCTGATTTACCTGCTTATTCAGAAATTACTTATTTAATGCCCATGCTATCCAGGCATGATGCTGTACATGTTGGAGCTACAATTGCTTTGTGTCGTAATAAAAGAAAAACCATGACATAATACATTTGTTGGTTCTGTTGTTTTTTTTAACAGAACAGTCTCCCAGTTGAGGAAGTCTTTAAAATGTATGGAGCCGATTCTTCTACCAATTCTGGGGCCACCAAGGTAGGGGAGACCCGAGACTATCAATAAGAGGAAATTTTAGAGAGGATTTCTTTATTTTTATACATTTATAATGGATTTTTAACATTGTCAACTGCATGAAATAACAGTTGTTAATCGAAACATACAAAACCAGAGGGGACCACGTCTTACCTGGCTCATAAAGGTTTGTAAAACACTTTCCTCATGTGAGGGCTGTGTTCATAAGGACAAATGTGTTTTGCGTAAGGCTAAGTAGAGGCAGCAAACAGGTCGCCAGACTCTGAGTCTAGATTCTGCCTCTGTCTCTGGTGAACAGAATCTCTCGCTTACTCTGTAATGCACGTTTGGCAAGCCCAAGAACTCCCCTTGCATGGTGCACCAGAACATCCAGAACTCAGGCAAGATGTGCAAGGTTTGTTCTCGTGATACATTCTATAGTTTGCTGCTGCCACACTTCTTCCCGCGAGAGTCCTTTAATCACAACAGTAGACGCGGCAGTTATCACAATTCCAGTGACCCGAGTTCTGACACCTCTTCTACAGAGCCCTCGGTCCTTGCCTTCTTTGATCTCTTCCATATACTGATCTAAAAAAAAATTGTTTTTTTTAGAATTGTGAATGGTCTTTACAGCCAATTCAGTTTTTGCTACTTATGGATGTATGGACATTTAGTAAGCATTAAACAAGAGGTGCTATTTAGATGTGAACTACCTATCCGTTTACCTTTAGATACCTGTAGAAAATGGATGAGGAAAGGGGGATGTGCAGTGGGAGTGAGGGACAACCCACACCCACATACCCAGCCCTCTGCTCACACAATCACTGTGGATGCCCCCACCAGCACTTGGCAGGGAGGCCAGGGCAGGGGCAGGGCTATGGTCACAGAAAAGCCGCCCTCCCCACCCCGTTCTTTACCTGCAGACCATACAGCAAATCAAGAACTCACCATGTCCAGCTTAAGAGTCAAGCATTTACAAAAAGAAAGAAAAAAGGAAAAAAAAATCAAGCATTTACTAAGAAGTGTTGTAACTTTGAATCCCACTGTCTCATCACCTTAATCCATATGTAAACTGGCTCTAGTTCTGAGACTCAAGTTCCCTTGATCACAGAGGAAGTCAGCACCTTTTCTCTGATCACTCTAGCTTCCACTACATTGATTGATTGATTGATTCATTCATTCATTCATTCAATATGGTTGTAGGTGCAAGGGATATAATGGTGATTGAATCAGGCAAGATTACTTTTCTCATGGGTTTTATAGCTTGTACCAGACCTGACATTCTACCTGGTTGAGATAAAGCCACTCTGTGCCCAGTTTTCCTCAGAGACCAAGCTGTTTTTGGTTTTTAAAGAAAGCCCAACCCTTTTGGTTCTTTAGAGAGCCAAGCAAACCATAATGCTTCATTCCTGCTGGGTTTTTTTTTTTTTTTTTTTTCCCTGCAGCTTTCTCCCTTTCAGGCTGCCCTCTTTCCCCCTTTCCCCAGTACCCCCAACACATACACATTAATATCTCAGCTTAACCCTTTCCTTTTAGCCATTGTGTTTTTCCTTATCTTCCGGTGCCTTGGAACAGCTAGGCAGTCATCAGGCACTGATTGGTTGGTCTCACTCAAATGGCCAAAGGGCAAATATAAAAAAATCACATCCTGGAGGGGATGGCCCTATGAACCTTTCTACTTTTGGCTGGGTTATCAATTAAGAAGGTTTGCAAACATGGGTGCCTGAGTAGCTCAGGCCAGGTTCCTTTCAAAGGGCCAGAACAGGAAGTCATGCTGTTTAGAGGAAGGCTGGCCAATTTCTATCTATACGTCTGGTCTTTCACTTTTTCAGTTTATTGCGCACCTTCTCTGTTCGGTTATACACAGTCTCTGTCCTCACAATGGACAATGGGTGACCAGTAACAAAAAGCCCAGATGTGCACATGGACTACATGATGACCAACTCGGAAGGGAAATAGATAATATGGTCATGGAGGGGGCGTTCCTTCAAAGGTCTGCATCTATTTATTGTTACAGGATCTGTCAGCTCATTTATTGGTTTGTACAGGAAAGGCAGCTTGTGTAGGGGTTAAGCATGAGGATTCTAAAGCTAGACTGCCTGGGTGTGAACCCATGCCCCACCAGCTCCAGGCAGAGTGGTCTTGGGTAAGTCATCTGAGTTCCTTCAGCCTCAATTTCATCATAAAAACTGGGACAAGAAAATGGGATTGTTGCGGGAAATGAGGTGAATTAGTAAAGCCCCTAGTGCTGGGCACATGGTAACCTCAGTAACTATAGTTAAGGTTCTGGTACTTGGGATTTGGGTATTCGATTTCCTCTACGTTCCTATAAATCAGGGTTTCTCAATATGTCAGGCCAGATAATTCTTTGTTGTGTGTGTAGGGCCGTCCTGTGCATTGTCGATGTCTAGCAGTATCTCTGGCCTGTATCTACCTTTTAGATGCCAATAGCTTGCCCCCATGTGATAACCAGATATGTCTCTTGGCTTTGCCAAATGTCCCTTCAGAAGCAAAATCACAGCTAGTTGAGAACCACTGCTCTAAATATTCAAAAATTAAAAAGCTCATCAAGCATCCATATATATTATTAACACAATATAAACTTTGCCTATTTTAGACACCAAATGATCACAAAGGGTATGATACCATTTGAGCTACAATAAAAAAGTCTGAGGATCCTCTACCCTTGTGGACCTCACAAGCTCCTCCCAGCTGCAAGAATGCCCACCCAGGCCTTTCTATTGTGGCTTTATATCAGCTCAACTCAGGGACCTCCTCCACATCTTATTTAAAAAATTAGTAGAACCCTCAATGGAGATGTAGCATTTCAAAGATTAAAGTGGAAGAGCTATTTTAAAACAGTCTTTCAGGGGTGCCTGGGTGGCTCAGTCAGTTAAGTGCCAGACTTCGGCTCAGGTCATGATCTCGTGGTTCATGAGTTCGAGCCCTGCATCAGGCTGTGTGCTGACAGCTCAGAGCCTGGAGCCTGTTTCAGATTCTGTGTCTCCCTGTCTGTGCTCCTCCGCTGCTCGCACTCTGTCTCTCTCTCAAAAATAAATAAAAATATTTAAAAAAAAAATAAAAGTCTTTCAAGGTTCAACATAATTTCAAAAAATTGATTTAACTAGGAGATAAGGTTGTTCAAAAGAAGTTATTGACAAAGATTCTTCTGGAATTACTGCATATACCTGAATAAACTTTTTTTGAGTTGTTTTAAATGTTTATTTATTTATTTTGAGAGGAAGAGAGAGCGAGCCTGTGCACACTTGCAAGCCAGGGAGGGGCAGAGAGAGAGAGAGAGAGAGAGCATCCTAAGCAGGTTCAGCACTCAGTGCAGAGTCCCACACGGGGCTCCATCTCACAACTGGGAGATCGTTACCTGAGTCGAAATCCAGAGTGGGACGATTAACCGACTGAGCCACTCAGGCGCCCCTATCTGAATAAACCTTGATTCCTTTGGATAAAATGTCTCCTAGACAACAGCTAAAATCCTCCCCAAGCAAGAGCTTAAAGCCCTGTTGAATACTAATCAGATTATGTAAATTTCTGGCCACTAGAATTGGCTACAGTATATAGTGGGTTGTGCAAAGGTTTGATGGTTTTCTTCAGGAGTATTTGCTGCCACCTGGTGACAGAAAGGCATCATAGGCCCAGTATTGTTCTGTCAATTATCCTCAGGTTCTATTCTTGATAGGGAGCTGTTATTTAATGACAGGGAGCCATTTTTCTGCTGAGGGCCTTGGACCTATAGAAAAAAATCAAGTAAAGGTCTCACACCAATGACAGTTATTTACAATTACTTTAGATAAATATAAAATAGCCTACTCGATTTTAAACTTAAAAAAAAAAAGGAGCATAAATCTGCCTTCAACAAAGCAAGCCAGCAATAAAAACATTCCTCAGCTCCATTTCTCAGAGAAAGAGGAAAAAAGGAAAGGGAGGCAGAGAGAGTAAAAATCAGTGCAACCGAGACAGGAGAAAGACGAGGAGAGGTGGTAGAGAACATCGGAACCTCTCTGCTCTCCTTCTCTCTTCCTGTAGCCACACCCCAGAGTCTGACCCGCCATCGCTTAACTGCATCCAAAGTTCAAAGCATGCTCTTCAGAGATTGGCGTCCAGTCCCCGCTCTGTCCCTTACCAGCTGTGTGGCCTTGGATAAGTTATTAACTTCCCCGATTCCCAATGTCCCTATGTGTAAATATGCATGATTCCACTTACCCAACCCTGCTAGGTCGTTCTGAGCATTCATATCAGGTGCGTGATGCTGGCACAGGGTGGGGGGCCTTCAGCACACTCAGGATGGTCAGCCTCCTTCCCCCCACCCCCCGGAGTCCATTGATAGCAGCCTGATTTCTCCGCAGCAGGCCCATCTTCCACCCTCAGACCCGTTCGCAGCCCCAACCTCAGGCACTCACCACAATAATCCGCCAAGTGTCTTCTCTTCTTGACCCAGCCTGAATCATACAAAAATGAAAAAGTGTTTTCATGATAAAGACAGGGACCTACTGCGTTTATACAAAAGTTCAGTTTTGGCAGATCTTCTTGATGGGAGATTGAAAACCACGCTTTCAATATCCATGATGTCCAAATGAATACTCACAATAAATGTTGAAAGTATAAAGGCCAAGCAAACAACAGATCCGCCAAGTGGATGAAATTGGACGTATCAACCGTTTGGGAGCTCTCCCTGCCCCTACCCTTCCTTTTGCTCCAGGCCTCCACTATCTTGAATCACGAGTTTATCGTTTTCTTTTCTTTCTTTCTAGTTTGACCGCATATACATGTCTAATCAATGTATCGTTTACTTCTGCATATTCTTTGAATTTGATATAAGTAATATAAAAGACAGTCTTTGTAAATAGAGCAAATGTTTTATTCCTTTCTTCATTCAACACTATGTTGCACAAATTCATCCCTGTTGTTACACACAGTTTATTTTCACTGCGTATAGTATTCCGCTGTAGAAGAGTATGCCACCGTTTATTTATATATTCTTCCATTATAGACATTGGGATGATTTCTGTGATATGTCTCTTTGTGTACAGTAAAATAATTTATTTATTTGTTTCTTTCTTTATTTATTGAGAGAGAGCAAGAGAGAGTGCATGTGAGTGGGGGAGGGGCAGAGAGAGAGGAGGAGAGAGAATCCCAAGCAGGCCCCACACTGTCAGCACAGAGCCGGACTTGGGGCTTGATCTCACAACCGTGAGATCATGACGTGAGCCAAAATCAAGAGTCTGACACCTAACCGACTGAGCTGCCCAGGCGCCCCACCCTTGTGTTCAGTGAAAGAGCTTCTGCGTGGTCTATAACTAGGTGTGAACCTGCTACGTCATAGGGATGTGCATCTTCAACTCTACATAAAGTCTAATTGCTTTCCGAAATGGTTGTACCAATTTACACTTCTACCTGCAGTGTAGGTCATCTGCTTGCTGCTTTCAGGCTTTTTAAGCTTGTCCGTCTGTTAAGTGGCTGAGGTCTTAATTTACATTGTGGTCTTAATTTTCAGTCCTCTGATTATCAATGAGCAGCTATTTCTACGTTCTTCTTTTGTGAAGTGCCTGCTGAAAATCTTCTGTCCATTTTTTTTTTGTTTGTTTATTCTACTACAGGATATATAATCAGTCCTGGATTTTCCATTACTCTTCCTATTTGAAATTTGCCATTTCTCTTCACAGACATTAAAATGTTTGGAAAATACGATGTTGCCCCATCCCAAGCACATTTGAAAAACTTCTTGGACAGATCCAACTGTCTTTCCAGACCACGTGCCCTGCTTTTACTTTGGAAAATATGATTGTCATACGCATATACCTGATCACTTTGACATCTAGAATCAGAAACTTTCCACCTTCTGTCTCAGTGATACCAGATGACATTTTAATAAGTTACTGCTCAAGGCTGAAAGAAAGGTTCGTGCAGATTCCTGTCTATGCTCTTCAGCCCTTAATGATGTATCCGGGGCCTTTCTTGTGCACATTCCTACGTGACACATCCCCATCTTCTCTCCCTCTTCATGCTTCCAGTTAGAAGAAACTCTCGTTGAATGTGCTTCAGACATAATAAGGCACCTAAGGAGAACTTGAATCAAGAAATAAGAATTGCCATAATACTTCCACACTGACATAATGATGATATTAGGAAATAGCTTTAAAGGAAAAAAAGAATGTACAATCAACTCTAGGTTTAGGATTTAAATTTCATCCTACTTTGAAAATAATTTCTCATACAAACCACACAGGAAGCTATAGGAACTGCTTGCATGAGCCATCAGATTATCAGGACCATAGAATATTTGAGCTGGCAGTGACCTTTAAAATCATCAGGGTCTGTCTTCCCCAGTGGATAGGGAGCTAGAGCATGAAAAACATCAAGTCTTGAATCTTCAAAGGCATTGAGAACAACGTATAAGCCAGTTTTCTTTCTCTTACACCTGGCATATGTTGTTCTGAAGGGCCGTTCTCATAGCCATAATCGCCCCACCAATACAAATCCTCATTTTATTACTTTCTGTGTTTTAGGGCCATGTTTCTGAATAGATATCTACTTCTTGAAGACGGAGGCCATTGCTTATGCTTATGTTTAATTTTTTACAATGCTGGATAGCAGGTATACTCTATAAATATGTTAGCCATTTAAAAGAAGGCTGAGGTTTGGCTTTTTTTTTTTTTCTTTTTCCTGTAGTGTACTTGTTTTCTATTTTTTTGGAATTCTTTATTATTTCATTCCTTCTCTTTTATTTGAGCAAATGTGCTCTTCTCTGTCCGGTTTAAGGGGGGGGAGCTTAAATCATTGATTTTGAGCTTTTCTAATATATACACTTAAAGCTATAAATTTTCCTCTCTAAACATTTACTACTTTAATTGTATCCCTCTTATTTTGTTACAGATGTAGTTAAAGCAGGGATTTTGTTTCTCAAATAAACATATTTTCTAATTTAAAAAAAAAGGAAAGCTGAGGTCAAATTTATTTTTTTAAGTTTATTTATTCATTTTGAGAAAGAGAAAGAAAGAGAGAGAGAGAATGAGTGGGAGAGGGGCAGACAGAGAGGGAGAGAGAATCTTAAGCAGGTTCCACACTGTCAGCACAGAGCCCGATGAGGGGCTCGAACCCACAAACTGTGAGATCATGACCTGAGCTGAAACCAAGGGTCAGAAGCTTAACCTACTGAGTCACCCAGGCGCTGCAAAAGCTGAGGTCAAATTCAGAAGGGCTCCTGCTTAGGTGGCTATAGACTATTCTGTCCACAAAGAGAACACAACCTCATTTATTATTTAATCCATGTTTTCTGTGTGATAATAACCAAAAACCTATAGTAATCGTGAAAACCAGAGTCTGTTTCTCATGTGAAGGAGTCTGGAGGTGGGCAGATCAGGGCCACTACCAAGGTTCCACAGGGTGGTAAGGAACACAGGCTTCTCCTGGCTCTCTGCTCAGTTATTCTTATTGAAAATTGCAAAATAATACATAAATACAGTACCTTCCTTCACAAAAAAATACACCCCCAGGGCACCTGGGTGACCCAGTCTGTTAAGTGTCCAACTCTTGATTTTGGTTCAGGTCATGATTTCACAGTTCATGAACCTGAACCCTCTGTCAGGCTCCTTGCTGACAGTGTGGAACCCGCCTGGAATTCTCTCTCTCTCCCTCTCTCTCTCAAAATAAATAAACTTTAAAGAAAAATAAAATAAAATAAATAAAAAATAAAAACTATCCCCCCCTCCGCCAAATCCCACCTATGTATAAACCACACAATTATCTTAAACTCAAGTTCTCGTGGAAATGAAGGTTTCTACTTACTTTGAAGGAATATCAGTGATGTGGGAACTTGATCATTAAGAGTTTGGATGATAGGGTAGAAATGTTCTACTGACCTGGAAATCTAAAAATGGGTATTTATTTTATTGTCCTTGTCTTTCGGTATTTGCCTCAGTTATATATCATGTAAAAGTGTCCTATTGATGAAATGCCATATTTGTTGGAATGTACACATAAAGAGAATTGTATAATCACATCTTGCTCCTTAGAAATAAGAGTTCTGTAAATTCTGTAAATGTAATGCCTGAAGCTCTCTCGGTGAGAAAGCAGAAACTTGTTGGTCTTGCAGAGGGATATGAATTACTTCAGGCCTGCTGGCTCTGAGTAGTTATTTGTTATTAGTTATTCGATTAGTTATTTCCAGGCAGGATCCTGTAAAGGAAATGGTGGCCAAGTTGTTTCCTGGGTAATTCACTACAATAGAGAGAGATGAGTCAGGGAGGAAGATGATGATTATGATGGTGATAACAAACATAAATAATAATTACTGTTGTCATTAATTTGAAAGCTAATATATGGTACTATGTGCCAAGCACTATTTTAAGTCCTTTACATATGTTAACTTTTCAATCCCTACCACAACCCTGTAAGGTCACTGCCAGTGTTATTATTATCACGTGAAGAAACAGGAGGAGTTAAGTGACAGGCCCAAGGTCACACATCTTGTAGATGGTGCAGCCTGCCTTCACAGCCAGCCAGTCTGAAACTAAAGTGTCTGCTCTTAACCACTATTGTTTGACTGGAATGGGAGTTATTCAACCAGCCAATGACACTTGAGGGCCTCCTCTCTAAGGCACTGGAGAGAAAAGGTTAAATTAGCTAACTGGGCTCCCTGCTTCCACACTCCAACCCGTTCTCCACACAGCAGCAGAGCTAAACCAGACCTGGTCAACCTACTGCTTAAACAAATGTCAGTGGCTTCCATTGATTCCTGGAATCGATGCAACGTAAGCTCCACACCATGGCCAACAAGGACCCAGGGCATCTGGCTCCTGCCTCCCTCCTCAGCCCCAACTACAATTTCCCCTTTCTCGCCATGCTCTCGCCACCCTGGCTTCCTTTCTGTGTCTGGAAACACAGGTTATTCCAAGAGGACCTTCTCATTCCCTTTGCCCGGAGTACTCCTCTCCAGCTCTTCCCAGGGCCGTCGGCCACTCACTCTGGAAATCTCAGCTGAAACACTGCTTCCTTCTAGAGGCTTCCTCTGGCCACTCTGAAGTGGTGGCTATCCAGTCACTTGCTAGTACACCATCTCGTTTCATTTATGAAGCCCATCACAATGTAGGATTACCCTGGTTATCTAATCATTTATTGTTTGTGATTCCTTACTCAGCTCCAGAAGGGCAGGAACCTGGTCTGTCTCAGTAACCACCGCTCCTAAAAGAGGGCCTGGCCTGTAGTAGGTGCTCAGTGAAAACTCACTGAAGGAATGAACGAATGAAGAGACAGTCCTAACCTTGAAGAAGTCCCCAGTGTAGAGCAGCAGACAGTGGGTTATGACTAAGTGCAGATATTACACACTGCGGCTCTTCTACGTGAGTGCATGCTTTGAGTTCACAGAGGAGTGAGTCAGTAATTCTGCCTGGGGGGTAAGGTGGGGGGGTGGGGTGCCAGCATAGGAGAGTGGAGGTGGGAGACATCGGGGCGAGTTTCTCAGAAAAGGGGATATCTGAGCTCTAGCTCAATGGAAAAGGAGGAGCCTGTAGGCAGAAAAGGAGGGAATGGTTATCACGATGTGAGGAGCGGGGTCAGCGTGTGAACGAGCCTTCCGGGCAAAGGGGACCAAGCGCGGCAGCAAAGGCAGCGAATGAACGTGCATACGATGTGAGGCACGAGTTCCACCAGCAGACGTCCATGCTGTGTGAGGGGCCTACGGCTGCTTCAACAGACCAAGTGCCGCAACTCGCGGCTGTTAACGGCACAAAGTGTGTGCAGCTTTTAAAAACAGGACTGTTGGGGCGCCTGGGTGGCGCAGTCGGTTAGGCGTCCGACTTCAGCCAGGTCACGATCTCGCGGTCCGGGAGTTCGAGCCCCGCGTCAGGCTCTGGGCTGATGGCTCAGAGCCTGGAGCCTGTTTCCGATTCTGTGTCTCCCTCTCTCTCTGCCCCTCCCCCGTTCATGCTCTGTCTCTCTCTGTCCCAAAAATAAATAAAAAAAGAAAAAAAAAAAAAAACAAAAACAAAAAAACAGGACTGTTTTGGGGTGGCTCAGTCGGTTAAGCATTGGACTTTGGCTCAGGCCATATGATCTCACAGTTTGTGGGTTTGGGCTCCGCGTTGGTCTCTGTGCTGACAGCTCGGGGCCTGGAGCCTGCTTCGGATTCTGTGTCTCCCTCTTTCTCTGCCCCTCCCCTGCTCCCACTCTGTCTGTCTGTCTGTCTCTCTCTCTCTCTCTCTCTCAAAAATAAACATTAAAAAAATTTTTTTAAGGGGCGCCTGGGTGGTTCAGTCAGTTTAGCGTCTGACTTAGGCTTAGGTCATGCTCTCGGGATTCGTGGGTTCGAGCCCAGTGACGGGCTCTGCACTGACAGCTTGGAGCCTGGAGCCTGCTTCACATTCTATGCCTCTCTCTCTCTCTCTCTCTGCCCCTCCCCTGCTTGTGCGCTTTCTCTCTCTCTGTCTCAAATGAATAAACATTACATTTTTTTTAATTTAAAAACTAAAAATAAGACTGTTTTCCTTTCAGGTTCCCCGAGCTCCACCTTTCCGCCTCTCCTTGCACCCCTTTGCCATGTTAACGGCACCCAAAGCAGCAGAATACGCCCGCAAACAGGGTAAGCCTGCTTACTTCCACTGCTTGAGAAATTTAAGTAAAACTAGGAGGTGAATACACAAAGTAAGGCCAAAGTTGTTATAGCAATAGGATTCTTCTGTCCAGTTGAAGAAAGAAAAAACAAACCAGAAGCATCCATGACTAAATTTCCCTTCATTTTATAGAAGTCAGAGAAGTCTTATTTCTCAGACCCTTTAGCATTGGGAGCAAAGCACTCTATTTTTTTTTTTTTAATTCTTAAAAATGTTTTTAATCATTTTTGAGACAGAGACAGAGGGTGGGTGCAGAGAGAGAGGGAGACACAGAATCTGAAGCAGGCTCCAGGCTCCAAGCTGTCAGCACAGAATCTCACGTGGGGCGGGAACTCGTGAACCAGGAGATCATGACCTGAGGTGAAGTCGGACGCTTAAGCGACTGAGCCACCCAGGCAGCCCTGGGAGCAAAGCACTCTAGAAGGGAAGAATCTAAAACCGTGGGTGGACTCCTTTTTTTAAAAAAAGTTTCTTATACCGATACGGTTACTGCATGTGTCTCTAGGTGTCAAGTTAAGAAGGGGGGCAAACAAAAACGCCGCCAGCAGCTCTGCAAGGGAAGTACATGTCACAGCGTGGAAATCATCAAAAAATGTATCTTTGGACATCCAGCCCAAGAACAAAGTAGGTCTAAAAATGCAAATTGGACCAAACTGATAACGGAGAGTTTGGGGAGTATTTTACTTACATTGTGGTTAAAAGTCTAGCCTTTGGAGAGAGATGCTGTGGGTCTGAATATCAAGCCACTCCTTGCTGTGTGAAGCTGTGTGACTTCAGACAAGCTACTTAACCTCTCTGTGCCTTAGTTTCCCCCTCTACAAAACAGGAAAAATAAGGTTACCTACTGTCCAGGTTGTTGGGATGAGTAACTGGGATTATGCATTTTAAGAGATTAGATTAGTGCTTGGTGCAAAGTAAACCCTAAATAAATACTAGCCATTATTATCTTTTAGCACTTAAGAAATACTATTCACAAATTAATCAGCTGTTATTTTTTGATTCAAGTAAATGTGTTGAGGAGATCTATATGAATGCCTGTGTCCTAAGTGTTTCTCTTCTTGGTCCCTTTCACATTAATGAAAATTTATCTTTGCCCGCTTTGCATCTCTGCTGCTTCTGCCCTGTCCATCCGATTCCTGGCACGTTTATGCTGCAGAATTCAGAGAAAGGTCAGAGAGGCACTGGGCTGGAGAAAAAGGAAAAAGGCAAGCGAGTTCTTTGCCCTTCCCGCCCTGGCTCTTTACTGTAATGTGCAAAATGAAAAGGAAATTTATAAAGACGTCAGGAAACCCAGTTGGTCAACATAATAAAAGCTGAGAGGGGAAAGAGTCAGATAAGTGGTACAGCTGGGCATCTGGGATATTTTAGGGCTTTGCAGAATGAGGGACTATGGGTCAGCAGCAGGGCTATAAGCTAGGAAAAGGAAAGGGAATTTTGAAACTTGGTACACTGGATTATGAATTGGGTTTGCTTTCAGAAACACAAGTGAAAATTAAAATTTCTTTTTATGGGGCACCTGGGTGGCTCAGTTCCTTAAGCGTCTGACTCTCAGTTTCAGCTCAGGTCACGATCTCATGGTTTCGTGAGTTCAAGCCCCGCATGGGACTGACTCAGCACTGACAGTGCGGAGCCTGCTTCGGATTCTGTCTCTCTGCCTCTCCCCTGTGCATGCTGTCTGTCTCTCAAAAATAAATCAAGAAACTTAAAAAAATTACTTTAACAAATAAAAAAAAATGTTATCTAGTTTGGTTGCTGTACTGTTCATTTTTTAATGTGAATCTGAATAGACTGGACCACACAGGGCTCAGGATTTATTCAGGTTTTAGAGGCAAACTATTGGCTGGTAAGAAATGTATCCTTATCATAACAATTGCTTTAGGAACTGCCTGAATTCTTTGGTCATATCAGGGTTTTAAGAAGTGTTTAAGAAGTGTTGTTCTGGGGCAGCTGGGTGGCTCAGTCGGTTGAGCTTCCGACTTCGGCTCAGGTCATGATCTCACGGTTCGTGGGTTCAAGCCCCGCATCCGGCTCTGTGCTGAGAGCTCGGAGCCTGGAGCCTGCTTCTGATTCTGTATCTCACTCTCTGTCTCTGCCCCTCCCCTGCTCACGCTGTCTGTCTCTGTCTCTCAAAAATAAATAAATGTAAAAAAAAAAATTAAAAAAAAAAAGTGTTGTTCCAGTAACATAGCAATCCCACCATTGGGAAAGGTTTACTATATTGTTTTCTTTTAAAGATATTTGCTATAGGGGCGCCTGGGTGGCGCAGTCGGTTAAGCGTCCGACTTCAGCCAGGTCACGATCTCGCGGTCCGGGTGTTCGAGCCCCGCGTCAGGCTCTGGGCTGATGGCTCAGAGCCTGGAGCCTGTTTCCGATTCTGTGTCTCCCTCTCTCTCTGCCCCTCCCCCGTTCATGCTCTGTCTCTCTCTGTCCCAAAAATAAATAAAAACGTTGAAAAAAAAATTTAAAGATATTTGCTATAATGAGATTTAAAGACGTGGCTTTTCTAGAACCGTATCTGTGTTACTGAAGAACTATTTGAAGTAAGATGTGTGTGCTGTTGTTGTTTTTTTTTAATATGTTTGGAGATGGCAAGTTTTAGAAAGTAAAACAAAACAACAGGAAAAAAAGTAACAACTCCAGAAATAACACACAGATGTACACTCATGTATGCATGTGCACACACACACACACACACACACACACTGATATCTAGATGTTAAACTTAATTATGAAAAAGCAGATCTCTAAAATGGGAGTTCATAGGCCCATTTATGCATCTTAGGTGCCGAAAATCTGGCTCTCAAGATGACTCACTGGTATGTTTTTTTGAAAATACAATTTCACTTCCTGTGTGTTTTCTTCCACTGCCATTAAGGATTGTTGGCTTCTTGATGGGAGCAGATCTTTTCTTTCCTTATTATTTCCCACATGTATATATAGTGCTTTGCAAGCAGTGGATATTCAGTAATTATTGTTCATTACTGAATTGGCAATAAACTGCATTGTCCCGAGTGCTCTCAAACCACTGTGCTCTGTCTACACTGACCGACAGGCTCATTTCTAGGGACCAGCCATTTCTATAGGCTAATTTCTGCCTGTAAGCCCAGGAGTGTCCAAAAAATAAGTGCCCGTTTTTCAGTAGGGCCAGGTCTTGAGGTGAATCCCTTCCATAAAGTCCTCTTCTTGATAATCAAACAGCAGAACACACATTTATGACTTTCGTTCATTCTTTTTCCTTTGTGTACGTTAGGCATCTTTTCCAACTCCTGGGTAATGTACTTTTTAAATTAGCTCAAAACATTATAATAGCAATATGTGCTTATAGTAAAACTTTCAAACAAATCAGGCAATATAAACTGAAAAATAAAAGAATTCCGCCTTCCCCACACTCCTGTCCTACTCCTCAGAAATAACCACCGTTAATATCTCTTGTGATATTAAAATATTTGTTGTACATGTACATATAAATATACATACATGTGTCCTATTGATTTGTTAGAAATAACAAAGAAATTAATGAAAGCAATATCTTTATTAAATGGAAAATATGCTTTCACAGTTTATTGCTTGAAGTTTTTCAAATTATATATTTGAGCTTCCTAGTCTTTTTATCCATACGTTTTATGGATATTGTACCGTGTCTTTTAACTGGTGAACATTTACAACCTCAAGATAAAACGATGCCTCATTCAGAACTTTCTATTTATTTCCAGCCACAGAATTGCTTCATAAAGTAAGGGACAAGGAGAACATATATTTTTTTAATCCAGGTAATTTGGAAAATAGTTTTAAAGATTTCTTTTGTATTATATTGACATTGGTAATTCATTTCTTAATTTTTTTAATGTTTATTTTTGAGAGAGCGAGTGGGCAAAGGGCAGAGAGAGAGGGAGACAGAGAATCTCAAGCAAGGCTCCACACTGTCAGCACAGAGCCCAATGCGGGGCTCAAACTCATGAAATGTGAGCTCATGACTTGAGCCAAAATCAAGAGTTGGATGCTTAACCAACTGAGCCACCCAGGTGCTCCTCATTTCTTAGTCAAAATGAATATGAGCAACACCATACCCTAGAAAAGTGTTGACATTGAGCACATTACCAGGAAATGGATTCGGAATGGACAGGACCATACAAAAGAGCTAGAAAACAGCATGCTATAACGATTAAGAGTATGGACTCCGGAGTCACACAGCTCAGAGTTGACTCTTGATTCTCCCATTTAATAACTGGAGTGAATTGTTAAGTGAATCCCTCTGTGCTTCATTTTCCCATTTATAAAGAGAGGATTACAGCGGTACCTATCTCATAAGGTCGCTACAAGGACTGCCTATGTGGAAGGGCTGAGCAAAGTGCCGGGACCTAGCTAGCCAGAATACAAATGCTTCTGTTACTATCACTCCTGACAAAATCACAAGATCATGGACCGGAACAAGATACGGAGAGAGGGCAATTTGAGGGTTTCTGGTTTCTGGTTCCACACAGTTTAGAAACTGCCGCTCATCCTAACAAGTAAAAAGCTGAACAGGCTGAGAAATGAACTCCTCTTGGATCTGTAGGACAGGGGAGGTCAAAAGGCAAATTCTGCCCCCAAAGGTTGGAGAGACAGACAGGTGGATATAGGAAGTTACGGTTTACGAGAGCAAAGACTCACAAGTGGAAGCTTCCAGGGATACAGCATTGGAGTATGAAAACCTCGACTGTAATTGGCAAATTACTGGAACCTCAGTGCAGACAACTCAGAGGGTTAACAACTCCAGGGGGACCAGTCATAGCAGGACACCCACAATATGGTGAAATTTACCTCCAGGAGCTCTGCAGGTTCTCACAGTAAGTATTGGAGAAAATTCCTTTCATGCTTCCAGCAGCAGGAGAAAAGGAATCATGTTTAAATACAGCACGCTGTTCTTAACCTGGCCTGCCCCAAGTGGAAACTAGTTAACTAGAACCTCACCTTCTGGGGTTTTATCAGAGCCCAGCTGACCAAAAGGAAGGGAAATACCAACTCCAGTTAGCTGTAGTCGTCTTGTCCCAGCTGGAGGAGAAGAAAAACTGAGAAACACTTGTGAGGCTCACAGTCCAGAAACACAGGCTCACCAAAGACTGCATTCTAATCAGAGGACTGTTGAACTATTCCCTCCCCCCCCCAACACACACACCCCAGCACCACATCACTAAAGGCGTATCCAGAGAGTTCCTTTTGCCCAGTACATCATATCTAACTATCAAGAAAGAATGACAAGGTATAGTAAGATGCATAAAACATAATTGAAAGAGACAGAGCAAGCATTACAAACAGATTCGGCAGGGGATGTTGGCATTATCAGACCAGGAATTTAAAACAAATATGATTAATATGCTAAGAGCTCTAATAGGTAAGGGACACAGCATGCAAGAAGAGAGAGCGATGGAAGCAGAGAGGAGAAAATCCAAACTGTTAACTGGAGAATCCAGGTGGGGGCGTGTGTATCTTCATTGTACAAATATTTCAGCTCTTCTGCATGAATGTCTTCATGATGAAATTATGAAGCAGAAAAAAAAAAGAAACGGTCAGAGTGAATCGAAAAACAAAACCTAGTTATGTGTCGTCTACAAGACACCCGCTTTAAATATAAAGGTACATATAGATTAACGATAAGTGGATAGACAAAATAAATCATGCCAGCACTAATCAAAAGCAAGGAAAAGCTGTACTAATTTCTGACAGAGCTGACTTCAAAGCAAGGAAAATTGTCAGGGATGAAGAAAGGCATTATAAAATGATAAAGGGGTCAATTCTCCAAGAAGACAATCCTTAACACGTGCGCATGGGACAACAGAGCATCAAAGCACAGGAGGTAAAAACAGGTAAGGCTGCAAGGAGAAATCGCTGACTCCACTATCATAGCTGGAGACTTCAGCATCCCTTCATCAGAAATGGAGAGAGGGCGATTCAAGTTTAAATTCAAAGAAATATATTAACAATTCAAAACAATATAGTATAAGAAAAACACGCAACTGCTCAGGGGCAAAAAAGATTGATTTGCTCTGGGTACGGTTAGTCAAAAGAAGTATAACTTTTATCATTTATGTTTCTCTTTGGAAGTAATTTTGAGCTTGGAGGAAGTTTGCAAGAATGGCACAGATTCCTCATACACCTTTTACTCAGGTTCACCAATTATCAGTGTTTTGCTCCATTAGCATTACCATTTTATCTGCCTCTGTCACTCTAACTCTCTTCCTCTGTGTCTCTCTCTTTCTCTTGGTATATAGTACATAATTTTTTTAAGTTTATTTATTTATTTTGAGAGAGAGAGAGAGCATATTCATGCATGCCCACAGGTAGGGGAGGGACAGAGAGTGAGGGAGAAAGAATCCCATGCAAGCTCTTCCTTCTCAGTGTAGAGCCCAATATGGGGGTCGATCTCATGAACCGTGAGATCATGACCTTAGCCGAAATCAAGAATTGGACACCTAACAGATTAAGCCACCCGGGTGCCTCCAAATTTGATATTTTTATATGATCTACCACCTATATATCAATTTTGTCAATTGACCCAATAATGTCCTTCTCTTTTTTAAAAATTTTAAAAAATGTTTATTTATTTTGTGCTGTCAGCCCAAAGCCTGATGTGGGGCTTGAACTCATCAATTGTGAGATCATGAGCTGAGCCAAAATGGAACACTCACCTGACTGAGCCACCCAGGTGGCCCAATAGTGTCCTTTTCTAAACATTTTTCCTTTCTGTACAGGATTCAGTGTGGGATCGGACACTGTATTTAGTTGAGAAATATAACTCAATTTCCAAACCTCTCAGAACAATTCCATGGATATTCTTTTGTTCCTACATGTATTTTAATCCATCTTTGTCAGAAACTTAGTATTTGATATTCGACCTTAACTCCCTATAGACTGAAAGCTAATGTCTGTGTACATCTGAAACTGATGTGCTTGATACCAAAATCTTTTTTTATTTATTTTTTATTCTGCAGGTCACTTAGAAACATGGAATTGCACCACGAGAGTCTATAATACAGTCTCCAGGAGGGGAAAAGAAACATCATCTTAACACTGTAACTCTTGCCAGCACCGTTTTTCTTTATGGTTAGCTTTTGGTGCAAAGTTTGTCGAAGGGTTACTTTGGATGTTGGGCTTTCTTCTCTTAGAATCCTATTGTGTGGCTAGAGTGTGGTTTTTAAAAAATGTGTATCTTAAGCTACTTCATTGTCACTGGAAGACGGCTGGTCAGAGAATTTCGAGACTATGTAGTATTTCTACGTCAGAACAGACTGGCTTTGCAGCAATGCCACAAGTGTTTAGTACTGAGTACTGCAGAGTGAGGGGGGTAGGAGGCAGTTTCCCGAAGTTTTGACCCCAAATCAAATTAATCTGTCATTCACTGCCCTTACTATGTTCTCCGATGGAAACATTTAAAATCATTTCAATAAAGCAGTAAGGAAAAATGAGTGTAGGCTTTCTTTCAATAAATATAATATCTACTAGGAAAAGAAAATGTTCTAGTCCTTCAGCACTTTGCAAAAAGCTGATTAAGCACTGGTGTAGCTTGTAAATACATGTAGCAATAATTTGACCAAATGAACGTGAGTACAGATTTCACCCCTTCTGAGGTTTTGATGTGTCACCTTTCTGCAGAAACAGGTGCAAAAACCGGTGTTTCGTTTGTTGGCTTTTGCTGAAAATGGTGGGGTGTCCCGATGCGGTGGTATGGCTGGGGAGACCGATGCCGCCTTTTCCACACGGGTTCAGTTGCGGCTGTAACTGAAGTTTACCCGAGGCCTGCAGCACTAGGTGGAGACTGAAGATACATCAGTGACCTGTGGATACACTGTCTAGCTTCCTAGGACTTCGCCGGGTTTTCTTTGGTCTAGCCCTGCTAATTGTGAGGGAACATTTTTTTTTCCTCTGTGGCTATTGCTGTCTCTCCTTTTGCCATCTGCACATCTGCTTCACGTGCTGCCCAAGACCTGCCCAAATGGTGTTGTGAACACTCACTGGTAGCTGTGGTTGGCTATACTCTCGGAGCCCTCCATGAATCACAAACTGCCATCTTTCTACATACCCACAGGGGACAAAGACGAGTCAATAGGTTGGCAGTGGTGGAGAAAGCTCTTTGGGCAGTCACTTGGGTTCTAGGAAGCAGTGACACTCCAGGAAAGGAAAAATCAGGCAAATCATGATGCTAGTTCTGAAAACAAAAAGCAACCTTAGACGACCGTTGGTGGGAGAGAGGGAATGGAAGGATCCTGTATGTTTTCCTGCTCTCAGAGGGTCTCACAGGGTCTCGGGAAATCTCTTTTTTTTTTTTTAGCCCAAGGAGAAGTGTTCGAGCTCAAAACAAAATATACTTAGTTTCAAAATTTGCTGCTTTTCACCAGCAACTCAAAGTTATACATTACAAATTGAGTTTGTTTCTCATCCCATGAAAGTAATATATACTTATGTAAAAAAAAAAAATAAGGCAATCAAAAACAACCAAAAGGAGAAATAAAAACATAAAACTAGGACCTATCACTTTGCCATTTATTGATAACCACAACTGACATTTTGGTGGATACATACACCGTTGTTATCTTTGTTTTCCCCTACATAAGCATACGCAAAATGCTTTTATCAAAACCATATCATACTGATGAGGTAGTTTAGAAAATGTAATTGTCGCTCAATTAGAGGATTTTTTTGGTCACCCTTAGCACTTCAAGTCCTTCTGGAACTCATAGGATTGTCATGAGTCACCCCAGATGGAACCACCAACCTCATCTCAGCAGTTTCCATAGGCAAACACCACAAAATGCTGGGCATGTAATGTATTTCTAGAGAGCTGCATAGGATGAGAAGTGCGCCCTTTGTCTCCAAGGTCATAATGGCTCTGCTGACTTCAATTCCTTTCACTGGAGCTAGTGAGGAGAACTCGAAAATGCCAGAGAGAATGAGAGCCCCCTGCCCCATGATCCCAAATGAAAAAAAGAGAGAGAACATAGAAATCCCCTCACGCACTACCCCCAGGCCCCTTTTGTGTTGTTCTTGCCAACGCAGCAGCCCTCCTGCTATATATACCGGCTGCCACTCTTGTCCCCATCACACTGGACGCTGATCATCGCTGCCGACAACCATGGGGAAGGTGAGCCACCCGAGCAAGGTGCCATGCCATGTCTGTTGAGCGCCTGCTGTGTTCGGGGCACTTCCCCCGCTGACTTTTGGCTGTCCCCTTGTTTTCCACCTCAGATCACCTTCTACGAGGACCGGGGCTTCCAGGGCCGCTGCTACGAGTGCAGCAGCGACTGCCCCAACCTGCAGCCCTATTTCAGCCGCTGCAACTCCATCCGCGTGGACAGCGGCTGCTGGATGCTCTACGAGCGCCCCAACTACCAGGGCCACCAGTACTTCCTGCGGCGCGGGGACTACCCGGACTACCAGCAGTGGATGGGCCTCAGCGACTCGGTCCGCTCCTGCCGGGCCATCCCTTACGTGAGTCTTGCTTCAACCAGACTGATGCGAAAGCATCACTGATCCGTCGTCGTAAATTCCTGTTTGTAAAAAAGTCAGTTTGTTTCAACCCAGGACTAGCGTTCACAGTAAGGATAGCAATGCCTGGCTCTCAAGCCTTGAGAGCATTGGTTAATTTCTGGACTCTCGAGTCTATTTCATTCCCCTCTATGTCTACCCAATGCGAGAAAATTGTGAGTAGGCTTATGAATCACTGGAACCTGTCTCTCTCTCTCTCTTTTTTTTTTCTTACTTAAGGACAAGACTTAAAAAAGAAAAAAGGACAAGATTGTTTTTAGGGCACAAGAAATCACAACAACATAGCCGCTAAAGTTAAATTTGGTGGCTTTTAGCTGATCCCTAAATTCGAAATAAACATCACCTTGCTCAGAATAGCTAAAAGCCTATCCTAGATCATTGCCTTTTATTAAACACTTAATAGACTCTGGGAGAACAATATCAGTGTAATGTGTGCTGACTGTATTAGTGACTGTTTTCTATGCAGCCTCTATGGCATAAGGATCTAGAAACTAGAACGATATGTCTCAGCTTCCTCCCTGCCTCCCAGGAGTCATTATCACCTAGTTTCTCTCCAGGGTCATTAATTGAGAGTCATGGGCCATGGTCCTCCTCAGAGCACTGCTTCATGTTTGTCAAACATGTTGAGTTTGTGTCTCTGATTGCTGATGATACCAAATTATGTGGTATGACAAGCAGATTCAAGAAGTGAAACCAAAAGTAGGCTAGAGAAATTTGCAGATGCAAAAAGACATATAAATATAAGAGGAATTTCTTTGAAGCAAGAACTTCAAATGGCTCAGGTGACTTGGTAAAATGTCAGACATGTCAGAGTAAATACAAACTGTTGTACATTCTGAGTGAAAAGCGACTTAGAAACAAGCTTGTTAGGACTCAGTTATATGCAGCCATAATGGAAAAGAGTTCACATCCTCTCTGCAGACTCACTAACTACAGTTGGGCCCGATGGTTTCCTACAAAGGACTTTTGTGACCTTTATTTCAATGTTTGTTTCTTCCACAAGACAGTCCACTGGTCAGGTCAGTCTTATTTTAATATTCGTCCTGACTTATTACGAATTTCCAACAATGTGAGGAAAGGACACATACTCGGCAGGATGGTTTGAAAACCATGCTTCATGAAGGTACAGGCTGACTGAGCCACTTTTACGGAGATCAGGGAGGCACACAACTGATTTTTCTTCTTTTGTTTATTGTCACAACAGACCAGCTCTCACAGGATAAGGCTGTACGAGAGAGATGACTACGGAGGCCTTGTGTCCGAGCTCACTGAGGACTGCTCCTGTATCCACGATCGCTTCCGGCTCAATGAGCTCCACTCCCTCCACGTGCTGGAGGGCTGCTGGGTCCTCTACGAGATGCCCAACTACCGGGGGCGGCAGTACCTGCTGAGGCCGGGGGACTACAGGCGCTACCACGACTGGGGGGCCATGGATGCCAGAGTGGGCTCTCTGAGACGGGTCATCGATTTGTACTAGGCTGTGTGTTTCTTGTTGTGATCCACGTCAAACTGCAATAAAGATACAAATTGTGTTCCTGGCACTAAGTGACTCTTGTTCATATTTAAACAAGAATTGAGTTCTAAGGAATGGTGACCCCTGGCAACTTACCTGACGCTGAAGATCAGGTGTTTTGAGTGTTTACGGACTTCCGCTCGGTCAGGCAACGGTATTTGTGAAGGCCCCACTCGGCGTCATGGGAAGCAGGGAGAAGCACTATGTCTGCTTCTACAACCCATGATCTGCAAAAGAGAGGAAGGGCAGATAGAACGAAAAACTATTCGACTATCGACAAAAGAAAATAGAATGAGTTGTGGCTGGGACACCAAAGACAAGAGATTGCTGGAAAGCTTAGGGCAGCTGAAGTCTCAGGTAAGACGAGTCAAGAAAAGCTGAGTGAAGACGGGTTTTTACGCAGAATTCCCAAGGTAGAGAAAGTCAAGCATGCTTGATGCGTTCAACTGGTAGGAAAAGTGTGTATGCTAAGAGTTAAAGGGCCTGAGTCGTTCCTGCTTCTGCTAATTACTAGTAAAGTGACCAACTCAGATGAGTTTTTTTAGGGACTCTCCCAGTTTCAGCAACGAAAGTCCTACATCGTGGGAAGCCCCTCAGTCTCAGGTAAACCGTGATGGTTGGTTACCCTACTTAACTGGCTTATCTCTTTGATCAAGTCACTTCTTACCCTCTCTGTGCCTGAATTACCTTATTGAAGACTACAAGTGGATAAGAAATTCCTGCTTCACTAAATCCCAGTACATTTATGATGAAAAGATAAGGAAAGATTGTGAACACACTTTGTTCTTTTTAAATTATTATACAATAATTATTATATTATTATTCTACATTACAAATGCAGAAAATTCAGGCACCCTCAGTGTCCCCTCATTTTCAACGGTGCGATATGGTCAACTTTGTTTTGGATTCCAATATGAATTTTTATCAGGACTCAATTACCAAAGACTCAATCATGCAGAATGAAGTATTAATATTTACTTCCTGCGTACCTCTGGAGTTTCTTTCCACTTAAAGCTGCTCTCCCAGAATGCCAATTCTCTTTCCAAATTTATATAAGCAAAAATAGTGCCCTGTCCCAGTTAACTTCTTTGTCAAAATTGAGAAGCTGATTTTAAAATTCATATGGAAATGCAAGGGACTTAGAGAAGCCAAAACAATCTTGAGAAAGAAGAGTGAAGTAGGAGTATTTCTCGATTTCAGAACTTACTACACAACAGTAATCAAGACAGTGAGGTACTCGCATTGGGTAGACATAGAGGGGAATGAAATAGACTCGAGAGTCCAGAAATTAACCCATGTGTCAACAGACTTTTGGGGTGCCTGGGTAGCTCAGTCGGTTGTACATCCGACTTCAGCTCAGGTCACAATCTGCACTGACAGCTCAGAGCCTGGACCCTGCTTCAGCTTCTGTGTCTCCCTCTCTCTCTCTCTCTCTCTGCCCCTCCCCTCTTTGTGCATGTGCACTCTCTCTCTTGTTCTCTCTCTCTCAAAAATAAATAAACATTAAAAACAAATGAACAAAAAAAGCAAGGCAGTGAGGTCCTGGATACCTGTATGTCTATATGGGCAGACATATAGATGAATAAAATAGACTCGAATGTCCAGGAATTAACCCATGTGTCAACTGATTTTTGACAAGGATGCTAAGATGATTCAATGGGGGAAAGAGTAGCTTTTCAATAAATGGTGCTGAAACTACTGGACAATGACGTGAAAAAGAATGAAGTTAACCCTCTATTTCACACCATATATAAAAATTAACTCAAAAAAAAAAAAAATCAAAGACTTCAGTGTAAAAACTCAAGCTGTAAAACTTAGAAGAAAACACAAGCATATATCTCTGTAATCTTTTATTAGGCAATGATTTCTTAAATGTGACACCAAAAGCATAAACCACAACAACAAAATCAATTGGACTTAATTATAATTAAAACCTTTTACACATCAAAGGACACTATCAAGAAAGTGAAAAGACAGCTTATGGAATAGGAAAAAAATATTTACGAACTATATACCTGAGTACATGTATCTAGAGTCTAGAATATATATATATATATATATATATATACACACACAGAAAACTTGAATATATATCTTTCTGAAGAAGATATACAAATGGCCAATAAACAAATGGAAAGATGTCCAACGTTATTAGTCATTAGGGAAATTCAAATCAAAACCACAAGGGGATACCACTTAATACCCATTAGGATAGTTATAATAATTTTAGGGAAAAAACCCAGAAAATCACAAATATTTGTAAGGACATAGAGAGATTGGCATGCATATAAGTTGCTGGTGCAAGCGTAAAATGGTTCAGCTGCTATGGAAAACAATTTGGCAGTTCCTCAAATAGTTAAACATAGAGTTATCATATGACTCAACAATTCCACTTCTAGATATATATTCAAAAGAGTTGAAAGGAGTGTTCAAACAAACATTGTTTATAGCAGCACTATTCACAATAGCCAAAAGGTGAAAACAACCCAAATGCCTATCAATGGATGATTGGATAAATAAAATGTCATATACATATTACGGAATATTATTTGGCCACAGAAAGGAATGAAATACTGATACCTGCTATAACATGAATGAACCTTGAAAACATTATGCAAAGTGAAAGAAGCCAGTCATATAAGAATATGTATTATAGGATTCCATTTATATGAAATTCCCAGATTAGGCAAATCTACAGAGACCATAAATAGATTAGTGGTTGCTTAGGGCTGGGTGGGGGATGGGTGGATGGGGAATGAAACTAAAGAGTACAGGATTTCTCATTGTGGTGATGTGCGTGTTCTAAGACTGACTGTGACAATGATTGCACATTATCTGTGAGTATACTAAAATCACTAAACCTTAGGGGCCCCTGGGTGGCTCAGTTGGTTAAGCATCTGACTCTTGATTTCAGCTCAGGTCATGATCTCATGGTCATGAGATCGAGCCCCGAGAAGGACCCCACGCTGACCATGGAGACTGCTTAAGATTCTGTCTCTCTCTCTCTCTCCCCCTTTGCCCCTCCCCTGCTCTCTCTCAAAAAAAAAAACAAAAAAACAAAAAAAGCAAAAAATTGTTTAATTATATACTCTAAATGGGTGAACTGTATGGTATGTGAATAATATTTCAATAAAGATGTTTTTAAAAAATAATGCTTTGGGGCACCTGGCTGGCTCAGTTGATAGAACATGCAGCTCTTGATCTTGGGGTTTTGAGTTTGAGCCCCATGTTGGGTATAGAGATGACCTGAAAACAAACAAACAAAAAAATCAAATAAATAAATAAATCTTTAAAAAGGTAATGCTCTGCATAAAACCTTAAGTAATGAAGATTCTTTTAAAATAAGATTCCTTCTTGTTGAAGGAACTTGTGGGATAAATTATAAATATACACATATTATCAAAATGTTATGGCTTTTATCAATACCAAATATGCAGAAGATTTGAGGTTTTCTTGCTGGCCTAGCTAAATCATTGTGTTGTCCTATAGTTGGGTGACTAATGACAGATGAGCTTTGTTGTTTTTTGGGGTCTTTTTCATATGAGTTCTCTTTTAACAAAAAATTAAAAGCCAAGTGACCTGTGTCACTGAAAATAACTTTGTTAATTTAGGATTTGGTTTTGTTTTAATCTGGTGAATTTACAGGCTTAGAAAATAGCATTTCATCTCACAAAGCTCAGTCTGCCATGAGTTTCCTTCTTCGTAAAATGAAGGGTATGGACAAGATGAGCTCTGTATTTCCTTCCAGATCTGATACTTTAAGACTCTTTTGGGTTTCAAAGTGGGGTATCTCAGTGGTTACCAAAGTGGGGTATCTCAGTGGTTACCAATGCAGACTTTGAGGTCCATGGACTTGGATTCTGGCTTGACCACCTAATGGCTGGGTGACCTTAAGCAACTTGCTTACCCTCCCTGAGCCCCAGTTTTCCCGCTTACATAATCTTATGAGGAATATATGAGCTACCTCATGTACAGAAGCTAGCCTATGGCAGGAGCTCAGTTACTAGTAGCCATGACTCTATCAGTTGTGTCTAATTGTGCTACATACATGGACTTGATAAGGAAAAGGGGTCAGAATAAACAAGCTGTTTTCCAGAAAATTCTTCTAAGTCAAGGAAATGTGAACATCTTCAATGTCCCTTTGACAGTCACCCAATACTACTGTCTTAGAAGTCTACACCCAAATAAATAAACAGGGGATTTCAGAGCTTTTTATGGTCAGTTAATGCTGATTTCTTCAGCCTGGCAGCAATCAGTCATTGAAGAGTCCACTAGAATTTACCATAACTGTTAAAGACAAAGATTTCAGGGTTTGTAGGGACACAGCAGGCCAGTTGGAGGCTGGACCTTTGCAAATTACAAAAAAAAAAAAAAAAGTGTGACATTGAGAAATGTGTAATTTAGGGAAGAGATACCTAGAAGTGTATAATTTAGAAGTGTATACCTAGAAAGGTAATATCTAAAACAAACCATTATTACATGGAGAGGCAATTAGTTTAGGCCTTGGGGGCTGACAGACTTGAGTTCAATCCCCAGTTCCTCCACTTACTAGCTACATCTACCTTTTTGGATTTGTTTCTCTATGGTGATCAGTACTGTTATTAGACTTAGTCAGTCAGAGATCTTGGCTTGAACTGGGTGCTTCAGGGAGCCTTACTCTAGACTCCCAGCTATAATCGTTCCCACAGGACAGAAATCTGTTGGATCCTGGAGACAAGCCTACGCTTCTTCTAGACCACACACCTTTTACCTGGAGCTCCAGAATTCCCTCTATTTAGACCCTTGTTTCCAAGACTTAAAGGAGAGTCTTTGCCTGGCCTATCCTCCCAAGGCCACTGGGAGTCAAAAGGCGGCTGTTTATGGGAAGTGGAGGGGGCAAGGAGCATGCGGATAGAGTGTGTATACGTGAGGGAGAAGCTGGAGGGGGCTTGATTTATGCTCTTGCCCCAGATCTCACAAACATTTGGGAAAGTTTCCATAATAACTGTGCTGTGTTGGCTACATGATGTACTTTGTACCAGATTCCTGGTACAATGTCTGGAACATACTAGACACTCTTTATACAGTAGGCTATTCATTAATACCTATTATTAATAGGTAGGCTATTTATTAATACCTATTGTTATTTCATCACCCCGAGCCAAATGAGTGCTGTAAAATTTGCTGCAGTTTCAATCCTAACCACTTAAATGAAGGTAGACATGGCTTCCTTCAGCAGAGTGTCATGTCAACGATGTGCTGACGAACTCGAGAGATTTCTCTTGGGAGTGGTTACCAGTGAGTCAGGAGAGAAGTCTGCAAATTCTTCAGGAAAAGCCAGCGTGTAAACTAAAACGTTTGTGTGGGGAGAGAGGCAAAGGGTAATGAGCTATTTTCACTGAGGCTCCTAACAGGCCTCAGGCAACTATAATGGCTCCTAAATGAATGATTTTGTTTTTACAAGAAGCCAGGCTTGGGGCGCAGGGTTGGCTCAGTCAGTTAAGCGTCCAACTTCAGCTCAGGTCATGATCTCCCAGTTTGTGAGTTCGAGCCCTGCATCGTGCTCTGTGCTGATAGTCCAGAGCCTGGAGCCTGCTCCAAATCCTGTGTTTTCCTCTCTCTCTGCCCCTCCCCAACTCGTGCTCTATCTTCCCCTCAAAAATAAGCATTAAAAAAAATTTTTTTTAAAAGAAGAAGCCATGGGGCGCCTGGGTGGCGCAGTCGGTTAAGCGTCCGACTTCAGCCAGGTCACGATCTCGCGGTCCGTGAGTTCGAGCCCCGCGTCAGGCTCCGGGCTGATGGCTCGGAGCCTGGAGCCTGTTTCCGATTCTGTGTCTCCCTCTCACTCTGCCCCTCCCCCGTTCATGCTCTGTCTCTCTCTGTCCCAAAAATAAATAAACATTGAAAAAAAAATTAAAAAAAAAAATAAAAGAAGAAGCCATGCTTACAGTAGATACTTTCAGATATTTTGATATACAAGTTTATTTAACCATTGAGTTCCGAGAGGACCTTAAACAGCTTTCTAATTTTTTTTCCTGATGTAAATGAGACCAGTTCTTCCAAAAGAGAGTTTTACAGTTACTTTTAAAGAAAAATAAAAGGCTTGTACATAACTTGAGAGATAAACTCAGCATTCAAATATTTCTGATAAAAGCCTCATTGGCCTCAGTGCCCTAACCTCTGATATATTTTAGCCTGGGCTGCTGGCTGATAATACAAAGAGACATTACAAAGCATGCCTTGCAGCCCCCGGGACCCCAAGTCTCATTCCATTGATCCATCCATCTTTTAAAGGACAAGGAGGTAGCTAAGAATCTTCTTTATCATTTTCCTTCACAAAAATGTTGCTTATCACTTTTTCCTTCATTTCCGTTCTCTTTCTCAGGGCACCTCTCTTGTCTCTCACGCTTAGACACTAGAGGTAAGTTCTGAAACCTTCACAGCATACCCCGGTGGTGCTTAAAACCTCCCCACTCCAAGAGCAGGCCTCGCTGCCCTCTGCACACACCAGCCTGCCTGGTTTCTGGGCCATTTTTACCTCCCTTCAAGTCCTCCCAGGTCAACAAAGGCGGGCAGAAGAGGAAGCATCAGAACCAGAGCGGTAGCCGAGTGAGTGGGAGAAACTGGCTCCCGTGTGTCTGAGCATCCACACGGGTGACCTCACACGGGAGAATTATCGTTTTCCAAAATAGAATTAGAATCATTATTTTTTCATGTTCTTCGTGCTTCCAGGGCTCTATTTATCCACCCACCTAACTGATAAATCATTATGGGGGATAAAGGAGTGTGACATGCTCTTATTCTTGAGCTCATGACCTTGCTGAAGACAAGGAAAGGAAGGAATTCGATGAGAAAGGCAAGGCTGCAGTACTAAGTTGGATGGTGACGAAGTGCATGTAGGTGCTCGGAGAAGGGACAGCCGAGTAACAGCTGGCCTGAAGAGGGGGTGTCCTAGGAAGACAGGCCTAGGCTGCCTTGAAGACTGGGTGAGCTTTGATAAGCCTCTGGGAAGGGAAGGCGTTCCAGTATCGAGGGAGGATTCCTTCCCTGGGGCCGGATCCTCACAGACATCTTGAGTTCAAAAGGCAGAATGGGAACAGGTTCTCCCCAATAAGCCCTCCTGCACTGTCAAGATTGAAAACACACGCCCCCAAGGTTTTTCAGCTGGATTGTGTCTATTCCTACTATTTCTCTACTTAAACGTGAAAGAGTATAATCAAACAATGAGAGCAGGGACACTTCTTCTGACTTGTGCTTTACGTATCAACTTCCCTTTCCCGTACCGCCTCAAAGACCTCCAAGGCACTTTAACAGAAAGGACACACAACTATAAGGTAAGGGAGAATGAAAGACAAACACATTTAAAAAGACTGCATTGGTAATATAGAAATGAGGAAAAGGGCAAAATGCTACTGTTGGCCAAATCAGGCCTAACTCACCGGTGGGTCTGAAATGCGCCCACACACGCACACAAGCACGCATACCCTGAGTCTCTGCTATGGCTGATGACGACCCTGGCTTCTGTATTCTCAGTCCATCAACCACAGTGGGCTGGGTGTAGAACGGGGGTTTGTCAACAACCTCACGGCAACGTGTTCTTGGGGGGATTTCCCCTACTGCACGTTCCATCACAAGTTACCTCTTCTGAGTGCAGCAACGACCACTCCAACCTGCAGACCTGTTTATCCACAGCAACAGGGTGCGTGCAGGTGGACAGCAAGAGCTGGACGCTCCGTGACAGGGCGTCTGACACCAGCAGTGGATGGACTTCAAGGAATCTCTCTGCTCTGACTGCACAGCCCTCGCCTATGTTATTCCTTTTCTCGGTGCCTTGCTTCAAGACCACCTCCAAATGGTAGTCGTCATTTGACTGTGAAATCAAAGTTACCAAATGGAAGACCTTTGCTAAATTAGATCAAGTGTTCCAATATATGCAATTATCCACGGATCGCATTTAAGTCTGTATACAATAAGCAGAAGTGTAGACACCATGACATCGAAGCCCGGAAGCAGAAACTTATTTCTTTATTTGTAACATTTTTTAATGTTTTTATTTTACTTTTGAGAGAGAGAGAGTAGGGGAGGGGCAGAGAGAGAGAGCAAGACACAGAATCCGAAGCAGGCTCCAGGCTCTGAGCTCTATTAACGTTATCGTCTTTAGCATTTATTAAAATGTGAATGATATATTTTTTTTACCACTGGTATTGCTTTACAATGTGCCATGTACTTCCAAATCCATTATCTCATTTGATTTTCATCACCATTCCTATTTTATAAGTGGGGAAACCGAGACTACACAAACAGCCACAGAAACTGCAGAAGCGCATGCAGATGGAGGTGTGTAGGCGTTGGTCCCTGAATGCGTTCTCCATAAATGGTGTCTATTCAACAATTTCATGGTGTTTGTAAACACTGGGAAGAAAAACAGCTTTAGAGGAAGCAGTGTGGATGCAAGGCACGGGATAGGCAGGGTAGGTGGTCACAGTTAGTGTCACTTGCGAGGGTGTAGGTCCTGACAGCACCATTCACCCCGTACCCGCCCCCAGTCCAGGTCCCTGACGCTCGAACATTGGAAGCTGACCATTGGAACCGACAGGGCGACCATACGACTGACAGGGCCTGAGTGTAGGCCTCTGACGCAAGGCCTTAGAGGGTAAACCTATTACATGTCAACATAAATAACACGTTTTTATGACTAATAACTGTATTTTCCAAAACAAAAACATTTAGGGAAAGGATTGGCATTATTAGACATTTTTACAAATCTCTTCAACTAATATAGCCTCTGGACATAAACTCCACTGGGTGAAAAAAGGTCAATAACATCTTGGTATTGTTGGGAAAACTGTTTTGACCTTCTGAACTTCCTGAAAGTGTCCCAGGGGCCTCAGGGGTCCCATACCACACTGTGAGATCCATACGATCCAAAGGCTGCCATCTGGCTTGGGTGCCATCCACATCTCAAAAGTCTGAGGAAGTAGGTCGTTGGTATTTTGAGAGCTTCTACATTACTCCTTACAGTAGCTCAAACCACCCTTACCAAGTGAGCAAGCGTCCGAGATGGGGGAGAGAGAAGAAAGATCTTAAGACGTTGAAGGAGGCCAAGGATACCAAGATTAGGACATTGAAGGAGGTAGGGAATACAATGCCAAAGAACAGCAGTACTCCAGGCAGCCACCGGCAGAAGGAAGGATTTAGGCTCTCGAGGAGTCCTCAGCAAGTGAAGGAAAGTCATAACTATCTGCTTTCTCTCAGGTCAAAGCCAGGTATTGAGGGCCCACTATGTGCCAACCCTCTGCTCTAGGGCCCGGGGCACAAGGAAACAAGAGAGAATTCCCAGCCCCCAAGAACCTATGAATTTCCAGTCAAGTATCGACTTTACTCCAGATAGACCCCAAAATACAAACAATGATGACCACAGAGTCTTGAACCCGAACTAAGCTTTGTGCTTTTTAAAGCACTTTCACAGATTGCTTCACTTGGTTTCCTCTTCCTTAAGATTCCTCATTATTTACATTCTGCTTTTTAATACGTTTTAAAAAAAATAACACCAGTCCCCGAGCAGAATACATTACTTAGTTTAATTACCTTTGAGGAGTCAATGAAGCAGATTAGGCGACAAAATCAAAGCACGGGGGATAGAATTTCGCTCATCCTTTTGCTCAACTAAAAGAGTAAAGACTCTTTTCATTTTGGTGGCAACAACAGCTTTAGTGAATGAGAACAACCCGAACCTACCAGAAAGAATGAGAGAACCATTCAGCTAACCCCAATGACCAGGGGGAGGGGGAGCGGGGAGCTTGCAAATCCCCTTACTCACCGAAATGGGCCCCTTTTGTGTGATTTCCTGCGGAGGCAGCAGTCAGGGCTGCTATATATACAGCGGCACTCCCCCTCGGCCCACACAGCACCCAGCGAACACCTCCTGACCGCTCTCTCCAAAATGGGAAAGGTAAGTGCTGGGTCCCTGATGCCGGGGGTTTGCCCTGGCGCTGCATCCTCAGCGGGGGCACATGGCCTCACGCTCCCGCACCTTCCATTTTGCAGATCACCTTCTACGAGGACCGGGGCTTCCAGGGCCGCTGCTACGAGTGCAGCAGCGACTGCCCCAACCTGCAGCCCTATTTCAGCCGCTGCAACTCCATCCGCGTGGACAGCGGCTGCTGGATGCTCTACGAGCGCCCCAACTACCAGGGCCACCAGTACTTTCTGCGGCGCGGGGACTACCCGGACTACCAGCAGTGGATGGGCCTCAGCGACTCGGTCCGCTCCTGCCGCCTCATCCCCCAGGTGAGTGTGGCTCTGTCTTTGTCTCTGGTCGCTTTGGAAGTGAAAGCCATGAACAAATACCATTCTTCAACCAAATCATTCCAACTACACGGCAGAAGGTGGGAGTGAGGCTACCGCATGTGGTCTGTTCTAAAAGGCTGTCTCAGATGGGAAGTCGGTCTTCATGAACCCTATGGTGTGTGCTTTTTTACTCACATGGTCCCAGATTTTTATATTTTAAATGGAATAAAAAATTAAAAGGCCAAAGTCTAATTAGGAAAAAGCAGGACAAATAGAAAACAAGTTGCCATCTGTGTAAGATATAACCTCTTTTTTTTTAATGTTTATTTTTGAGAGAGAGAGAGAGAGAGAGAGAGAGAGAGAGAGAGAATGGGTGGGGGAGGGGCAGAGAGAGAGGGAGACACAGAATCCAAAGCAGGCTCCAGGCTCTGAGCTGTCAGCACAGAACCCGACATGGGGCTTGAACTCATGACTGTGAGATCATGACCTGAGCCAAAGTTGGATGCCTAACCGACTGAGCCACCCAGGCGCCCCAAGATATAACTTAATGTCATCATTCTGAACTGTATCTACTCAGAAATAATATATCAAAACTCAGATAGATACAATCTGGGTCGGCTTAATTTTTTTTAAGTTCATTTATTTATTTTGAGAGAGAGAGAGAGAGAGAGAACACAAGCGGGGGAAGAACAGAGAGAGAGGAAGAGAGAGAGAATCAATCCCAAACAGGCTCCACATGTCAACACAGAGCCCGATGTAGGGCTCAAACCCACAAACCATGAGATCATGGCCTGAGCTGAAATCAAGAGCCCGACGCTTAACCCAATGAGCCACCCAGGGGCTCCGGGTCTGCTTACCTGATAAATATATGTTTGCTTGCTTTGGCTCACTTTCCTATTTAATTATCTTCCTGTCCTCTATTTTTTATTCTGACACCATGGTCACTACCTATTAGTTTACTTAGAGGTATAAATTAAAGGAAAGGCCAAATCCAAAATCAAAGTTTGAGTTCAATATTTCTTAGAGAGTGATTTCACAGTTCTTAGAGGAATGTGTTGGAGTGTGGGAGGCACGGGTAGTAGTGTCATCCAAGCAGAGCTTAATGGAGATGGTTCTTGTTGCTGAGGGAAATAAAGACAGGAAGGGAAGAGACCAGAAAGGAAGTTTAAACACCAGATAAGTTGATATTGAACACAGAGATAAAGAAAATGTGTCATCTTATTTTTTACAAGAGATTAATAATCCTGTGTTCCATAATGTACATAAAATAGCTAAATGTTGATTCCTCTTTAACAAAAGTAATGTATCGAATGGGACTTTTCTTTCCAATGACTTACACTTTTCACCTTTGAGAAGGACCTTCTCTAACAACAAGCACTAACATGATCAATTTTATTTTGGACAAATCTTGTTGCTAGGGACAGAGATGTGGATGGCAGTGAAGGGTGGCTGAGTTCTGTTCCTCATATTACCCATAAATCACTAGATGCCTGGGTAGGTGATGGGGTGGGGGGCGGGCAAGGCTCTTTAACACTGCAACGTGATTGTTCTGGAAGCAAACCTGGACTCCAACAAGTTCTGGGTAGGTGTGGCCAGGGAGGTGCAGGAGCTAGAACACTTTCATTTCTCTCCACTTGTGTTCATTTACTTTTTCTTTTCTGCCACCCCAGCACACCGGCACTTTCAGAATGAGGATCTACGAGCGAGAGGACTTCAGGGGACAAATGTCAGAGATCACAGATGATTGTCTCTCTGTTCAGGACCGCTTCCATCTCAATGAAATCCACTCTGTCAATGTGCTGGATGGCTGCTGGGTCCTTTATGAGATGCCCAGCTACAGGGGAAGGCAGTACCTGCTGAGGCCCGGGGAGTATAGGAGATACCTTGACTGGGGAGCCATGAATGCCAAAGTTGGTTCTTTCAGACGAGTAATGGATTTTTACTAAAGTACTTACATTCTCTGCTCTTCTCCTTTAGAATCCAATAAAATATTTAGCTTGTGTTTCTCGCACTATGGAGTCCTGCTTTTCTTTTAATCTGTTAAGACTTCCTAAGCAATAATGGCACTTCGCCAAACATAATGACAGATGTTTTCATGATGGGAAACCATAAGAGGAGTAAAGGATATCATCACCAGCCTTCTTTTAAAAACTAGCCCATGGGGGCGCCTGGGTGGCGCAGTCGGTTAAGCGTCCGACTTCAGCCAGGTCACGATCTCGCGGTCCGTGAGTTCGAGCCCCGCGTCAGGCTCTGGGCTGATGGCTCAGAGCCTGGAGCCTGTTTCCGATTCTGTGTCTCCCTCTCTCTCTGCCCCTCCCCCGTTCATGCTCTGTCTTTCTCTGTCCCAAAAATAAAAAAAAAAAAAAAAACTAGCCCATGTAGGCTCAAGGTTCGATTCGACTGGGCAAAAGCCATTTATGCTTAGTCTTAGAAGGATAATTTTGCAGCTACAATGATAAATAAATAGTTATTGTAACACCCCAAGTTATCCTTCTAGGTTATCCCCGCCATCTTTTATATATAGTCCAAGCCTTAGCTAATGAGGAAAGTTGTTCTCAGCATCTAGACCCTTACTTTAGCTTCAAAAACAAACGAACAAACCGGCCACCCTCACCTGTTACGTGCCTTATCCTTCTAACAGCAGCCAATTCCATGTTCAGTACTTCATTCCTCCATGAGGTTTTCAGTCCAGACAGAATTCACTGTCTCTTTGCTATATATGCTTTATAGAAGAATTTCAGGATTTCTACCAAAACCACATACACATGGGGGAACTCAGCCCCGTATCATTTTAATAGGAAGTAAAGAATTATGACTATACATGGAAAATGATACTAAATGGAAAACAAGGAATTGAAACTTCCTGGAGAAGTTTGTTTGATGGCATGTATATTTCCTTTTGGTATGTTTATTTTCCAGGGGTGAGGTTCAAGCCCAAGTTGCATGTTGTTATCTACTGCACTATGTTGGCCGTAGATAAAGCCAGATTTGAATCCAGCAGCCAAGACAGAGAGGGGAAACAAGATAAGTTCCATGACTAACAGAGTCCGTAACACAAATCAATTAATTACTCAAGGCTAACCTAACTGTTCCCAGTATCAAAACCTAAAAGAAAGTTTTCATGGGGGTCCTAGTAAAGAGAGTACTGAGCAAACAACATCCTTAGTATCATCCTGCAGTAATTAAATATGGTTCTTGGATCTTTCTTACAAAGTTGCACAATGAAATTGATGGCTTCAGATCAAAATTCAGCTAAAGTGCCCCATTCTTTGAGATTCTAATGAAATGGCTGAAGTGTCATCTCACGTGGAGTGGGATACTTGTGTACCCACTTTCTCCAACACATATATCCTCAAAGTCTCTTGGAATTCTGGAAAGGGAATGGGTTGTTTATGCTTTTCCCAGTAACCCTCCACTCTGAACTCCTGCCTTGTCATTGGGTGGACCATTTTGTTCTCCCCCACATGACCAGCCCCATGCATCTCACGGACTCAGATGGGAGACAGTTTCTTTTCCTTGAGTTCCTGAACTATCTCTCATATAAAGCCTTCATGGGTGCAGACAGCTTTATTATACAGGTTGTGGGAGGAGAGATACATGTTTAGATCACAGCAGCACAACAGTACAAATTTAAGATTAGATGACCTTGCTCTAAACAGTCTGCAAGTTCCAACCTGCTACCGGATGGCCTGGTCTTCTTTCTCATTCTTGTTCCTCTCTCCTCTATTCTGAGGTGTACCCACATGGCTGTTCATTCTTTATAGCTTCCTTCCATCTTATGCCTTCAAGGGCACCATATCTCCATGTCTATGAACACAGCAAGCATCTAATTTGTTGCTTAACCTGAGTCATTTTTGAGAATGAAAGGGTATTCTATTAAGGATTACACTGGGGCAAGAGGCATGAACCAGGAGTATTCCAGGCAAACTGGGGCACAAGGTTAGGCTATTTATAAAAGTTCTTTCCCTGAAAAATAGTCAGATTCTTGAATTATTTGGTATCAATTATTCCTAACTCTCAGTTCTTCAACCTTTAAACTCCCAACGATAGTATTAGCTTACTGGAAACATCAGCCAGAATTCTGTTTGTCAGTAATAATAACATCAGGCATAAATTAGAAAGCCAAAAGCTTCTTGGAGTGCTGGATTTCACATTATTTGCTTGGTAGACATAAAATCACAGACTGCAGACATGGAAATTATCCTGAAATACCTGAACTGAAAGCATGTAATATTAGAGACCCTGGACGTCACTGATCAAGCTTTTCTTCGTGAAAATTATATTTCCATCCCTGGGGAACAGGCAAAGAGAACGGTATCCTCCCTCTAATCCCAGCATTAAAAAAAAGCCAACAGAGGGGAGTAATGGTGGCGGGAGAGGGATAACGCTCAAACTAGTCCCTCACTTATGCTTCCTCCTCTCTCTCCTCTCTTGAAAGTGCACACTGGAGCCTCAGAGAGGTGAAAGAGTCTGAGATGAAAGCAGGCTCCAAGAGTGGAATGCAAGAAGGGATACCCTACAGGATCCCACTTACCTTTTCCCCAGGATGATGAAAACACAATTCAAGATAACCCCAGTGTCAGCCTATATACCCTATACACACCAGTATTTCACATAGGTCCTAGTTTGTAATAAGCCCAGGTTTTAGATTTTTTTTTTTTTTTTTTTTTTTTTTTTATGGAATGCTTCAAGAATTTTCACGTCATCCTTGTGCAGGACCATGCTAATCTTCTCTATATTGGTCCAATTTTAGTATGCATGCTGCCAAAGTAAGCACCAGAATCTAAATCTTTTTATTCCTTTTCCTCTTTTCTCTCCCTTTGAATCTATAGCATCTTCTGGCCAATCTAACCTTATAGAAGACCCACCAAGCAAAGCAATGAGGTCATTCCATAAAGAAGTGCCAAGAACTGCCATACTGATGGATACCCTCAAAGAGTGCTCCTCCTTGTGGGTTCTCTCTTCAATGATCCTTCCTCGCTGCCACAGGGTTAGGTCCTGATGTTAGTTTTGTCCTGTTCCTTCTCCTCCAGACTTTAGGGGTTCTTCTTTGTGGGTTTATTAAAGCTAAAGTGACAATCACAACCACCCGAGCAAGAAGAAATGTATTATGTTTAACACGAAAGCCAATTTGATCCAAATGGAATGCCATAGGAGTTAAGCAGAGGTGGGTCATTGGTTTCCCCCTGTCTTCTTGTCATTTATTGAACAGTCCTCAAAGACAAGCGGAGAAAGAGAACCAGAGGCTGGGGCTATGATGGTGATGCTTTGTCTCTCTCCCAGCCTCCTTGTTTGGGATAGTTTGGTCTACGTAGCTGCCAACCGGTTGACCTTTTCTCATTTAACCAAGCCTGTATGTGATACAAATGCTACATGAATTATCAGGAAGCAGGAGGGTGGGCTTAAGATCAACTGCTGGCTGGACCTCGGACACTAGCAATACTCTGGAATTGGCCACTGTTGTTGTGACAGTAACTTGGCATCTCCGGAAACACAAAAATTAGACAGAATGACCAAGGAACAGAGGGTTTAGGGGACAACACAACATTCCTGTTTTCTCTCTTTTGCTTACTCATCTCCCCTGTTATAAAGGCCCATTAAATAGATCAAAGGCAGAGTGCTTGTGTCATCCTACACATTGAAAGTTGCAAATACTGAACTCTGATGGGAGCCCATATGCCTGTTGTGCTGAGCATTCAAAATAGGTCTCATGGACTATCGCAACAATGGGTTTCAGACTAGGGAATAACATTCATATCCTCCAGGCATTTAATGAGTTGCCTTTATGTGCCTGTCTGTTTTGCCGATCAGTGAGAATACAAAAATAAAGGTGGAATAGTCCAGAAAGGAGCTCTCCTCAGTTATTTCGAGGAACTGATGTCTAAACAACATAATTAGATAAGTGATCATCACCATTACAGTGGTATGAGCGAGATGCTTGGTAGAACCAAGTAGGCAGCACTAAATTCAGCCTGAAAGATTAGGAAAGGTTCAAGAGAATCTTCACAGAGGAATTGATACCCGAGTTGAACCTTTAAAAAAGGGGTAAGATTTCTCTGGGTGAAAAACGTAGAACTGGTGTCTCAGTGGGAAGGATCGCTACGTTAAAAAACAAAAGAAATATATAGGACAAACTTCCAGCTGTAAGATGAATAAGTTCTGGATAGCTAATGTACAGCATAGTGATTGTAGTTAATAATACCATATTATAAACTTGAGAGTTGCTAAGAGAGTAGATCTGAAATGTTCTCACCACAAAAAAAATTAATTATGGGATGTGACACAGGTGTTAGCTAACACTATGGTGGTAAGCATCTTGTAATATACAAATGTATCAAATCAATATGTTGTACACATTAAACTTATATAATGTAATATTTCAATTATATCTCAGTAAAACTAGGGGGTAAATGAGAAATGTGAAAATAACATTGTGCATTTGGGAAACTACAAGTGATTCAGAGATCCAGACAGACAGAGGATCTCGGGTCAGGTATGCCACGCTAAGGAACTGGTACTTGATTCTGGCTCAGGTCATGATCCCAGGGTTGTGGGATTGACCTCCATGTCAGGCCCTGTGCTGAGTGTGGAGCCTGCTTGAGATTCTCTCTCTCCCCCAACCTGCTCTTCTCCCCTGCTTGTGCGCGGTCTCTCTCTCTAAAAAATATTTTAAAATAAAAAAATGCCATGGACTGGATGACTTAAGCAAACATTTCTTTCTCATAGTTCTGGAGACTGGGGAGTCTAAGGTCAGAATGCCAATAGATCTAGTGTCCAGTGAGAGCCAGCTTCCTTGTCCAAGGAGAGGAAGCAAGCTCTTTCCTGGCTCTTCTTATAAGGACACTAATTCTAACATGATATCTTCATCCTCATGACCTAGTTATCTCCCAAGGCCCCATCTCCAGACATCATCACACTGGGGATTAGGGTTTCAACATAATGAATTTGGAGGGGACACAAACATTTGGTCCACAGCAAGAACATGACTTGATGCATTTTGCTTCTTTTTACTTTATCTTATTTAAAAAAAAAATTTTTTTTTTGGGGCGCCTGGGTGGCGCAGTCAGTTAAGCGTCCGACTTCAGCCAGGTCACGATCTCACGGTCTGTGAGTTCGAGCCCCGCGTCAGGCTCTGGGCTGATGGCTCGGAGCCTGGAGCCTGTTTCCGATTCTGTGTCTCCCTCTCTCTCTGCCCCTCCCCCGTTCATGCTCTGTCTCTGTCTGTCCCAAAAATAAATAAAAACGTTGAAAAAAAATTAAAAAAAAATTTTTTTTTATTTTAGAGAGGAAGAGAGCACAAGCAGGGGAGAGGGTGACAGAGACAGAGACAGAGAGAGAATCCCAAGCAGGCTCCACACTCAGCATGGAGCCCAACTCAAAACTTGATCCCATGACTCTGAGATCATGACCTGAGCTGAAATCAAGAGTCAGACGCTCAACCAACTGAGCCACCCAGGCACTCCTATGTGTTTTGCTTCTGATCACCCTGGCATCCTGACAGAATGTAGTTTGGAAGAAGGCAAGGCTGGACAGAGTCAGGAGACTGCGGAGTCTAGTTGAGATATCGTGAGAGTCCAAGAAAGGCAACTGCAGTGATGGTGTTAGGGGGGTGTTGGAGGAGTGGGTAAAGGAAGGGAAGACAGGGGCCCCAGAGAGAAAGAGAAAGATCTGAAAAAAACAAGACTGAAGTTTAGTACTATGCATTTTCTGACCCTTTCACCTCTTTTCCTGTCTAGTCAGCTTTATCTAGTCAGCTATATCATACTGGTATTTCTGTTTGGTTCTCTTTTTATGTGCATATAAAACTTTGTAGAACAAAGCAGAGAGCTCTTCTGCCTACGTGTTTAAGGAAAATGATGCGTAAGTGTTAATAAAACATTAGCTGGAGGTGGCTAAAACATGTTTTCTTTACAAAAAAAAAAAAAAGAGTAAACCAGAGTAGTATTTTTTAAAGTTTGATGCAAGAATGATCTGGTGTGGGTTAGAAATACAGATTCCTGGAGTCTTTTCCACATCTAATCATGCAAAATCTCAGGAGAGGAGAGGACCTGACAATTTGCAGTTTTAACAAGCACAGGTGATTCTTATGCTCACTGGAGTTTGAAAGCCACCAAATGAAAGCCACTAGATGATTTCTAAAGTGCCCCCCTCCATATATACATATATATATATATATATATATACATGTATATACACATATATATGCAAAATGGATTCATAGCAAAGAAATTTTTCAGGCATCTTTGAGAGGATTGCGTATGTTTGAGAGATTAATAGGCTGAAGTCAGTATTGTCACACTATTACTAACAGGAGACACGTACTTAATGCTCATTTGTGCCAAGTGGGTGCCAAACACATTGCACACATAATCCCATGTATTCATGTCAGTGTCCCTCAGCCAAAGATCCCCAGAATACCTGTCACAAAACAAGTTGGTTTTATTACTTGTCACAGCAAGGGAAAACACACACCATGGGAAAGCACCGGGGCGGGGGGGGGGGTCTCAGCAAAGGATGTTATTATGGGATCCTTACTTTGGTTGGGTGATTTGGGGAAGAGTCTGAAGAAGCAGGGGTTCAGTCTAAACTGGATGTTGTCAGAAAGTGGAGGTAATGTTATGATTCGACATCTCAATAAATCTACTCATGGGGAGGGTAGCCTAGAAGAAGGATGAAGCTACAGTTAATTGTGGGGGCTGAGAGGGGTGGTGTTTGGTATTGTGTGGGTGACACGGTGACTTTGCTTTCGCGGGTGCTTAACATTGTGAAGTGACCTTATGTTGTCTCACTGCATCCTGATCTCAGAGGAACCCTGCCGGCAGCTGGTATTCTGTGAGGCAGCTCTCAAGTGAGAGGGAGAGAGACAGAGGGAGAGCGAGGGGGAGGGGAGAGCGAGAGCGGGGAGGGGGCTCTCTCTCGTTCCCCTCTCTCTCTCTTCCTCTCGAGAGACTCTCTCTCTCTCTCTCTCTCTCCCGTCTAACAGAGGAAAAACATGCCCTAGCTCTGAATGCCAGGACAGCTTCTGTAGGCAAATACCGCTCTCGTTTTCTTCTTTCTTTCTTTTTCAACTTACTATATCCCATGAGATAAGTACCATGAAATAACTCAGGTTCTGAGAGGTCACGTGGCTTGCCAAGTTCATGTGGCTCCTCAGTGGACATTCTGAGCCTGCAAAGCTTTACTGCCTCCCCGGGGCCCAACAAAGGGAAGTACGCCAAAAAACAATATACGTCTTAGTCTTGGGCCCAGAGCCCCTAGAAACAAACCTTTCCCTTGGTTCTTATGACAAGTTGACTTGCAGGGGCTGATTTCTTGTACATGAAGTACGCCCACCAAAGGAGTGGTAGCTATGTCTTAAAGCAGCAGATCACCACAGTCAAAACTAGCAAAGATCAGAAACCAAACCTGTGTCCTGCACCAGACTGGCTAATCGTATAAAGGAAAAAAAAAATGTTAAGTCACAGTGGCCTCTGTCATCAAGGAAAATTAGGCCATGTTTGTGGCATTCCACATCACAGCCCCTGGAAGTGGGGGGGCACTGCTATAAAGGCATAGATTTTCCCGTAGAAATTACACGGGGCATAACTGAATCATATCCGTAGCGACATGAATTTCAGGTCAAAAGTTCAGATTGAGGTGCTGATAAATTTAGAAAATACTAAGGATCCACATAAAAGCAACTCTAGGGACTCAACCAGGACGCATTCAGAACAGCGTTAGAATATACCAGAGAATGAGGGCAAACTCTACAGGCATTTCCACTGAATGCAGCGTGTAAAAGGGATCCATAAAATCCCCTTACTCACCCCCGGGGGCCCCTTTTGTGTTGTTCTTGCCAACGCAGCAGCAGCCTGGCTATATAGACCCGCGGCGCTGCCGGCCCAGCGCACTGAGCTCGCACATCCGTGTCAACCAGCCATGGGGAAGGTGAGCAGGATACAAGTTAAAGAAAAAGAGACATCAAGAGAGAGAGAATGCCTCTGTACCAGATCTGTTGGGAGCAACCGATTTAATTCAGAATTATTCTTCCTTTGCAGATCACCTTCTACGAGGACCGGGGCTTCCAGGGCCGCTGCTACGAGTGCAGCAGCGACTGCCCCAACCTGCAGCCCTATTTCAGCCGCTGCAACTCCATCCGCGTGGACAGCGGCTGCTGGATGCTCTACGAGCAGCCCAACTACCAGGGCCGCCAGTACTTCCTGCGGCGCGGGGACTACCCGGACTACCAGCAGTGGATGGGCCTCAGCGACGCGGTCCGCTCCTGCTGTCTCATCCCCCAGGTGAGTCCTACCTCATTTCCATCACGCTGCCTGAATGTCCTCACTGGATTACTGGGGGGGGGTTAACGTGAGGCAGGTTTTCTTTTAAAGACACGGAAGGGTAGAGTGGGCTTTAGTTGCTGCCTAAGCCCAGAGAGATAAATGCGCAGAAACAGCAGAGAATATGAGAAGAATTCACTCATGGGAAGAGTCGGTCTTAGTTTTAATTTTTGCTACCATTATGTCAATTACAAAGTTTTGTTACCATTATGTAACAAATGTAATATACAGAGATAGAGACCGAAACTTGTGAATGAGGAGCTGGTCGGACGTAAGAAGGTAGTATTTTGAACAAATTAATTAAAAATTTTTTAAATTGTAATTTTAATTAGTAGTAAAGAACTGACGATGAATGAATTAGATAGGTTCCACCACAGACTTGTAAAAATGGAAACTCTATTGTTAATACAGGCTATTCTAAGTTTGTGTCCAACTTTGGAGAAGGGAATTGCCCTTGATTTGGAAAAGCGGTTGAATTCTGGTTCCAAGTGACTAATTAAACCAATTTTCACTGAAGTATGTAATTTTAAAAGTCCAACTTTATTTGTACACTTATATGTATATAAGTTGGGGAGATGATACTCATATTAAAATAATACTAGTTAAAATACTTTGTATTTTTCCCCAAAATATACATTTGACTTATCACCTAGGAATCAATGGAAATTAGGGAATTAGGAGTCTAGATATTTGAATTCTTAATGCATTCTAACCCAGACTTAGAACCTCTTAAAATTTATATTTCCCAGATATGAAATAAAAATTGAATATGCAAATATTTGTTAAATGCTGGTAGAACACAGAGCTATCCACAGCATATGCAGCAATCTCAGAGTCTCAGTTTTGACACTGGTAGTCCCATCCCCCAACCTACCAAATTCATCTGTTGTTTGGTTGCTTCTTCTGCTCCTTGTCTTTGTGGACCAAGCAGACGAGCTCTCACAGGCTGCGACTGTATGAGAGAGAGGACCACAAAGGCCTCATGATGGAGCTGAGCGAGGATTGCTCCTGCATCCAGGACCGCTTCCACCTGAGTGAGGTCCGCTCCCTCCACGTGCTGGAGGGCTGCTGGGTCCTCTATGAGATGCCCAACTACCAGGGGCGGCAATACCTGCTGAGGCCCCAAGAATACAGGCGGTACCACGACTGGGGGGCCGTGGATGCTAAGGCAGGCTCATTGAGGAGGGTGGTGGATTTATACTAAAATAGGTTCACACTACCATTTTCTCAGTTTGGAACCTAATAAAGTATTTAGTCTGTATTGTTGGCAACTGCTGACTTCTGTTTTTCTTTCATTGTGTGCCAATTAATTTACCTCTAAAGGCTCCCTGTTAAAGGTTGAGGTGTGACTAGGTGGGGACGGCTCAGTTCTAGAAGCACTTCAAGGTAGAATGAGTCTGGAACAGGCTCCCACGTGGGGGTGGAGGGATGAGGTAGCCTGTCTAAGAAGGAAAGGGAAGTCAAGGTGGAAAAACGGGAGAGGGGGACTGGTGAGGAGGGAGGCATTCAGGTGAGGGTCTTGAGGAACAGCATTCTAGGAGTTTCCTTCTGACCCAGCAGGTGAGTGGAAGCCATAGGAGGTCCCAGATGAGCAGTGAAGAGAAGCCCATTTGGCAAAAAGCCTGTTTAGGCTACATAAGGAATTGTAGTATTGTTTACTTTTGAGCACGGTATTACATGACTAATGTCAAAGCTGCCAGTGGACATTGCCATACTTTTGGGTGGGTCATAGATCCCCCTTCCTTTTCTAAAATGGCTCCAGCCCCCGGTGCATGTCTTGGCCAGTATATCCCCTGGGCCAAACCCTACCTGAAGTGCAGCTAATGCAGAGCAATTAATGAGATATATGTAAATATTTTAAATAGACTTTGATTGAAGTAAAACCTGCTTGCTCACAAGTAAAGCCTTGCATGTTGAAAAAAAATTGAAAATCTTTCCATTAGTAGAGAATTAATTTATTTTTAAAATTTTTCCTCTGAAGAAAAGCCTCCTATAATCCTACTACTTTACAAACTCTATAAAGAAAGAAGTAGAGAGGGTCCTTCTGATCCCACTCTTTATTTCCTAGCGCTTTTTTTTTTTTAATGTTTATTTTATTTTTGAGAGACAGAGACAGAATGCGAGTGGGTTAGGGGCAGACAGACAGGGAGACACAGAATCCGAAGCAGGCTCCGGGCTCTGAGCTGTCAGCACAGAGCCCGACGCGGGGCTCAAACTCATGAGTTGTGAGATCATGACCTGAGCCGAAGTTGGACACTCAACTGACTGAGCCATCCAGGCGCCCCTATTCCCCAACCCTGCTTTACACTTGATGGGCACCCTTCTTGAATTTTTTCCCTGTTTATATTGACATCTCATGAAATGCATGCTTTTTATTTATTTACTTACTTGCACATATTAGTCTGCAGCTTGCTTTTATCATGAAAAATGATACGGACATAGATCTAGATACGTATCTTATTCTATTTAATGGCTGCAGTGCGTTCCGTTATTTGAAGACCCCCTAGATTATTTTACCATTTACCCATTGGTGACTGGGCTTGTCCAAGTTTCCTTTTACAAACAAGGCTGCAGAGAATATCATTGTACATGTACCTTTATCTACACATGCCATAACTTTTGGAGGATAGAGACCTAGAAGTGAGACCGCCCAATCAAAGCACAAGTTATTTTTAATTTTATTAGACTCTGCCCAATTACTGGCCACCCAAAGATCCTAACTTTTTTGAGTTAGTATCTTCACCGTTTTCTAAGAACCTACCATAGGCCTGTCATATGTTAGTACTGGGGATGAAACAACCCAAACAAGTGAAAGGCATTGTCCCTACCACCACAGAGCTCTACCCAGAAATACGAGATGCTTACGTTAAACATAAGTATGTAATCACTTTTTATCAACGTTGTTTTTTTTTTTTATTTTTATTTTTGGGACAGAGAGAGACAGAGCATGAACGGGGGAGGGGCAGAGAGAGAGGGAGACACAGAATCGGAAACAGGCTCCAGGCTCTGAGCCATCAGCCCAGAGCCTGACGCGGGGCTCGAACTCACGGACCGCGAGATCGTGACCTGGCTGAAGTCGGACGCTTAACCGACTGCGCCACCCAGGCGCCCCTGTAATCACTTTTTAAAGTCAAGTACTTTTCAGGTACTAAATAATACATATATAATCACTTTTGTTTATCAAGTACTTTTATTTAGTACTTTAAAGTCATCCGGAGACAAATTTCTAGGGAAAATAAATGGAGTAATATTTATTTACATATTTCTTATGATACCAAATGGCTCAAATCATGATATCAAATCAAATGATTCTCAGTAGCTTAGGTTTCCCAGACCGGTTTTCTTTAAATAGAGACCAACATAAGATTGCCAATTTTTGTTTTGCCAAACAAGGACACTTAAAATTTAAACAAACCAGCAAAATTGTAAAACTAAGCACCATCTCTTCGTACATCATCTTACAAAAGAAGAGACATTTACAAAAGGACACTTTAATACCCCAAGATACACAAGCTCCTAGTAAACTATGGCTCAGACCAAGGAAGATTGCTTGGGATTTTGCTCTGATGTATAGTGTTTTCATCTGGCAAAAACTGAGCAGAGTTTGAAAACTCTTGTTTGAGGCTGCAGCTCAATGCCCTCAGGGGCCTGAGAAATGATGTAAATAAAATAAAACAACTTCCTATAGACAACAAGGAGTGATGACGAGTATGGGGAGCTATGGGTTGTGTGAACCAACCTAAAGCGTCATGAAAAACATCTAAACATTGTGCCGGCCAAATAAAACACATCCCAGTTCCCACAGCCCTCGGGGCTGCCAATGCTCATTTCCACGCTGGTGTGAAAGCTGGGGACAGCCACCACCAATGGCTAACACGGGACTTCCCAGCACACCCAATACCGCCATGAAATGCCCACAGAACCCAACCGTAGAGCCTGGGAAAGTGAGAAGACAAAACCCCAACAATGACTGCAGTTCAATTTTCTGTCCATCCTAGTGGAATGAGACTTAGATTCATGAAATATTTCAACATTAGAAAATAAGGAAGGGTACTTCTCATACACTTCATTCCGTAGACTGACATTTACAGCAGCTACAAAAATCTTTGACTCTGCGTGCAGTAAAATTTAACCTGAACTCGTCTCTTTTTCCTTCACTTTTGTTTGAAACCACCTGAATATTTCAGGAGTGACAAAGGGCTACTTCCCAGACTAGAGCTCAGGACTGAGGGTGCCTGATCCTTATCTCTTATTCTCCCTCCAAAGACAGTCCCCATCAGTCATTCCAGGCAACTTGTACAGACCTCTGCTTCAGTGCCACAGGCGTGAGGATTCTCAAGTCTTAGCTTATGTTTACTTAGCACGCTAAGTGCAGTTTGAGGCTTTGGTCTGACACACATTTGTCAATCCAGGAATTCTCTGTAGAGCATTAAAATCAAGGCACATTTGGCCTGAGCCAATCACTTTTCAGCTCTGTGAAAACTGTGAGTTGGTTTTTTCTTTCTTTTTCCTTCTCTCTCCAGGCTGAAATAAAGCCTTTTCTCTTCCTAGTCAATGAAAATACCCAACCCAACTCCCTTGTTTGGTCCTCTACATGTATCATAAATTTGTAATTGTATTGGTGGTCCCCACAGCCCACTCCCACCATGCTCCTCTGGGTGCTCCCTGGGGCTCTGCATTTGGTTCTTTCTCATGTTTTACTATTTTTACCTCTCAACACTCTTCCCGCAGAAACAACTCTGAGCAAAACGACAATTTTAACCTTTTTATTTTGTTAATGATTAATTTTTAAATTATTAATTAAAATGATGATTTTTTTATTCTGCTTATTTTTCCACTCTGTAAACAGAAGTAATTTTGCAACCATATGCCTTTATCTAGTGGTTAACAAGAACGGAAATCATCATATTGTACGTTAGTTGGTGTTTATTCACAAATACAGACTTACAAAGACTTATGACCCAAAGTCAAGACAAAGTATTTCCATGAGACAACACAGGATTGTGAATAATTCTTTGGACATGAAAGAGGCCAAAGGCATAGGTCATCTTCCACTCCAGTGCTCTTTCCAGCCCATCAAACTATTCTCTTCCAGGCTAATAAATACTTTCTAAAGTCTTCCTAGAGTCTCAGCTTCCAGATTTATTCTTTCCTCTCCCCACACCATTTTAGCTATAACTTCTCTTTGCGTTCACGCAGTTAATCTCCTTTGAGTCAAAAGCTTTGCGTACTCTTGTTCCCCAGAGAAAAAGGGGTATCGGGATTCCTACCAGAAATGGGTTTTCTAGGAATTGGGTTTTATTGTATAATAACCTGAGAGGCCATCGATTTTTGTGTTTTCACTTTTTCTTATTTCCTCCAACTTAGGAATTTCCCTTTTCATTCTTCTTTCTGAGATGAAGCCTCTTAACACTGCTCTCCCTTTTGAATTACAATTGGCCACGCTGAAACATCTAATCCTCAGTCTACCTCCAGACAGGACTGTAACGAATTCCGACCAGACACCTCAGATCTGTGCTTGCTGGTGTGTTCCTATTGTCGTTGCTATTGTTTGGCGTACCTGCAAGTCCGAAGCTTTGTAAATTCCCTTGATAAAACATTCCAGTAACTTACACCCTTCAATAAGAAAATTCTCTCAAAGAACTACTTTGGAATTTTCAACATTTAGCTAAGGTCATGCTCTTCCTATTCACAATTAGTACAATATCGTGGCACATACGTCATATGATAGTTCTCGCAGATTAATTTTATATTGACCATATTAAGACTCTGCTTTTTTTTTTTTTTTTGCTCCTTCAGTTACATTTTGTTGTTTTTCCCTAACCTATACAAGTAGAAGGATCGACTATATATGAAATGGCTGAAGCTCTGCTTCTATTATTAAATAAACAATGTTCCAAATTACTTTTTTTTTTTTTTCAAACGGTGTCAATAGCATCAGACAGTGATAGCAACCCGAATACTCCAGAGAGAATGGGACCAAAACCCACAATGAGCCGGTGGACTTTGACAGCAAAGAGAAAAAAGAGCACAATGAGCCCCTCCTCACCCCGCGGGCCCCTTTTGTGTTGTTCTTGCCAACGCAGCAGCAGCCCTCGTGCTATATAGACCCGCGCGCCGGCGGCCCATCACTGACCTCCATCCACCAGCCATGGGGAAGGTGAGCCCAGCGCAGCCGCAGGCCGGGAGGGGCCCCCGCGCCCCGGAGCTGGGGGCCAGGCCTCTGAGCCTTTCCTCCCCTTGCCTTGCAGATCACCTTCTACGAGGACCAGGGCTTCCAGGGCCACCGCTACGAGTGCAGCAGTGACCACTCCAACCTGCAGCCCTATTTCAGCCGCTGCAACTCGGTGCGCGTGGACAGCGGCTGCTGGATGCTCTATGAGCAGCCCAACTACTTGGGCTGCCAGTACTTCCTGCGGCGCGGGGACTACCCGGACTACCAGCAGTGGATGGGCCTCAGCGACGCGGTCCGCTCCTGCCGCCTCATCCCCCACGTGAGTCCGGCCCCGTGACAGGACACAGAATGGGTAGTTTCAAGCAAAGGCTAACCATCGGGAGTAGTGATCATCAAGAATAATTGAGTCTGGACAAAAGACCAGCTATGGTAGAGTAGCTCAATGTCATTTGCCCCAGACAGAAGCCAAGTGTTACCCAGGCACCAATGAATCAACAAATATTTACTCAGCAACAATGTGTTGGCTGGCCTGGACATGTAAAAGCTATGGGTCCTGTCCTGGAACAACTTACAATGGAGCTGTAGAAAAAGCACTAATATCCCATAGAAGAGTAATGAACTGCTAGAATATACCGTAGTCACAGAGCAGTGAGGCATTGTAAAGGAAACTTTTACAAGGGTTAATGTTTAAAAGACTTTTCTCTCTTTTGCTCCCCACTTGCATATTTTGATTTACCGGACCTATACAAATAAAAGTGCTTTCTCTCAATGGAGAGAAACACAGAGAAATTTTATGCACATACCCATGTATATTTCAAATACGTGTTTTTTTTAAAACACTAAGGTTTTTGAAAAACGAGTCCTTGGGCTTACTGATTTTTCTCATTTTTCCTTATTGTATTCATAAATGATTCAATGAGAATCAATGATTTCTGAGAGACTTAAGATGCTTAACTTTGCTTTCCACAGAAACAGAAACATCCAAGTCCTTGGTGATTTTTCCAAGATTTATTTTAAATCCAATGCAAGATCATTCATTTCATAGGCTGCTTTTACTGTTCAAAGACACCTGCTTGAAAAATTAAAAATATTTCCCCAAACTGGAAAAAGTAGTAATAAGCTGTTAAAGGTTTGGGTTTCTCTCTGGTGGGGTATACTGAACTCGGTTAATAGTTTATCCTGGGAAATTTTGAACACAGAAAGAGTGGAATTTCCTTCTTAATTCTTTCCGTCACACTTTATGGTCTTGAAAAGGTACCGAATTTCCACCTTTGAAAATGGAGAGTATATTAATATGGAGAATTAGTTAAGGCTTATCCTATATTACAAAATACCTTGAGCTGGACTGCCTGAATGTGTTACATCCATTTCATAGTTTGCTTTTCTCCTCTTTCCATCTCTGGATGGGTCAGGCTGGCTCCCACAGAATCAGGCTCTATGAGAGGGAAGATTACAGAGGCCAGATGGTAGAGATCACTGAGGACTGCCCGTCTCTTCAAGACCGCTTGCACTTCAATGAGATCTACTCCCTCCACGTGTTGGAGGGCTCCTGGGTCCTCTACGAGATGCCCAACTACCGGGGACGGCAGTACCTGCTGAGGCCAGGGGACTACAGGCACTACCATGACTGGGGGGCCACGAGTGCCCGAGTGGGCTCTTTGAGGAGAGTCATGGATTACTATTGAAATATTTTTACTCTACCTTATTCTCCATCTGGAAACTAATAAAATATTTTCTGTGTGCTCCTGGCATTGGTTTTCTTGTGTTTTTCTTTTGTCCTCCTCTTATTTTATTGTTTTATTCACTCACACACACATACGCACAACCACACAGCACAAGCGGAAACCAAGATGTGTGATCCATAACAAATAAAACACACCTCTCACAATAAAAACGTGCCTTCGTGTTAAGTACAACTTTACAATTGGCAAAACATTTTTACAATACATTGTCTCATGTGATTCTCTGGTCTTTAAACAAGCTGTTGCTTCAAAACAGATTATTAAAAATCTGTTTAGATTTCGGTTTTCCTCTGAGGTGTGAGGATGTGAAAACTGAGGTTCAGAGATAGCAGGACCCACTTTTTAAAACAGGGATTCTGAAAACATACACACACACACACACACACACACACACACACATGCACACACACAGGGATCCTGAAGCTAGGTTACCATAATGGGCTTCAGAAGGTTTTGAATCCCCTAAACTGTATGTATACATTGAGTTCATGAATCTCTGGCAGAGCCTCTTGCTAACTGAGGCTGTCACGTGACACTCTCTGGATATGGAAATGTAAGTGAAAGAATGCTGATGGAAAGAGAAGAGATGGTTCTGGAAAAACTTTTGCCTTCCTGATGAAAAGGAGTGGCTGCCCCTGGTGCCACAGTTCTTTCCTCTTTCAGGCATTTTATACCCAAGAGGGGACAAGTGTGGGGGAAATGCCACAGTTTCAGAAATGCTGGCCTTAATGTGGTCAAGCCCCTGAAACAATGTTTATTGGTCAGGCTCTCCAGAGAGCAGAACCAATAGGATAGAGAGAGAGAGAATATGAGATTTATGGTAAGTATTGTCTCCCTAACGGAGACTGAGAAGCCCCATGATCTGTAAACGGGAGAGCCAGGAGGTGTTATATTATAATTCAGTCCGAGTCCAAAGGCCTGAGAACCAGGAGAGCTAGTGTCTGAGGGCAAGAGAAGATGGACGTCTCAGTTCAAGCAGAGAACTAATTTGTCCTTTCTCCACCTTTTTCTTCTACTCAAGGCCCTCAACATTTTGGATGTTGCATTCACTTACATTGGTTCTTCTACTTTCTGCTCTGTCTTGTGTTCTCATTGCTAGAATTTTAGAAAGGAGGATTGGTGTGTATGTTCAAAGACTGATCTGATCAAGTCGTTTCCCTGCTTAAAAACCTTTGATATTCCTCCACCGTCCACAGGAAAACAATTCTTACAAGAACCCAGCCCCAGCCCATCTACTTCATCCCCTATTACCTGACTCTCCTGACCCACCTGAGTCCTCCAAGTACACCAAGCATTTTCACATCTCTTTGTCTTTGCTCACATCTTTTCCATACCTGAAGTATTCTTCCCCACCTTCCCCCCGGTGAGCAGCTCCTTCTCCAAAGCTTGATCACAATTCACCCTAATCTCTCAGCCAAAAATGAATCTGAATCACTTCAGAAGCAGAAGCCCCACATCAAATGGATGAGCGATATGGGAATCTAGTAGCTCATGTGATAGGAAGTCTTAGGACAGCACAGGATTTAGGGATGGTTGATTCAGCAGCTCAGCAATGCTAGCAGGGCCCTGGGTTTTGTCTGTCTCCCACCATGTTTAGAACCTGCATCATCCTGAAGCTGGTATCACTGGTAACCATAGGAGAGCTTCTAGGCACAACTGGGACACCATACAAGGAAGGTTGGGTGAAGGCGAACACCCAACCATCGTCGCCTCCAACACAATGGTGTCCAGAGCACAAATTCCCAGGATTAAAGAGGACCTGGAAATGTTATCAGGTTCTTGAGTATAAGCTTTTGTGATATAAGCTAATTGGAATGGAAAGAATTAAGGGAGAAAGAGGTAGGAAGCCCGAGGAGGGGAAGGTGCTAATAAAAAAAATTTAAGACACTAATTATATCAATTATTCTTTTATTTCTCATCATAAAGTGAGAGGATTGTAAGTTAAAATAAACTCTGTTTTAAATGCTGTTTAATTCCCTTTTAATTCCTAGAATATAATTTGTTCTTACAACCTCAGTAGAATTATCAAGAAGTTAATATTAATAAAATTAATATAGATGTATTTTTGTCTTTTTGTTCGTGAAGTATGTTTTCAATTGTGGTAAAATATACATAACCTAAAATTTACCATTATAACCATTTTTAAGTGTTCAATTCAGTGGCATAAAGCACATTCAGAACGTTATGCAAACATCAGCACTATTCATCTCCAGAGCTTTGTCATCACCCCAAACTGAAACTCTGCACTCATGAAACACTGACTCCCCATTCCCACTGCTCTGTAGCCCCTGGTAACCTCCGTTCTGCTTTCTGTCTCCATAAATCTGACTGCTGTATGTGCCTCAAATAAATGGAATCATATAATAGTCGTCCTGTCTGGCTCATTTCAGTTAGCATAGTGTTCCTGAGGTTTGCCCATGCTGTGGCATTTGCGAGAATTTCATTCCTTTTTAAGGCTGAATAATATTCCATTCAATGCACATACCACATGTTTTTCATCCATTCATCCCTCAGGGAGTATTTGGGTTGTTTCCATCTTTTGGTTATTGTAAATAATGCTGCTGTGAATGTTGGTGCACAAATACCTGTTTGTATCTCTGCTTTCAACAATTTGGGGTAGATGCACAGAAGTGACATTGCTGCATCATCTGGGAATTAGATGCTTAGCTTTTTTAAGCAACTTCCAAACAGTCTACCATAGTACCATTTTACATTCCCACTAGCAATGCACAACGTTCCCAATTTTTCCACATCCTCACCAACGGTTGTTATTTTTTTTTTTGTTTTTTTACAAGAGCCATCCTCACAGATATGAAATAGTATCCCATTGTAATTTTGATTGCATTTCCCCAGTGATTAGTGATGTTGAGCATCTTTTTATATGATTATTGCCCATTTGTATTTTTTCTTTGGAGAAATGTCTGTTCCTCTCATTTTATTAAAAATTGATGTTTTTTGGTTTTTTGGGTTTTTTGCTTTTTGCTTGTTGTTGACGAGTTATAGGAGTTCTTAATGTACTTTGCATATCAGTGTCTTATCAGATATATTATTTGCAAATATTTTCTCACATTCCATGATCTTTCACTCCTTTTCACACAGAAGTTTTTATTTTGATGAAGTCCAATTTACCTATTGCCCATGCTTTAGTGTCACATCGAAGAAATCATTGCCCAGTTCAGCGTCATGAAAGTTTTCCCCTATGTTTTCCTTGAAGAGTTTTATGGTTTTAGTTCTTACATTTAATCCATTTTGAGCCAGTTTTTTATATGGCGTAGGGTAAGGGTCCAACTTCATTCTTTCGCATGTGGATATTCATTTTCCCCAGTACCATCTATTAAAAAGACTTCCCCCTTTCCAGTGAATGGTCTTGCCAACCTTGTCAAAATTCCGTTGACTACACGGGGAGGCTTTGTTTCGGAGTCTTTTATTCTCGTCCACCGGCCCCTGTGTCTTATGTCATTATGCCAGTACCATGCTGTTTTCATCACTGTGGCTTTGCATATGTTTTGAAATCAGAAAATTCAAGTTCTCCAGCTCTGTTCTTCTTTTTCAAGATTCTTTTGAGTTTTAGGGTCCCTTGAGACTCGATGTGAATTTCAGGAGGGATTTCTTTTTATTCCTGAATTAAACATTGGAATTTCAATAGGGACTGCATTCAATCTGTAGATCACTTTGGGTTGTATTGATATCTGAACAATATTGAGTCTTCCAATCCATAAACACATGATGTATTTCCATTTATTTATATCTTCTTTCCTTCAGCAATATTTTCTACTTTTCAGTGTATAATATCCTTACTTTAAAAAGACTTAACATATGGGGAGCATTTTCCATGTCCTTAAATCATTTGAGAACATGATTTTTGGTAACTGCCTAGCACCTCGTCACACAGATGCTCTATAGTTTACCGAATTAATGCCCTATTTTTTTATATTATAAACAATGGTCTGATAAAACATCACTATACATAATGTTTGCATGTACCTTTATTTCCTTTGGACAAATTCTTACAGATGAAACTATTAGATCAAAGAAGTGAAAATTAATAGGGGTGGGACTATGGGCAAAGGTATCTTTTTTTTCTTTTACCGTTTTAACCATTTTTTTAAAAAAACTTTTTTAACATTTATTTATTTTTGAGACAGAGAGAGACAGAGCATGAACAGGGGAGGGTCAGAGAGAGAGGGAGACACAGAATCCGAAACAGGCTCCAGGCTCTGAGCTGTCAGCACAGAGCCCGACTCAGGGCTCGAACTCACGGACCGTGAGATCATGACCTGAGCCGAAGTCGGACGCTTAACCGACTGAGCCACCCAGGCGCCCCCCGTTTTAACCATTTTTAACCGCATCGTGCAGTAGTGTTACCTATATGCACGTTGTTGTGCAGTGGGTCTTTAGAATTCTTTCACTTGCAGAACTGAAAAGAAGTTTTAAAATACATATTAATAGTACTTTTTTGACACAGGACTATGGTTTTAAATGTTTCTCCATAGTTTCCAAATATTCTATAAAAGAATGTGTAAAGGAAAGAATGTGAATAAGGCTTATTAAACTTGTGTGCAACAAATGAAATTTGTTCAGGGAAAACAATTTTTTAGCAGTAGACTTTAGTCACAACAATCCAAACTAAGGAATGAGATAGAGTGTATCAGGTTGTATCAAGTTGAGGAACAGCTTCTTCAAAAGCAGTGGTTTTTGGGGCACCTGGGTGGCTCAGTCAGTTAAGCGTCCAACTTCAGCTCTTGTCATGATCTTGCAGTTTGTGAGTTCAAGCCCTACATCGGGCTCTGTGCTGACAGCTTGGAGCCTGGAGCCTGCTTCTGATTCTGTGTCTCCCTCTGTCTCTGCCCCCCTCCCGCTTGTGCTCTCTCTCTCTCTGAAAAAAAAAAATTATATATATATATATATATAGAGAGAGAGAGAGAGAGAGAGAGCAAGCAAGCAAGCAGTGGTTTTCAACCAGTGTTGATTTTGCTTCCCCAAGGAACATTTCTAATGTCTCGAGATATTTTTGGCTATCACAACTAGGAGAATAATACTACTAATATCTTGTGGGTTGACGCCAGGGATGCTGTTAAGTATCCTTAAATGCACAGGACAACTACCCCACCACAGAATTTTTTGACCCAGAATGTCAAGATAGCGTGAGGCTGAGAAACTCTGCTCTAAAGAGGGCTGAGTTAAACTCTGCTCTGAAGGAGCCACCAGGGGTAGAGGTGGGGGTCTTGGCGGAGTCAGAGCCTTAACTACAGAGCAACCGCGGCTTGCCCAGGGCTAGGAAAGGTTAAGATTGTAGGATTTTTAACTTGTTACATTTGCATGTTAACCTGTATTCATCAGCAGCTAGAACTAGCTTAGCACCTACTTTGCAAAATTATTAAATAGAAAGCTACAGAGTAAGAACAACAAACTTGCACCTCATGAATTCCAACGGTGAGGGTTTCCTGGCCAGAGGTGCCCCAGCTGAGGCTCCAGAGATGGCCCTGGTCCCGCCCAGTGTCCGGGGAGCAGAGCAGAGGCCAGGTGCCTACACAGCACGCTTCCTCGGGGTCCAAGCCCCTGTCACCCCTCCTCAAGTGTGTCAGCATATCTGCTGTAGCCACTTGCCAGCCTGTAGGTTCAGAGAGGGGACCTCTTGGAGGGAAATCCCATCTAATTTCAAACGTATTGTGGAGAAGGTGGTTCTTGTCCCTGCTCCAACCCTCACTCCAAGGAAATGCTCTCTAATCCAGATGTCTCATGTTGGGGCCTATGCTGACCTCGGTCTCAGTCACTGCCCGGCCTTGGTAGTCAAAAAGGAGATCATTCTGAAACTGTAAAAGATAACCCAAATACCTCATTACAATTATTAACTGGCTAAGGGCCTTTGCTCAGTTCCAAATTCCTAAACAGGCTTCATTTAAAGGCCCCAGAGGCACCAAGTGACAGTTTTAACGCGGGTCATCAGTTCGAAAGCACTGGAGAGTCTAAGAGGAAACATACAATAAGTCCCCCACCCCACCCCCGCCGTCATTATATAGAAAAGAGCGAGAGAAAATCCCCTCCTCACCCCGCGGGCCCCTTTTGTGTTGTTCTTGCCAACGCAGCAGCCCTCGTGCTATATAGACCCGCGCGCCGGCGGCCCATCACTGACCTCCATCCACCAGCCATGGGGAAGGTGAGCCCAGCGCAGCCGCAGGCCGGGAGGGGCCCCCGCGCCCCGGGGCTGGGGGCCAGGCCTCTGAGCCTTTCCTCCCCTTGCCTTGCAGATCACCTTCTACGAGGACCGGGGCTTCCAGGGCCGCCACTACGAGTGCAGCAGTGACCACCCGAACCTGCAGCCCTATTTCAGCCGCTGCAACTCCATCCGCGTGGACAGCGGCTGCTGGATGCTCTACGAGCAGCCCAACTACTCGGGCTGCCAGTACTTCCTGCGGCGCGGGGACTACCCGGACTACCAGCAGTGGATGGGCCTCAGCGACGCGGTCCGCTCCTGCCGCCTCATCCCCCACGTGAGTCCGGCCCCGCGGGCCCCGCCGGGCCCCGGAGCCACACGGGTGCTCCAGAGGCGGCATCCGTCGTGCAGGGTGGCGGCCTCCTTTGGCTGCCTCTCGCCAGGGTCTCCTCTCCTTTGCCAACATCTCTAAGCTTTCCTTCCACTGCAGAAGTATGCGAGGGGACGCTTCTCTTTTAAAAGTTCATTCTGCTCTGCTACAACTAAACTCACCTCTACTGGGACAAAGTAGGGCACCCGGTCCCTTCAGAGAGTCTATGCCCCAGGCGGTGAATAAGCAGCACGTTAGCACCTTTGCATCAGGTGGCCTGGGCTGCTTCCTGGGGCTCTCTCTCTCTCTCTCTTTCTGTAGAATGGGGCTCGTGAAGGCGGCTAGCCCACAGGGCCGGAACGAGGGTGAGAGGTGGGCACCTGGCACCTGGCAAGCCTCCCCTCCCCCAGCCACCACTGTTAGCGTGAGCCTCCCGCCCTGCTTCCCGATCAGGCAAAACAAGTGGCCGACAGTGTGATTCCAGCCGCTCCGGCAAAGCCCGCCGTTACCCAAATAAAGCCCCAGCGGCCTGGAATTCTGCAGTTAGGGATTCTCTAACCTGACTGCGACCCAGTCCTGTGGAAAAGGTACCGCTCCGGCCACGTCTGAAACCCCCTCGGAGGGTTTAACGCCTTGATAAGACCCAGCCCAGCACGAGGAGCCTGAAAACCTGGGTTTCCACGTGCCTGTCCCGACCTTCCGCGTGACACGCTGAGAGCTCTAGTCACGAGCTTCTCCTAAAAGAAGAAACCGGTGTGGGGCTGTTGTGGCGACCAAATCACGTGATGTACACGTGGGTCCTTGACGACCATGGAAGATTCCTCACTAGCAGCCCTTAATGCTGCAGGATATTGGTCGGGAGAATTTCCTGTTTATTACCTAAAGCAGATTTGCAGGAGCATATCCTAGAGCTGAGAATTGAAGCTAATCTTTGTGATGGCTCTTGCTTTTCAGGATCTTAGAGAAGCAGGGCTTAAAGGAGAAGGGAAGGGTCTAAGGATTGCCTGGACTGGACTCTCTTCTTGAATTGCCACCAGTCTGTGACTTCCCCTGAAGGAAAAGCAACTTGACTTCCTTTCCCACTAGCTTCTTCTAATACTGTTGAGATTCAAAATTATAACTTTTTTTTCCAGGGATCATTTTTAAAAATTTATTTAAATAAAGATATATAAATTATTACTTATATATAAATAGTATATAATATATAATTTATAATATATGAATAATAAATTTAATTAATAAATTTAATAAATATATAAAATAAACAAATTTAAAATGTATATGATATATATAAAATATACATAAATTATTACTTAAGAATGATACTAACTAAGGGTGCCTAGGTGGCTCAGTCAGTTGAGCATCCGACTTCGGCTCAGGTCAGTGGGTTCGAGCCCCGTGTCGGGCTCTGTGCTGATAGCTCGGAGTCTGAAGTCTACTTTGGATTCTGTGTCTCCGTCTCTCTCTCTGCCCCTTCCCCACTCAGGCTCTGTCACTCTCTTTCAAAAATAAATAAACATTAAAAAAAAAAAAAGAATGATACTAACTAGGGCCAGTATGTATGGTTCATATAGGTTGTGGACTTAGCTCTAGGGAGCACCATGCGTCTCTTTACGTGAATGACACCTTCTTCAGTTCTGCAGTATACAGCCTATTCACTTGCACACAGCTGCCCTGGTGTTGGCTATCTTTAAAATTTGTCATCTTTGATGTAGAAAAGAGAAGGAAATGTCCAGTCCCCTGGTCATCTTTGATGTAGAAAAGAGAAGGGAACGTCCAGTCCCTTGGGGGTTGTGTCCCTGGTTGCTAAGGGCTAGATTTTCTGACTTTTCCTCATCTGCTAATTGCTGAACCCACAGACCAGCTCCCACAGGATCAGGATTTATGAGCGAGAGGACTACAGGGGCCAGATGGTAGAGATCACCGAGGACTGCTCCTCGCTTCACGACCGCTTCCACTTCAGTGAGATCCACTCCTTCCAAGTGCTGGAGGGCTACTGGGTCCTCTACGAGATGCCCAACTACCGGGGGCGGCAGTACCTGCTGAGACCGGGGGACTACAGGCGCTACCACGACTGGGGGGCCACGAGTGCCCGAGTGGGCTCTTTGAGGAGAGCCACGGAATACTATTGAAATATTTTTACTCTACCTTGTTCTCCATCTGGAAGCTAATAAAATATTTCTTGTGTGTTTCCTGCAGTCACGTGGTCCTCTTTTCCTTTCAGTCTCCTTGGAAGGGCTCAGCAGAAAGGAAGCTGGGAATAATGTGGCTTTGCTTACACTGATCAGTGATATGTGGTATTATGCGGTATTATGCGCCCTTGTCGCAGCTCCTGCCTAAACACTTCCAGCTTTCTTTAAAATCCTAATTTTTTTTCTCTAAAACAAAAATTGGAAGAGACAATACATTATTTTGTGATATGGTTGCTTCTGTGACTGCTGACTGCTGAAGTTGTTGGAAGAAACTTTGAAATGAAAAGAAGAAGAGGTGAGGAAGGAAACAGAAGCCAGCCGCTAGCAAGCTGCTGCAACCTCCAAAAACCAAAAAGAGGTCACAGGCTTAGGGCAGCGCGGTGGCATTTGTACAAGAGGGAAGTGGTTGCGTGTTGAACACATTCTGAACACAAAAATTCCCATCGGATTCAAGGTGCAGGAGAGGGTTGTCCTATGCCATTGGGCGGATGAAGTTCTTTTCAACCCAAACAGAGACAACTGCAGGAGAAGCACGTTTGGGGAGGGAAACCAGGTGTCCCATTTTGTGCAGGAGGAGTTTGAAATGTCCAGGAACATCAGATGGAGTTGTTGACCAGATAACTGCTTAGTGGTTAACCAGGCAACCAGCCTGGGGTTCAGAAGAGAGGCATGGGCTGGAGATCAACGTTTGCAAATTATCAGAGGGTAGATGGTATTGAAAGTCACAAGATGGGGTAGGATCCCCCAGGGCATGTATATCAGTGAAGCCTTGGGCACCCCAGCTTTAAAATGAATGCATGGGAGGGAGGACTAATAAATTATGCTAAAAGTTCGATGGCTTACACAATAAAAGCTTTTTCTTTTATTTAAAAAAAATTTCACGTAAAAAAATAAAAGAGGTGTTTAAGAAACAAATGGTACTGACTTTTTAGCTAGTTCTTTTTTTTTTCTTTTTAGAGAGAAAGAGAGCAAGCAGGGGAAAGGAAGAGACACAGAGAGAGAGACAGAGAGAGAATCCCAAACAGGTTCCACATCTATGGCAGAGCCAAACACAGAGCTCAATCCCACAAACCTGGGATCGTGAGCTGAGCTGAAGTCGAGTCAGATAGTCAGCTGACTGAGCCACCCAGGCACCCCTAGCTAATTCTTAAGAGTAGATAAATCCAGGGGTGCCTGCGTGGCTTAATCCGTTAAGCAACCGACTTTGGCTCACATGATCTCGCGGTTTGGGAGTTTGAGCCCTGCGTCGGGCTCTGTGCTGACAGCTCAAAGCCTGGAGCCTGCTTTGGATTCTGTGTCTCCCTCACTTTGTCCCTCCCCTGCTCACACTCTGTCTCTCTCTCAAAAACAAACATTAAACATTTTTTTTAATTAAAAAAAAGAGCAGATGAATCTGGAAACATGGAAGTCAGCAGGAACAATGCAAACATAATTAGGAAAGTGGAATCGAATTGTTGTTTCATACCGCTTTCGGTTTTCTGACCATTACACTAGAGAGCACTATCTACCAGTTCATCAAAAATTTTGGGGGGCACCTGGCTGGCTCAGTTGGAGGAGTGTGCAACTCCTGATCTCGGGCTTGTGAGTTTGAGCCTACACTGGGTGTAGAAATTACTTAAAAAATAAATAAACTAAAAAGGAAAATCTGGAAAACTGTAATGAATACTAAAAAAAAAATCGTGTGGTGCTTATGAACCCACATTTACAATTATTAAGAGAGAGATTAAGGACTTTCAGGCTTTAGTGAGAGTAGCAAAGGCCTGGTGCACAATCAACCACCCAGATTAAGTTAGGACAGCCTTTCTCCACCACACAGGCCTTGAGAATCACCCGGGCACTTTCAACACAGAGATGCCTAGACCTGGTGAATCAGGATCTCCAGGGAGTTCCCTGCGCACCTGTAGAGTTAACATGCTCCCCTGGCAAGGCTTATGACACTGAACATTTGGAAAACAGTGGGTGAAAGCCTTTCTTCCCAAAATGTGGTCTGCACACCAGCCGCCCAGGGATGTCCTGGGAGCTTGCTAAAAATGTGGAATCTCAGACCTCAACCCAGACACGCTGAGTCAGAATCTGCATTTTAACAAGATCCCTAGATGGTTCTTCTTCTTCTTATTTTTAAATGTTTATTTTTGAGAGAGAGATTGAGAGAGACAGAGATAGAGTGTGAGTGGGGGGGAGGCAGAGAGAGAGGGAGACACAGAATCCAAAGCAGGCTCCAGGCTCTGAGCTGTCAGCAGAGAGTCCCACGTGGACCTCGAACCCATCAACCACGAGATCATGACCTGAGCCGAAGTCAGACACTTAACCGCCTGAGCCACCCAGGAGCCCTGCTAGATGATTCTTATGTACACACCAATTTGAGAAACTCTGGGCTAATGAGCAGTGGTATCCCCTAAATCCAGTAGAGTATAGATCACTGTTTCTCATGTCTGGCTGTACATTAGAATCATCCACAGAGCTTTTAAAAATGCTAATGCCTGGGCCACGTTCCCAAAGGTTCTGAATTAATTACATCACTTTCCAATAATTTTTTTCTTCTTGGAATTTTTCTTCCAATAATTTTTTTTCTTCTTCTTTTCTTTTTCTTCTGTAAATTTTGTCAACTTACATATGCTTTTTGACTTATTTATTCTAGATTAGTCAAATATGCCCAGTATTTTAATAATGATGAAGCTTGATTGGAAAACAAGGTCTGAATCCAGGGTCAAGATGGGTCTCCCAACTTCTCCTCAAATTGAACTAACCCTAGGCACAGGCAGATAAGTAATCTTTTTTTTTCTATATTAAATATAATTTATTGTCAGATTGGTTTCCATACAACACTCAGGGCTCATCCCAACAGGTGCCCTCCTCCATGCCCATCACCCACTTTCCCCTCTTCCCCACCCCCCATCAACCCTCGTTTGTTCTCAATATTTAAGTCTCTTATGGTTTGCCTCCCTCCCTCTCTGTAACTTCCCCCCCTTCCGCTCCCCTGTGGTTCTCTGTTAAGTTTCACAGAATCCACATATGAGTGAAAACCTATGGTATCTGTCTTTCTCCAGGCAGAGAAGTAATCTGACTGCGGGAGGATTCCCAGAACAACCCTGCCCCAGTAAAGCCACAGATAAACCCAGTGGATGTGAGACAATGATCGTTCCCCCCACTTTTTTTTTTCCAGTGCTGTTGATTAGGCCGGCTGGAACCACCTGAGGACCAAGGAGATCTTTACCTTGCTTAGGAACAAAGTTTTTAGAACATGAAGAAATCCTTAGAACCTAGCTAAGCTTAAACTGTCTGCTGAATTTATTATTAACAAGACAGCTTTCCATTCACAAATCCTCTCTCTGTATCATGGTTCTCACATCTTTCTTACGGATTTTTGGCTCCTGTATTTCTTCCCCTTTTTTTTTTTAAAGTTACTTATCTATTTATTTTTTTAAAAGGATGGGGCGCCTGGGTGGCGCAGTCGGTTAAGCGTCCGACTTCAGCCAGGTCACGATCTCGCGGTCCGGGAGTTCGAGCCCCACGTCGGGCTCTGGGCTGATGGCTCAGAGCCTGGAGCCTGTTTCCGATTCTGTGTCTCCCTCTCTCTCTGCCCCTCCCCCATTCATGCTCTGTCTCTCTCTGTCCCCAAAATAAATAAACGTTGAAAAAAAAAAAATTAAAAAAAAAAAAAAGAAAAGAAAAAAAAAAGGAAGACCCATTTTTATTTATTTGTTTTTTTATTTTTTTTATTTTTTATTTTTTTATTTTTTATTTTTAAAAAAAATTTTTTTTCAACGTTTTTATTTATTTTTGGGACAGAGAGAGACAGAGCATGAACGGGGGAGGGGCAGAGAGAGAGGGAGACACAGAATCGGAAACAGGCTCCAGGCTCTGAGCCATCAGCCCAGAGCCCGACGCGGGGCTCGAACTCACAGACCGCGAGATCGTGACCTGGCTGAAGTCGGACGCTTAACCGACTGCGCCACCCAGGCGCCCCTATTTGTTTTTTTAACTAAGCTTTACACCCAGCATGGGGCTTGAACTCACCCCCTGAGATCAAGAGTCACATGCTCTACCTGCTGAGGCAGCCACATGCCTATTTATTCGTTTTTAGTGAAAAGTTGAACGTCTTTTGTACCACCAGGACTAAATAAATATAAATTCCAAACTCTTTAAAGTAGCTCCCTTCTCTTTCCCTTAGACAATGCTTTTACTTAATTTAGATAACAGCTCCACCCAGTGCTCACCAGAAAAAAGGCAAATATGGTTTAAAAGCCTTTTCCAAAATCACATATATTAAGAGATTATTGGGGCGCCTGGGTGGCTCAGTTGGTTAAGTGTCCAACTCTTGATTTCAGCTCAAGTCATGATCTCACAGTTCATGGGTTTGAGCCCTGTGTGGAGCTCTATGCCGATGGTGCAGAGCCTGCTTGGGTTCTCTCTCTCTCTCTCTCTCTCTCTCTCTCTCTCCCTTTTTCTCAAAATAAATAAACTTTAAAAAACTTATTTTAAAAAGAGAGATTATGTTGTACCTTTTAAATATACTCTGCTAGGCAGTGTATACTCTGCAAACTTATTTTGTAGCCAAAATGCTTATTAAGCCAACGTAAATCTTACTCAAAAAGCAGGGCTTGAGAGCGTTGTGACACATTGTGAGCATTTCATAAGAGCAGGTGAAGAAAGGCATGACAATCAGTCTGTGTTCACGGAGCCAGTGAGGCTCCTGCGGGTGGGGAATCCAGCATTTGCACTGTGACTTTTATCAGAGCCCCTGTCTTCTTCCTCCATCTTGCAACATGTGACAGATCCATTGCTAATTTATGAAACTTCAAGTTCAGAAGTAAGATACATTTCACATATTTCTTCTGATATGTCCTCCACTTCATCTTCAAGCTCGGCCCCTATTTACTTATGAGTTCTCAACCAACTCTTTGTGACATCCTTTGCGTTTTTTCCTTGCCATTGTGTATGAGTCATTTTTTGGTTGATTAATCTCCATTAGGATAGAAACAAGAGAGCTGTTTCTAATCTTGTTGGCTGACTTCCTGTGTTCCTCTGTCCCTCTCTCAGTGTCTGCAGACATACAAGGATATCATCATCCCATTGGTCTTAAATATCTTAGATCAACCTAGGTATACGCAGAGATAATGAACAGTGTGCAGCATGGCTCCTCTAGTGCCCATCCTTGCATTTGAAAGTCACAATCTTCACCCTTTACAGTAACACTCACACTATGCATCTTGAGGCTGCTTTGACCCATATCCTCCAAGGGATGTTACCTTTCTGCCTGAGCTCACCTACTCCCAGCTTACATTGGTTTCAAAGGTGGGAATTGGGAATTGTTGATAGAGCTCACAAATACAGTTCATGTCCTCATACCCTTTGGACTCTATTAGGCATTCTAGAAAACCTTCACTCTATGTCCCACGTGGCAGGGGAATGCTGCAAACCAGCCCAGATCCCAGCTCCCTTTGAGAATCTACTAGACTCCATCTTTGAAACTTACCCTCTCTCACTCTGACTTTGTGGCCACCTGCCTCACCCTCCCAGGGTCCTGAGAACATAAGATAAACCCGGTCTTAAATATAAATTCCAAACTCTTTTCTTTCCAGGAAATCATCTTTTCTTTTCAGGAAATCATCTTTTCTTTCCAGGAAATCAAACGGGTCCATTCTAAGCCAAGTCTTACCATCAGACTCTCCCAGGCCACCACTCCACTGCCCATGTTCCAGATTCTTCTCCATGGTTTCCATGCTCCACAGTTCACTCTTTCCACCTGCTTCATCATTTTGTTCTTCACAAATTTTCAAATTTTGTTCCATCTATCTTGAATTCTTTTTTTTTTTTAATTTTTTTTTTCAACGTTTATTTATTTTTTTGGGACAGAGAGAGACAGAGCATGAACGGGGGAGGGGCAGAGAGAGAGGGAGACACAGAATCGGAAACAGGCTCCAGGCTCCGAGCCATCAGCCCAGAGCCCGACGCGGGGCTCAAACTCACGGACCGCGAGATCGTGACCTGGCTGAAGTCGGACGCTTAACCGACTGCGCCACCCAGGCGCCCCCATCTATCTTGAATTCTATTCTTCACAACTCTTCACTTTTAATATTTATTTAATCTTAAAGGCTGTAATCAGAATTTTTCTATCTCCCCCTTGCCCTCCATTATAAACTTCATTCAAGGATTCACAGAACACAATTTTACAATTAAGAAGCAACAGCAGTTGGGGGTGGGGAGGCAGCAGCAACAACAAACTCAAATTCCCATAAATAATCATTATGACTTTTCAAATACTTTAGTTGGCACGGTGACAGTTTACCATAACCATCCAGGTGGTTTTCTGTTGAAAACATTGCTCCTGAATTCCCAAGAGCTAGTTTTGGGAGTCAAACTTGGATACTAACTTTACCATGAACTAGTTATGGGACATCAGGTAAGCCACTTAACCTCTCTAACCTAAGCTACAGTTTTCCCATCTGCCTAATGGGGATAATAATAAAACCCACTTCATGGGGTTTTATGAGACATAATAATAATAATATAATGCTGTAAAAAGCCTGGCATATAGTAACTCATTAAACATTAGCTATTATTAGTATTTATTTATCTTTTTTATTGTCCCAAGGGCTATATTTTGTACTTGTGGATTTTTTTTTAAAGGAGAAGACTTTCTTTTTAAGTTTATCTATTTATCTTGAAAAAGAGAGAGAGAGAGAGGGAGGGGCAGAGAGAGAAGGAGAGAGAGAATCCCAAACCCAATCCAAAAACTGTGGATTTGTAAAAATGATCTCGAAGCTCAAAGTTTGATGTAGGATGTCCTAGGTATGAGGAGTTTGGCTGCAAATTATGTATTAGAAGTGTATTTATGGAGCTACAGGACCTAGAATGCCGGAAACAATGGATGTACTTTTCTTCAAGCTAGTCAAACAAATTATTCGATACTAGGCAATATATTATAAAGGGACTGTTACTAAAATGTCATATTTTCTAAAGAGGACATCAGGATTATGAAGAGACTAAAAACAATCTCCTGTGAGTAGATAAAGAAATTGGTGCAATTTGGACCAGAGAAGAAAATGTTAGTATATTCAGGTATTTAAAATGCTACCATGTGAAAAGGAGCCTAGACTATTTCCTGTGTGAGCCCAGTACAGAATTAATGCCAATGGGTGTAATTTAGGGGAAGGCTGTTATCGGTTCAACGTGAGAAAGATTTTAAAGGAGCCAGAAATGCCAGGCAATGTAATGGTGGCTTGCACAGTAGTGATCATCCTAGTCACCTTGCCCTATACATCTCTGCCATCTGGGCTGTTCTCCCCAAGACTGTTGAGTGACAACAAATGATATAAGTATAACTACAGACTTTTGACACTAAGACAGTCCAAGAACAATGTCAGAAACACTTAAAAGAAGAGCCACTTCTGTGAGAGAAACTAGTTTGATGGCCATGGTCTTATTGCTAGCTGCTTTTAGTAAAGGTCCTTTCTTTAAGCCAATACATTAAAAAAAAAAAAAAAACTAACACTAAAACCATTTAGAAAATCCTTGTATAAAGCAGGTGTAATCTAGTAAGTAAACTGTTTTCCTGAGTTCTGTGAGCCACCGTAACAGATTAATCAAACCCAAGAAGGAGGCTATGGGAACCTCCAGTTTACAGGCAGGTGGTCAGGAGCACATGATAGCCTGTGCTTTTGATTGGGGTCTTAAGTGCACTGGGGTTGGGAGGCAGTCTTGTAGGACTGTGGGATCAATGCTGTCTCCAGGCAGATAGTGTCAGAACGGTGTTAGATTATAGGACACCCAGCTGGTGTCTCACAATCACTTATGTGTGAAAAACGACTGCCCATTTGGTGACCAGAATATAGAAGTGTTCAGAGTACTATGTGTCACATAACAGAAAGCAATAATGGGCTTTTTCTTGACTTCTAAGCACCATGGTCCAATAAAGGGAACCAGGGTTTCAAGAAGAAGTGGTTATGGGAGCAGAGGAAACACAAGATGAATCTGGGACATCTGGTGGTACCAGAAAGTAGGAAAATGCTAAAAGAAAAAGGAGGAAGTGAGGAAGGGAGAGACACAGGAGCCAACCTGCTGGCACTCCCAATGAGAAAAGCTGTGCCAATGTAACTGGCTGTACCTCAGCTTGCCCCGGGCTAGTGAGGATTCAGTGTAACTGCTACCCTCCAGGGAGCCTCTTAAAATGGTGACAATGAGGGATGCCTGGGTGGCTCAGTTGGTTAAGCATCCAACTCTTGATCTCAACTCAGGTCATGATTTCATGGTTTGTGGGATTGAGCCCCGAGCTGGGCTCTGTGATGACAGCACGGAGCCTAGTTAGGATCTCTCTCTCTCTCTCCCTCTCTCTCTGCCCCTCCCTCACTTGCGCTGTCTCTTTCTCTCTCAAAACAAATAAATAAACTTAAAAAATAATAATAAGATGGTGACAGCGGGACGGGGCCTCTTCCCTACCCCCTTCCTCATTGTAGCTATTATTTTAATGTTCCCATTAGCTCAGAAGCAAACAAAAAAACCCATTCCCCATGAGGTATAGCACACATTATTGTTATTTGACAGATAAAACCAATTGACACTCTTAAGATGATTCTCCACTGAGGTTTTATTACACAGGAAAATACTGAAATTCTTGACGCATCTGGAATATATTTGTGACACATTTGGAATATATTTGTTGGCACATATCACCCAAACATCAGGGAGCGAGGTCTGAGCTGCCGTGGAAAGATCAGCAGCTTTGGAAGGCTGGCCTGCTGCTTCGATAATATTCCTTTCTGCCATACAGCCAGTGAGAATAGTTGACAACAGTTACAGGGTCTCCAGGCACGGTGCCCTCACTCCCCACCCGTGCCAATCCTTGCACAGCGACCATATGAGTTCCGTACCGGTCCTACCTGCAGGAACAGAGACACAAGCTCAGATCAGTTACGCGATTAGTCCAATGCCACACACACATAGAAGGAGCAGAGCCAGGATTTGATGTCAGATCTCTCTGGTTCCGGAATCCTCACGTTCCACCAGTAAGTTACACTGTCTCTGCATGGGAGGACACACATAGGAGGCTTGGGGAGGAGGGGGACACAGAAAAGTGTGTACATTATCTCCTGAGACATGTCGTTTCTACCAATAGTTTATTGGGAGGTGGTAATCACATCCAGAACCAGAAGGAAAGAGCCAGAGGGAGGGGCAGGGAAGTGTCCCCACCTGGATGACTGGAAACAAAAGAAAGATCTTTGAAAGTCCAAAGCAAGAGCTGTTCGGGGAGATTCCAGGCCTGTAACACTCAGGAAACCAGACTGGATATCGTAGCTTCCGTCATTTTAGGCAAGATCATCAGCGAGGCCAGAAGAGACGGTGTGATTGGTGGGGTCCCTGCATCCAAGGGACATTCTTGCCGTACATTGGCAGACCTAGACTTGCAGTAACTGGTCCTCCACACATCAACGATCCTGCCTTCGTCTGGGGAGGAGTTAGCTTGATAAACCAGCACTCGTGTTTCTACTGCACAACACTATAAGACATCGGGCAGTGTCTTCTCATAAACATAATTTGTACAAGATAAATGAGGAAAGAGAACGAAGGCATGGAAAGTGCCCCAATATCCCAGTAAGTCACTCTCAGTGAGAAAACATTAAGGATGCTTTCCAGTTTTCCTGTCAGAGAACAGAGGAAACCAGTCTCTCCCAGGAAGAAAAGGAATGTGGGTGCAGGACGCCCCCATGACCAGCCCTCTTGGGAGTGAGGAGGGGGCTGGGTCACTTGACCCCTAGGAGAGGCTCTGAGTCTGTGAGGGAGGGCCACAGACCCCTCCTACGCTGCAGAGACTTCGGCGTGGGGACAGTTTCCTTGTGGAATTTTTTTTTAAGGCAATTTTGTCAGCCCAGGACTGAAAACCCGTAGCATTATGATTATTATTTGTTATCTTGAGTTTAAAATAATAAGAACTTTTTTTTTGGTTTTTATAGAAGAACAAGTTTACCAAGATAGTTACTTGAAGGACTAGAAACGCCAAGATCTATCTTCAGAAGACAGAAAACAAAGGGAAAACTTCAACTTGGAAGGAGAGGCTGAGATGACCCAGAAAAAAAGTGGACACAACTCTGGAAGGCATGTGGGAGTTCCCGGCCGGAACGGGTAGCATGGAATTGGCAGGAGTTACCTAACACAAGAGCAGAGATGAGCTCCCCCTCCAGCAGAGGATTTATCGTGTAAATGGCCAGGTTAGAGAGAAGCATGAATGGTAGTGAGTTCTGAGTTCCCATCGGCGTTCAAAAAGACCCCATGAAACATGGCGGCAGAAAGTTCATAGCAGTGCCTAGTGCAGTGACAATAAAAGGAGTTAACAGGAGCCATGAAGATGGGCATCGAGGTGCCTGCAACCCACACCTACATGGCTGCTGTGCAAGTCTGGGCTTCTGCCCCAGTAGGGAAGTCAGGCAAGAAGGCAAGGCCAGTCAACCAGAATATAATTCCCACCAGAGGGACAGGCAGGCTGGTGGGGAGCAGCCTGAGGTCCAGGTGGCAATCTGGGATTTTGTTCACCTCCACTGCTTCTGAGAACAATGACCGTAACATATGTTGGTTCCTGAGCCAAGTCTCTCATTGGCTTCATGGTCAGAAGGTCGGAGCACACGAGTAACAGGTGCTGCTGGCAGCTGGGAGTACTTGAGCACACAGACTGGGGAGGGGCCTGGAAAGGCCAAACTCAATGTTGGCTCCGACACAGGTGAAATTCTGCTGTGACAGGCATACATTCATTCAATGGATACTGAGACTAATTGAGCATTTATGGTGTTCCAGGAACCAGTGCTGCCAAGTTAAGCAGAGAAATGTCGGCGTTGATAAGGTAGTCACCGCCGTTAGGGAGATAGGGGAGGGGACTAACACGGGACTGAGCCCTTACTCTGCCCATCACTGTCATCAGGTTCTGGAAACGCAAAGAAGACTAAGACAGCCTTTCCCCTCAAGGCACTTGGAGTCTAACAGGACCACTATTAACTAGATGAAGTAAAATGTGGTTAACTGGATAGGAGCTGAGAACAAGAAGGGCTGTAGAGGCAAGAAAGGAAAGACGCGAGTTTTCCCCAGGTAAGTAAAGAGAATTCCAGAAAAGGATTTGCTGTCTCCCAAAGAGATGACATGGGGAGGGGGGGGTTGGAGCTTAAAGTCTGAGTAAGAAATTGTTTTTAATTGTATTTATTTATTTTTTAAATGTTTATTTTTCAGAGAGAGAGAGAGAGAGAGAGAGGGAGAGAGAGAGTGAGTGGGGGAGGGGCAGAGAGCGAGGAGAACAGAGGATCTGAAACAGACTCCTCACTGAGGGCAGACAGCCCAATGCGGGGCTTGAACTCACAAACTGTGAGGTCATGACCTGAGCTGAAGTCAGATGCTCAACTGACTGAGCCGTCCAGGCGCCCCTGAGGTCTGAGTAAGAATTTAAAAATTAAGAAAGAGCAGAAGGACACGGATGGCACCAGAACATCATGAGAGAGGCTGGCACACATCAAGTGCATTCGGTGGAATGTGAGGAGCTCTGCATGGCTGGAGGAAGAAGAGAAGGGGTGGCTAGGGGTGGCGAGGCTGAGAAGACACTAGAAAGCTGGGAAGAAACAGGGTATGAGGGACCTTCAGACAATAGGGCACCGTGGAAGGCATCGAGCAGGCTTCGTGCACTTGGACCTGTTTCCTTAGAGACAGAGGACTGATAAGCAGGAGGAGGGATGGAAGCAGGAAAGCCAGGGAGCCACAGAGCCTCTGCGGAGAGCTGGGCCCATTACAGACAACCCGCCCCATCGAAAAGAGGCAGCCAGGGGCGCCTGGGTGGCGCAGTCGGTTAAGCGTCCGACTTCAGCCAGGTCACGATCTCGTGGTCCGGGAGTTCGAGCCCCGTGTCGGACTCTGGGCTGATGGCTCAGAGCCTGGAGCCTGTTTCCGATTCTGTGTCTCCCTCTCTCTCTGCCCCTCGCCCGTTCGTGCTCTGTCTCTCTCTGTCCCAAAAATAAATAAACGTTGAAAAAAAAAATTAAAAGAAAAGAGGCAGCCAGACACACTTTGCCTCCCACCTCAGGGGAAAGAGGCCCATCGAGACCAGATCTCCCCACTTCTATGAAAATCTAGAACCGTCCGTTCTGATGTTAACTATCCATCCACCACCCTGATTTTTAATACTGGCTTAAACTTTTAAAAATCACCACGTGGAGCAAGAAAAACTCCCTCAGTTATATTTCTGCACAATTAGGAACAAAGGAGAGATTGAAAATTAAGTCAGTAGCATTTGGTAATTAAGCCCTGGAGTCTGACCTGGGTTTGAAATCTGGTTTTCCCACTAATCAGTCAGGAGGCCAGGGGTAAGTTAGATTAGCCTTGCTGAGCCTCAAAATGCGAGATGATTGGGCAGGTTATTGTGAGGGACACATTAAATAATGCATGCTAAGCATTTAGCACAGAATTTGGGATATAACCCATGATTAATATATATAAGCTTCTGTTGTTGTTACATTTATTGTATTATCAGTATTATACAATGTATATTGTATTTTGCACTCAATGCATTATTCTCCTTTTCTTTAGTTGAGTTTTTTTTTTAAGATTTAAAGCACCACAGGGGCACTGGGTGGTTCAGTCAGTTGAGCATCTGACTCGGCTCAGGTCATGATCTCGGGTTATTTAGTTCGAGCCCCGTGTCGGGCTCTGTGCTGACAGCTCAGAGCCTGGAGCCTGCTTCAGATTCTGTGTCTCCCTCTCTCTCTCTGCTCCTCCTTCTCTCTCTCTCTCTCTCTCTCTCTCTCTCTCTCAAAAATAAATTAAAAATATTTTTTAAACAGATTAAAACACAAGTAACTACTGCAGCATTAAAAAAAAAAACCTATTTTCCCAGTTTTCATACCCATAGTAGTAAGAAAAGAAAGAGAAAATATAACTGACATTATTCATCCTCCCTTTGGAAAACAAACCAGAAAACATGGGCCTAAAATTCATTGACTCTTTCTCCCAAAAAATGCACTACGTTTGTAAATGAGCCTTATCCTTTCTCTTCCTTCCTTTGAAGTCTTGCACATAAATTTTAACTTAGCAAAACATTTCCAGCTTCCATTTTCAATAATAACAGAGCTTTGCAGACATTTGTAATAACTTATTCTAAACTTAATATTAAAGGCAGGGGCTCCTGGGTGGCTCAGTCCATTGAGTATCTGACTCTTGATTTCAGCTCAGGTCATGATCCCAGGCCCATGGAATGGAGCCTTGCATTGGGCTCCTTGCTCAGCATGGAGGTTCTCTCTCTCTCTCTGCCTCTCTCCCCTGCTTGCTCTCTCTCTCTCTGTCTCTCTCTCAAATCAAAAAAATAAAAATAAAGGCAAAGTTGATTTCTCAAAGAAGCCTATATGAACAAATATCTCACTTGCTAGAGGTAGGTGCTCAATGTTTTACAGTTAATCCTCAAAATACTTTGGATTCAACTTTGCTCAGAGAGCGTCCAGTAGAAGGTCAGCAGCAACTATTGTGTGACCCATATTTGGGGTTTCATTTCTGTCTTCTAGCAAAATAGGAAAGGTAAGATCAGCCTATGTGGGGGAAGAAAGCACATAATCTGAACTGAGGGCACTGTTCTATTGTACTGGGCAGGTCTTTTCTAATGGCAAGTGACTGAAAACTAACCCACACAATTTCAAAGTAAGAAGAGAATTTACTGGTCTCTATAATGTAAAAGCTGTAGGCATGGATAGGTGCAGCAGTTCTGATAGGATCTTCAGGAGTCCTTCTCTGCAGCCCTCTATCTCCCTCAGTTCTGCTTTCCTCTGTGTTGGATTTACTTCCAACATCTCTTTCCATATGGTGGACCTCAACAGCTCCAGGCTTACAGCATCCCGTACCTCAGAATCCCAATGGAGAGAACTCTAAAAAATCTCGGCATTGGATCTCACCAGCCTCGCGTGAGTGAATTTTCCCTTTCCTGAGCCAGTCCCTGGGGCCAGTAGAAGAGAATGCTCTGAATGGCTGAAGATGAAGCCTGACTAAACCCTGGAGTTGGGGGATAGAGTCCATGAGACCTAAGCTACACGGAATGAGAATGAGGAAGAGGCAGTCACCTAAAGAACACAGGGGTACTAGAAAGTGGAATGGATTCCAAGCAGGAAAAAAACCCAGATGTTTGCCACCCAGGTGATGCCCACAGCAAAATCCAGAGAAAATCAGTAACTCATTTTATGCCACAGCATGTAGCAAATACCCCGGGTACTCCGTGGGCTAACTGGCTACCAGCTCCATTGTTACAAGAAACACATACACTGAAGTCAATTCATAACACCCTGATTTCTCAGGTTAGCACCCTGTCAACTTCAACTTTATGAAGCAGAACATGACTTCCTTCTTCCCTGGAATTTAGAATGATTTTTTTAAAGGGATTTTTTTTTTTTTTTTTTTTTTTTGAGAGACGAGAGAGAGCAAGACATGGTGCGAGCAGGGGAGGGGCAGAGAGAGAGAGGGAAACACAGAATCCAAAGCAGACTCCAGGCTCTGAGCTGTCAGCACAGAGCCCGACACAGGGCTCGAACTCACGAACAGCGAAATCATGACCTGAGCTGAAGTCGGGGGCTCAACTGAATGAGCCAGGCACTCCTCACCTGCAGAGTTTAAAAAAAAAAAATCCTTCAGGGTAGTTCTATTTTTAACTTTTTGAGGAACTTCCACACTGTTTTCCGGAGCGGCTGCACCAGTTTGCATTCCCACCAACAGTGCAAGAGGGTTCCCATTTCTCCACATCCTCACCAGCATCTGTAGTCTCCTGATTTGTTCACCTTAGCCACTCTGACCCACGTGAGGTGGTATCTCAGTGTGGTTTTGATTTGTATTTCCCTGATGATGAGTGACATTGAGCATATTTTCACGTGCCTGTTGGCCATCTGGATGTCTTCTGTGGAAAAGTGTCTCTTCATGTCTTCTGTCCATTTCTTCATTGGATTATTTGGTTTTTTTGGGTGTGGAGTTTGGTGAATTCTTTATAGATTTTAGCTACTAAACCTTTATGCAATATGTCATTTACAAATATCTTTTCCCATTCCGTCAGTTGCCTTTTAGTTTTGTTGATTGTTTTCTTTGCAGTGCAGGTTTTTATCTTGATGAGGTCCCAATAGTTCATTTTTGCTTTTAATTCCCTTGCATTTGGAGATGTGTCAAGTAAATTGCTGCGGCTGAGGTCAGAGAGGTTTTTTCCTGCTTTCTCCTCTAGGGTTTTGATGGTTTCCCGTCACATTCAGGTCCTTCATCCATTTTGAGTTTGTTTTGTGTTTGGTGTAAGAAAGTGGTCTAGTTTCATTCTTCTGCATGTTGCTGTCCAGTTCTCCCAGCACCATTTATTAAAGAGACTGTCTTTTTTCCATTGGATATTCTTTCCTGCTTTGTCAAAGATTAGTTGGCCATACATTTGTGGGTCCAATTTTGGGTTCTCTATTCTATTCCATTGGTCTATGTGTCTGTTTTTGTGCCAGTACCATGCTGTCTTGATGATTACAGCTTTGTAGTAGAGGCTAAAGTCTAGGATTGTGATGCCTCCTGCTTTGGTTTTTTCTTCAATAATACTTTGGCTATTTGGGGTCTTTTGTGGTTCCATACAAATTTTAGGATTGTTTGTTCTAGCTTCTAGAAGAATGCCGGTGCGATTTTGATTGGGATTGCATTGAATGTATAGATTGGTTGGGTAGTATTGACATTTTAACAATATTTATCCTTCCAATCCATGAGCATGGAATGTTTTTCCATTTCTTTGTATCTTCTTCAATTTCCTTTATAAACTTTTTATAGTTTTCAGCATACAGATCTTTTACATCTTTGGTTAGGTTTATTCCTAGGTATTTTATGACTCTTGGTGCAATTGTGAATGGGATCAGTTTCTTTATTTCTCTTTCTGTTGCTTCATTATTGGTGTATAAAAATGCAACCGATTTCTGTACATTAATTTTGTACCCTGCGACTTTGCTGAACTGCCCTATGACCCAGCAATAGCACTGCTAGGAATTTACCCAAGGGATACAGGAGTGCTGATGCATAGGGGTACATGTACCCCAATGTTTATATCAGCACTTTCAACAATAGCCAAATTATGGAAAGAGCCTAAACATCCATCAACTGACGAATGGATAAAGAAGATGTGGTTTATATATACAATGGAATACTACTTGGCAATGAGAACGAATGAAATCTGGCCATTTGTAGCAACGTGGATGGAACTGGAGGGTATTATGCTAAGTGAAACAAGTCAGGCAGAGAAAGATACTGTATGTTTTCACTCATACGTGGATCTTGAGAAACTTAACAGAAGACTATGGGAGAGGAGAAGGGGGAAGAAAAAGAGAGAGGGAGGGAGGCAAACCATAAGAGACTCTTAAATACAGAGAACTAACTGGGGGGGGGAGGGGAAAGTGGGTGATGGGCATGGAGGAGGGCACTTGTTGGGATGAACACTGGGTGCTGTATGAAAACCAATTTGACAATAAATTATATTTTAAAAATAAACATAAAAATTCAAAAAGATAAATAAAAACATAAAAATAAAAAAAATCCTCAAGTGTGGCCTCATGCCAAAGATGAGACTGAATGGTTCTGATGCAGGGCTGAGGCATCCCAGCGTTTGCAAAATTCCCAGCCGATTCTAACATGCAGGCAGGACTGGCAGACACAGGGCTAATTTGCTTCTGAACAAAGTGTTTATTTCTTTTTAAGTTTGTTTGTTTGTTTGTTTGTTTGTTTGTTTAGGTAATCCCTACACCCAATATGGGGCTCGATCTCACGACCCCAAGATCAAGAAGCACATGTTCTTCCGAATGAGCCTGCCAGGCGCCCCATTAACAAAGTTTTTCAATAGTTGCCATCGTTGCAAACAAGGCAAATATTCTTCTTTGTTAGTTCTATTTACATTCTTAATGTCAAGACATTGTAGATGTCAATCCAACAAAGCTCCATAACCAGTTATGTGAGGTTGTGCATTTTTTTTTTAAGTTGTGTGTATCTTATGGGCCCCGTGTCTACAGTCCTACTTGGTCTGTAAGGAAATGTCACATCCCTGAACAGGACGACATTCTTCACGTTAAGAGGGAAAGCCCTAGACAGTCCACTGAGAGGCACTGACTTTCTGACCTCTCCACTCACAGATCAGGATGCCCTGCAGAAGCCCCCGGCCAGGGCTAAAAAGAGCTATAGCTCTTCATGTAAACGTATGACAGAAATGAAGAAACAAACCCAGACAAAGGACCTGCAGAGGTGGACAGGCTCAGGGCTGGGTGTGTGACTGCCACCTCTGCCTTTGACTATGGCCCTTGCACCATGTGCCAAATTCTCAGAACCCAGTGAAACCAGCTCCCTCTTGGGCCACCATCTCCGACCCTTCTGCCTCAGTTCCACCTTGTACTTCCCTTCCTGATGATCTCGAGCTCACCTGGCTCCTGACCTCTGGGCTGCTTTCTATTTCCAACTGTCCCGGCCACTTAATCTGACTTCTTCAGTTTGGCCCATGGCAACCCTTCTTAGACACAACTGTGTACTCTACTGGAGACCGAGATTTTTCCTGCCATGTTGGATATAAGATGGAGATTGGGAGAAAATGAAGTTAGATACGCTGAGGCCAGCTCCTGAAGAGCCTCAGAGGCAGTGCTAAGGCCTCTGTTCCCTAGACAATGAGGAGCCGCCATATTGGATATAAGAGGAGAAGGAATGCTATCATAGGTAATTTCTAGAAATCTAACTCTCTTGGCTTTGAGGACAGGTTGGTGAGAGGAAACGATGACAACATTTGGGGCCAGCTTTCCTGGGACATGAGCTAATAAACTATAGTGGGAAGGGTGGGGATTCAACCACAGCAGTTGACAGAGAACTTCCAGGAAACATTTATGTAAATGCTTGATCTAATCAAACACCTTACCCCATCCGTGTTGTCCCTTTGTTCAACATTTCTGGGCCTCACCTCTGAACCTTAAAAAAGACAGGGGTACCTATAGAATGATCCTATAGTAATAAAACTCCACATTCGATTAGAGTTTCGCAATTCACAAAAGGGCTTTCTCGAAGTCTCGCTCGATCCCTGTTCCAACCCTGTGGGATGGACATTAGCATCCTCACTTTATAAAGATGAGACTCAGAGTGCGTGACACATCCCAAGCCTCAGAAATGGTAAGCAGGCAAATAAAAACTCAGTCCCAGGTCTTCAGACAATTTCAGTGCCGCCTTCACCTCAACACAACCACCTCCACAAGGAAAAAGAGGCTTCTCTGTAGTTGGTTTCGTATCGGGAACGCAGCACATTTCATTTTGCATTATGCTAGGCATCTCCTCTATCATGATTTTAGTGTAAATCTTAAGGCTGTACCAGGGAGGATTGCTGTTAACTTTTTGTGCTTATCTTTACCAAAACCAATACATTACAAGTGTGTTTCCATGTCTACATTTCACGTTCATTAAGGGGAAAACATGGATTGCAAAGGAATCTCTCCAGCTTCAGTTCCTTTGATGGTGTGTGTGGACCCCTCTTCCTTCCCCCATGCCCTAACACACTCAACTTCACACTCTGTCTCAACCCCCATGCACCTTCAAGCAGGCAGTGGGACACACACATACACACACACACGCACACACACATACACACACACGCACACATACATACACACATGCAGCCTGGAGGTCAAATGACAGGAAGCCTATTAGGAAGAAGACAAAATTCAAGGCCCCAGGGCTGGATGTGACATGAAGGTAGAATGCAAAGCGTTTGGACAAGGAGAGGAACCACCAAACACTTTGGAATACAGTGAATTGAGAGGAAGAGCTGGGTGTTCTGAGTCTTTACCTAAAAAACCTGAAGCTCAACTTTACAGCTTATTCCTGTGGTTGCCCAAGTATATGGCAGGTTGTGCTCAGCTTAGGAGACACTGCTGCATTGTCACCTAGGAGGGGTGGGTGTTCGGCAGATGAGGACATTGGCAGGTGGCATTTAAGTGTTATGCCTAATTATCCCACTAGAGGGCGACCACAGACAGGCATGTGTGGCAATTCCTACTGGCTGAAAGTTTCCATAGCTTTTGCTTGAGTGTTGGAGGAGCACAAAAATATGCAACAGATACTAAAAACTCAGGTGAAAGTTTACACGTGTAAACGTTGTATAGCCTTGGCCAGTAGTAGGATATAAATTCCTACAAAATGGGAACGATCTTAAGAAGAAAAAGGATAAAAAGTGGAAAAAGTGATTTTTAAACATCTTTTCTTGGCTGTTACACATCCTGAAAGACCCAACCAGAAACCACAGATATGGTAGTATTTCTGATGTTAGTACCCCCATGCCCAGGTCCTCATATCTGCTGCACCCCACACCCCTACAGAAAGCATTCCACAATGGATCTGCTATGTGATATTATCTGTTTCTCACCGAGGCAGCTAATGACCAAATGTAATTATTTGTTGCCTATAGACAAATCAAAGGCAGAACAAACAATAATTTACCACATCCTGTTAAATAATCGAGGATGAAATCAGGATTAACACCGAGACATTTCCAGTGTATTTGAGAGTAGATTCCTCTAGCATCGATTAGAGCCAAGCATTCCAGTAAATTTTTAGGAATGAACGGGAAGCTCTCGTGGTAAGGGCTAAAAACCCGTACGGTCTAGGCACTACCTACCTCCGGGATTCTCCTCTCCTCATCCCTTCCTTCCTCACGTGGTGCATTTTCCATCACCCGAGTTCTGCGCACTGCTCTTCCCCTTGCTTGAAATGTTCTGTTCCCATCATCCAACAAGGGGCTTCTTGTCATTCAAGTTCCAGATTAACTGTGGCTTCCTAGGAAAAGACTTCCAAAGCCACCCACTCCTGTCTGCCTTTCCCAACACTACCCCGCTCTCCAGCTGGGTGGGTCCTTTGCTGCCCGGATACCATCCACTCTTCCCAGCCTCCCGACCAGCTGAATGTGGCCATATCTCCGGCTAATGGGATTGAAGTGAAAACGCTGAGTGGGACTTCCTGGAAGCCTCCTTGAAGGGAAGCAGACAAGCCCTTCCTCCCATTTTTCATTCTCCTGCTCTCTGGAATGCTGATATAATAACTGCAACTTCTGAAAGCATCCTGTACCCTGAGATGGCAGCGAGGATGGACAGATAGGAGCCAGGGGAGCTGATGAAACTGTGGCTGGGATGCAGCATACAATACCAGCCTGGGGATCTTTTGTGTGGGAGAGAAATGAACTGTTTATTTAAATCACTGCTATTTGTAGCTGTCCCATTACATATGCCACCACACCTTAATACAAACGACACGTGCCTACCACACCCATCCCCAGACACGGCACCCTATCTTCTTCACCACCTGAAACAGCTCATCCGTTTGTGTTGACACTTTTATTACTAGGGTCATAAACTAGGGTAAAACTTCATGAGAACAGAAATTCAGGTATAACTCAACTCCTGTCCAGTTCTCACTCTTCAAGAGGAGTTCTTCTACGGAGAGTTGCCTTGTGACTGTCCGAGACTCTAAGTTTTATGTTTGGTGCACTCTGTGCTTGAAAGGCTCGGTGTTCTGAATATTTTCCATTCATCTCTCCAGATGTCTTTACCTTTTTTCACCTGCTCCACGTTCCAGGAGGCTTCTGGTTGAGTTCAGCCACTAGGGGATACCGGCAGATGGATGGGGGATGAAGGGTGGTGAATTCTTGCAGCTCCCTCCCGGCTGAGCCATTGTGGATTGACTCCATGGCTCCCCGGGTAGCCAGACCTAGGGGAGTAAGGGCCTCCTGGCTCCCGCTAGCCCCAAGGCACTCATCATTCTGCATTAGTTTCCCTAAATCCCGACTCTATTAAAGTACCCTGTTATGCTATCTGGGCCTCCTGTCTGTTGATGGAGACTGATGCAAGTGTTGTCTTCCTTTAAAAAAAAAAATTATTTTGAGAGAGAGAGAGCAGCATGAGCAGGGAAGGAACAGAGGGAGGGAGAGAGAATCCCAAGCAGGCACCACGCTGTCAGCACAGAGCCCAACATGGTGCTCGATCTCACAAACCATGAGAGCGTGACCTGAGCTAAAATCAAGAGTCAGACGCTTGATAGACTGAGCCACACAGAAGCCCCAACAGGTGGCTTATTTCTAATTTAACTTATAAATTAAAACTTTTTTTCTGCTTTTCTTACCAAAATTGTCTATCAATGTATTTTTCCCATTTTCCTATCAGGTTTTTGGCCCTTTGTCTCTCCATGTTTAAGAGTTATTTATATACAAAGAATATTAGCCCTTTATCTGTGCTATATCTTACAAATATTTTCTCCCAATTTGTTAGTTGTCTTTTGCTTTGACTATTCTGGGGTTCTTAGCCATGCCAAATAAACAAACAAAAACTCTTTTAAAATATTTTTAAAAATAGGGGCGCCTGGGTGGCTCAGTCGGTTGAATGTCCAACTTCGGCTCAGGTCATGATCTCGCAGTTCACGGGTTCGAGCCCTGCGTTGGGCTCTGTGCTGACAGCTCAGAGTCTGGAGCCTGCTTCGGATTCTGTGTCTCCCTCTCCTCTGCCCCTCCCCAGCTCATGCTCTGTCCCTCTCTGTCTCTTAAAAAAATTAAAAAATAAAACGTAAAAATTTTAAAAAACATTTTTGAGAGAGAGAAAGTACATGAGAGTGGGGGAGAGGGACACAGGGAGAAAGAGAGGAGGAAAGAGAGAGAAAGAGAGAGAGAGAGAGAGAGAGAGAGAGAGAGAGAGAGAGAATCTCAAGCAGACTTTACACTCAGTGTGGAACCTGACACCGGGCTTGATCCCAGGACCCTGGGATCATGACCTGAGTTGAAACCCAGTGTGAGATGCTCAACCAACTGAGCACCTAGTATGTTTTAGTATCTCATAGGGCTAATCTTACTCTGAATTTTTAAATTATTTTCCCCATATAATCTTTAGTTTCACCTTGTCTGGCTCCACAAAAGAGCCAGCCCATTGCTCTTTTTTTGAGATTGTGATAATTAATAAATTGACTTAGGAAAAAATGAACAAGTCTGTGGTGTTGAGTCATCCTATCCAAGAATAGAAGATGTTTTAATTACAAGGGCTTTATACAATATTTTAATATCTGGTTTTTCAAAGTTTTTCTATTTCCTGACCATTCTTGCCCATTTATTTTTTCATATAAGTTTTTGTATCAGTTAATTTGGTTCCGTAAAAACCTTTTTGATATTTTTATTGGGGTTGTGATAATTAATAAATAGAATTAGGGAGAATTGGCATGTCTTCCAAGTCTAATCACTTCAAAATTGATATTTTTAGTTTGAATGTACACACACACACAAGAATCTAAAAATATATGCCAATTTTTAAAAGGACCAATTTCCTTCAGTTCAGCTAGTATCTACATATTAGGCACTGTTTGCAAATTACTGTCAGAAAATACAGGAAGATGAGCAAGCCATGGTCTCTGCCCTCAAGATAACCACCTGAAGGGGACAATAAGCACTTACATAAGTGACTACAATTTACACAGGTGACTCCAATGAGCCTTACGTAGCATTTAATGTTTGCCTCTTGGGGTAGCATGTCTCTGAGTGACAGAGATCTAGAGCCCAAATATCCATGGAAAGTGCTCATATGTGTCTACAGTGATCCAGGTAGAAATGTGGTTTACTGTTGTATATGCTGCGTACTGGTCTATCACTCTCCAGAGAGCCTGATCACCTCCAACACTGATCCATACCTACAAAATGTTCTCTTTCAGAGAAGAAAGCATTAAGCCGAGGGACGCCTGGGTTGTTCAGTTGGTTAAGTGTCTGACTCTTGATCTCGGCTCAGGTCATGATCTCATGGTTCATGGGATTGAGCCTCGTGTTGAGCTCCATGCTGGCAATAAGGAGCCTGCTTGGGATTCTCTCTCTTTCCCTCTTTCTCTCTCCCTCCCTCACTCATGCTCTCTCTCTCTCAAAATAAATAAGTAAACTAAAAAAAAAAAGAAAAAAGAAAAAAAGAAAGGATTAAGTTGAAACCATCCATTCATTCTACAATATTTACTGAGTGAGAAAGTGCTCTTGGAGATGAGATCATGGTGGATAACAAGAAAGACCACACCCGTCGTGGTGATGGCGTTCTAGAGGCAGAGACAGAAAACAAACAAATGAAATAACGCCATTTCAAACAGTGGTAAGAGTCACGGGAAAGAGTATAGCAAGTCAAGAAGAGAAAGAGGGAAGCACCATTTTCAATAGGATGGTGAGGAAAGGCCTTCCTGAGGAGGAGGCATTTGGGCAGATTCGAACGACGTGAAGGGGCAAGTCCCGCGAAGGTCCTTGGAGAAGAGTTTTCTGTGCACGTGGGAGCATCTGCAGAGCTAGGGACGGTATGGAGGCCCGCACACCTGGAAGAGAAGGCCAGGGAGAAAATGGAAGAGAAGGCTTGAGGTAGGCGTGCCTAGATCAGGTAGGGACACTGGGCAAAAAAGAGTTTGGCTTGTGTTGCGTGACAAGGGATGCTTTGGCAGGGGTATGACGTGTATGATCTGATCTGTGTGTTAAATCTGGCCACCGGGGGAATGATAGATTGTAGTGAGGGTCAAGAGCAGAGAACTGGTTAGGAGTCATTGTGTTGTTCGTGTGCAAAATGACGGGGCTTGGACCAGTGGACAGCTGTGAGAAGGAAAAGTAGCAGAGGAATGAAGGAATCATTTAGAGGCAGAGCCAACAAGACTTGCTGACAGACTGAATTTGGGAGTAAGGGAAGAGAGGAGCCAAGGATGTCTGTGTGGTTTTTAGCTTGAGGAACCTGGTAGATACCAGTGCCATATATTGAGAAGGGATGACTACCGGAAAAGGGACAGATTGGTGTATTTTGGACAATCGTTTCAAGACACTTGGTTATGTCCCGTTGATTTTTAATACCTCAGTGTAGGTTATATGTTCCTTTCCCATTCTTCTCTAGTATCCAATTAGAATTGTTCCTGGGAAGACAAGTCAGGTGTAAAAGAAGCTGTGGTAAACGAGCACTTGATAGTTTCTCAAGGTCTCAAGCATTATCCTTCTATAGAAAAGAATAAATCAGTATCAGTGTTGATAGTAAAGGATGTTTGGGTCTAGTTGATTCAGTTGTAATCAAGCAGGAAAAAAATTAATAGAGGTTACACTAAGTTGTTTTGCAATGTTCTGCCTGGTTCAGGAGCAGAGATGAACTTACAGCTCACAACTGGCTGTGTTTAGGCCCATGGTGCATGATCAGAATACACTGGTTACCTGGGGGGAAAATACCTTACCAGATACTCTAGCCCCGATGTAATCTCTGAAATGGAGCCACTTAATCACGGAACATTTTCTTAGCATTTGTCATACACGGGGCACTGTGCTGGGGACTGTCACTGTGTCAGATACTGTGGCACTGCTGTTGTTATTCTTGAACACCTCTTTGTTTTCAGAGGGTTTCCCATGGCTTCCGAAATGCAATTGATCATTTGGGTTCTGTTTGTAGAACTGTGATGAATCTTTAAGGCCAAATACATGCTTTAACAAGATCGCAAATGGGTTAAGGCATGTGAAGTACTTTGAGGCGGTCAGGTGAAAAGCTCTCTGAAGTACCAATTAATATTATCTTTACCTTAAAAATAGCTCTTAAGCAAAATCTGGGTCAAAAAAGGCTATAAAGGGGATATTCTTTATAAAGATCTTGGGTTCTACAGTCCATTCTCTTCTGGCTAGGTGGGAATCCCAGATATTTTGTGAATGATAAGGAAATGCAATCATCCCAGGCCCCAGCACTGCATCTTAATAGGTAGAGCAGGACAGAGTGTCTTCAGCTATTGTGAATGACAAATGGATTTGCATTTTGTGGGAAAAGAACAATGGGATAGGGCCAAGTATGAATGATTTATACCTTAAGCATCAAATGTGCAAATTTTCTTCCTAAAATTAAAAAGACTTTTTTTCTTAAAAGTAATATATTTTAACATAGAAAATTTAAAATACAGAAAATTTATAAAAAAGAAGCCATTAGCCACTCCTCAGAAATTACCACTGTTAATATTTTATTTATATATTATATATAAATGAGTGTGTGTGTGTGTGTGTATAAATACATATATATCTGTAAATCATCTTTTAGGACTGTCGATTTCTGTGAGTGTATAGAAGAAATGATTGGCATCTGAAAGATCAACACCCAAAGGACTTCAAGTTACAGGGAAAAGTTGCCTAGCATAGACCTAATAATAGTTACTCACATTTTATAGCACATCTTCTGTGTATTATCTCTTCTTACTACTAATAATAGCTATTATTATTATCATTAATAACAATAATGCTATTAACAATTAATAATACTTTTTGCTATTAATTATTATTGTTGAAACGTTAGTAAGAGAGGAAAAAATGCTTTCTGAGAGATGTAAGTCTCAGCCCCAAGTTATGATTCGATGCAAGATAATGAATTGTATTATGCCTCCGTTTCCTCAAATGTTCAATAAAAATCCTATCCTAGCTGAAGTCTGAGGCTCCTTCCAGTTTTAAAATCCTATCCAAGTCTTGTTTTGGAATACAGGCACTTATTGACTTGCATTTCCTGGGATGCAAAATTTTACTTTCAAATATTTTTTGAATATTTTATCTAAAATACACCTGTTTTCAAGCAAAGAAAAATGGATCACATTTTGAAGACTCTTCGAATGCTTTGAAGATGGGGCCTATTTACAGAGACCAATTTGTTTCCCTGCATTATTTTAACATGCAACTCTACTCCAGTCCTGAAGCTTCCTAAGTATCTGAGGCTTCGAAAAGCGGGGGTGGAGGAAGCTTATTACCATGGAGATAGATGGGAGCAAATGGTCACATCATCAAAAGCAAACTAGAAATGTACAAAGCTTTTGTGATGCTGATCCTTTTTTTTTTTTAAGTAAGAAGAAGAAGGAAAAGAGGCACAAATAAAAGGACAGATCTCTCTCATTAAATCCAACACTAATTTAGTAATCAGTGAAATAAAGGTACCCTTGAAAGCCTGCTGCCAGAAAATACAGTACAACAAAGAAGCACAAAACGTTGCGGGCTGCCAGGTGTAATTTCCAGGTACTCCAAGTGCATTTGGACTCCCCATTCTCTTAGCTTTGCTTTACAGATCGGCCATCCTCATGGCAGATTTGAACTATCCATTTAGTCACCCCAGTGTGTTATCCAAATATTTAGGAGGAAAAATATTGCGAGAAAATAACCTTTAATTTTATGATTCTGCAAAGGAAACTGTTCGAAATTAAGACGTACAAGAAGCTAAGAAAGAGTGTTAATTTCTTCTTCTGTTTATGATCTGTCACTTTGGACAATCTGGAAATAATTTTGACAGCAGGATAAGAGTCAAAGTTGGACTAAAAGTAAAAATTTACAGAAAGTAACTTATATCAGAATACAGTCACCAGCAATTAGATTCTTATGTGCGTATGTATATATAGAGCTTTTCTATCAACCCCATCCATTATCTCATATTACTCTGACAGAAGGTGCCAAAAACCTAAAGGCAGGAAAGATTTATACTCAGTTCTTCATAAATATTCAAAGGAAAGGAAAGCATTTAAGAATAAATACATAAAAGTTAAAGAACAGGCCAAGAGTCTGCCTTGAACTTTCAATCTATAAATTAGAAATAGTAGGGGTGGGGATGTTTTAGAGATTGAGGTGATATTTTGAAAGTGTTTTATGCTCATCAGAGAGAAATGATTTACATTATACTTTAAATGTGAATTTTGAGGAAAATTGTATCTTCTTCTTCCTCTTCCTTTTCCATTTCAGATTTTCCCTCTTTGTTTATATCCCTAGGAGAGAAGACTCTTCAAAATTAGAAAAACATTAATTTCCTTAGCTGATTTATAAATTCAGTGCAGAACCAAATAAAACACCAAGGTGATTTTTTTTTTAACTTAAGAAAATAGTACTAAATTTCATTAGGTAATGGATATGGGTAATTTTTTTTAAGTTTATTTATTTTGAGAGAGAGGGGTAGTGTGAGCACACAAGTGAGGGAGGGGCAGAGAGAGAGGAAGAGAGAATCCCAACCGATGCAGGGCTCAACCCCATGAACTGTGAGATCATGACCTGAGCCAAAATCAAGAGTCAGACAGAGGTTTAACCGACTGAGCCACCCAGGCGCCCCTAGAAATGCGTAATTAGAAACATTCTGGAAAAAAAAGTAATGAGGAAATAGTTAGTACAACCATATTTAAAATATAAAGGTACAATAATCAACATATTCTAGAGAAGAAATAGATAGCTAAATAGAATAGAATAGAATAGAATAGAATAGAATAGAACAGAAGAGAATGACCAGAAATAAATCCAAATATGTATGTGAACTTAATGTGTGGAACAGGTAGATGAGTCAATTTTACAGAAGGTGAGGAGGAAGGAAGATGCATTAGTCAATAAATAGTGGCAGATATGGGGTTCTTGGGTGGCTCAGTTGGTTAAGTGTCCAACTTTGGCTCAGGTGATCTCATGGTTAGTGAGTTCAAGCCCTGTGTTGGGCTCTGTGCCGACAGCTCAGAGCCTGGAGCCTGCAGCCTGCTTCAGATTCTGTCTCTCTCTGTCTCTCTCTCTCTCTCTCTCTCTCTCTCTCTCTCTGCCCCTCCTCCACTCGTGCTTTGTCTTTCTCTCTCTCAAAAATAAATATTAAAAAAATTTTTTTTTAATTAGTGGCAGGGTAGACTGGCTAGGAATGAAAAAATAAAATACAATGGTCTTTCACCATACTTTTTTTTTTAATTTTTTTAAATGTTTTTTTATTTATTTTTGAGACAGAGAGAGACAGAGCATGAACGGGGGAGGGTCAGAGAGAGAGGGAGACACAGAATCCGAAGCAGGCTCCAGGCTCTGAGCTGTCAGCACAGAGCCCAAAGCGGGGCTCAAACTCATGGACCGTGAGATCATGACCTGAGCCGAAGTCGGACACTCAACCGACTGAGCCACCCAGGCGCCCCTCACCATATTTTTATACCCAAAAATATTTCCAGAAGATTGAAAGATTTTCAACATGAAAAATAAAATTATAGAATTAGTAGTTCAAAACTTTAATGGATTTATTATTTGGTGGATAATCTTGGCATACAAAAACACTTTCTAAGGCCTGTAATCCTAAAGTCTTGAAGAAAAAAACCAAATTTGAACATGTACAAACTAGAAAAAAATATTACAGTATATTTGGCAAAGAAATTGTCATTAATATACAACACGTCGTACAACTCAGTAAGTCAAATCAAATTTAAGAAATAGTCAACATATTAAAATCTTCATCTCTTTCACAATTAAATAATTACATATCAAAACCAATGAATATATCCATATAATGGAACATTATTGAGCAACAACAAGTAACATTATTTGTAATATCCAAAAAGTGTAAACAACCCAATGCTCATTAATTGATGAATAGATAAACCAGATGTGGTATATCCATACCATGAAATATCATTCAGCTGTAAAAAGGACTGAAGTACTAATAAATGCTACCACGTGGATGAACCTTGAAAGCACTATGTTAAGTGAAAGAAGCCAGACACAAAAGAGCACATTTGTATGATTCCAGTTATGTGAAATCCCCAGAATGGGCAAACACAGGGACCCTAAGCATAATTTAGTTGTTGCCTAGAACTGGGGCAATGAGAATCAGGGGAAATGGGGAGTGACTTTTTTTGTTTGTTTGTTTTGTTTTGTTTTGTTTTTAGCGTTTATTTATTATTGAGAGACAGAGAGAGACAGAGCATGAGCAGGGGAGGGACAGAGAGAGAGGGAGACACAGAATTGGAAGCAGGCTCCAGGCTCAGAGCTGTCAGCACAGAGCCCGATGCAGGGCTTGAACCCGCAAACCGTGACATCATGACGTGAGCTGAAGTCGGATGCTTACGGACTGAGCCACTGAGGCACCCGGGGAGTGACTGTTAATGGGTACAGAGTGTTCTGTTGTGTTTTTCCTTTTTGAGGTCATGAAAATTGATTCTGATGATGGTTGCACAATTCTGTGAAATGTACTCAAACCACTGAATTGTGCACTTTAGACAGTGAATTGTCTGGTATGTGAATTACATTTCAACAAAGCCGCTTTGTTTTTTAAGTCTTATATAAGAAAACAGTCAGGGGGCCGCCTGGGTGGCTGTCACTTAAGCATTCACTCTTAATTTCGGTTCAGATCATGATCTCATCACTCGTGAGATGGAACCTCACTGTCAGTGCAGAGCCTGCTTGGGATTCTCTTTTTCCCTGTCTCTCTGCCCCTTCTTCACTCGTGCTCTCTCTCTTTTTCTTAAAATAAATAAACTTTAAAAAAATGGACTCCATTAAAAAAGAGAGAGAGATTCTTTCTCACCCTCTCCCTTTGCCTCTCTCCAGCTCACTCTCTTAAAACAGAAAGGAGAAAGAAAAAGAAAAAGGGGTATATGAATCTGATAAGATTACAAAGCTCAATAAATAATGGTGGAAGTGAAAATTGGCACACTATTTTGGTGAACAACTTAGCAATACCTTTCAAAATTTAAATGCATCTCATTCTTTGATTCAGCAATTCAGACTCAAAAAATTACCATATCAATATATTTGCAAAAACCTGGCAACTTGCATACAGAAGAACATTGTGTGCAACAGGAAAATCTGAAAATCTGGAGGTGGCCATTTAAGGGAATATTATACAGCCTTTTAAAAATATCATGGAGGGGAGCCTGGGTGGCTCAGTCAGTTAACCATCTACCGCTTGATCTCAGCTCAAGTCTTGATCTTAGGGTCATGAGTTTAAGCCCTGAATTGGGCTCCACACTGGGGGTGAAGCCTACTTAAAAAAATACACACACACACACACACACACACACACACCATGGAGTTATAAGGGCTGACATGGAAAGATCTCCAAGAAAACAATAAAAATAATATTTACTGAGCACTTGCTATGTACCACTCTTTCAAGTGCTTTGCATGCAATAACTCACCTAATTCTCTTTGCAAGCCTATATTTTTCATATTGTTATTACCTCCATTTTGTAGATGATGGCACTGAGAAACACAGCTAGGATTGAGTAACTTGCCTAAGATCCCATAGCTACTAAATGGTAGAAATGGTTTTTTTTATATGAAATTTATTGTCAAATTAGTTTCCATACAACACCCAGTGCTCATCCCAAAAGATGCCCTCTTCAATGACCATCACCTCCCCTCCCCTCCCTCCTACCCCCCATCAACCCTCAGTTTGTTCTCAGTTTTTAAGAGTTTCTTATGCTTTGGCTCTCTCTCCTACTCTAACCTCTTTTTTTTTCTTTTTTTTTTTCCTTCCCCTCCCCCATGGGTTTCTGTTAAGAGAAGCGGTTTTTTGCATACATTTAAAAGGTGCATACATTTGTCAGGCTCTGGGCTGATGGCTCGGAGCCTGGAGCCTGTTTCCGATTCTGTGTCTCCCTCTCTCTCTGCCCCTCCCCCGTTCATGCTCTGTCTCTCTCTGTCCCAAAAATAAATAAAAATAAATAAATAAATAAATAAATAAAAGGTGGATATTTATAGATTTCAGGTGCTCCCATCACACACATAAAATAACTGTGTGAGATGATATGTTAATTAGCTTGACTTTAGTAATCGTTTCACTATGTATATGTATATCAAATCATTGTGTTGTACATCTTAAATATTTTAAAATTATTTTATTTAAACATTTTTGTTTAAAAAATCATAGGAAAGCGTCAACATCAAATGTGTGATTGTGGTTACCTATGAGAATGGAAAGAGGAGAATGGAATCACGTTTACTCTACAATGTTTTCTTAATAAAATACCAAAAGCTAATATCACACAATATTAACATTTGTTAATTCTGCCAGTTATATTTGTTATATTAGTATTTGTTATACCAGTATGTATTTGTTATATTAGTCCTTCTATTTTTCCATACATTTGAAAGTTTTCGTTTTTCTAAAAAATATTCTTTCCATCACACTAAACTGCCTCCTGAGTGGTTACCAGACAGCAAATGGACAAACACTCCTGCAGAATACGGTAGGATTATTGGGGGGCGGTGGGGAGAGAAGGGGGCGGTGTTTAGTTTGTTTTATGGTCTACTGTCTCCATTACTGATTCAAAGTATTTTACAGAAGCTGTGAGGGTGTCTAAGGCCTGACCCTTCTTTCTCATTCTAACTCACTTATGCCTAGACCGCTCATGCCCAGACCCCAGTACAATCTAGTTTGAAACACTATCGATGGCTCAACAGTCATTAAGCATGGGTTTCACTGCATTGTTTCCTTGCACAAATGCCTTCAAACTATCTTGAGGGAGGAAGAATTCATTGTTAGCTTGGGTGTCAAGCCTTCCTCAGTCTCACCTAAGTCTCTTTCCACTGTTACCTCCCACAAGTTTACCCTCCATGCTTGCATTACTGTTTGATGTGTATAATTTTTGCCTTATCCCTACATTAGCCTGTCCCCCTTCCTTCCTTTCTGCCCTTCTCTATCACAGCCTTGCTTGGGATCCAATTTCAATCCAACATCTTCCCTAGAGTCTTCCCTGAACACCCCAGCCCAATACAGTAATTATAATTACTCCCTCATACGCTCATCCAGGAATTCCCATGTTTGTGGTTTACTTTGCAGTAGAACAGATGCACGGGCTCTGGATGTCATTTTCTCTCACCTGACCAGGAACCTCACTCTGTAGATCACTCTGCCTCTCCTTTATCTTTAATCTGTCACTCTTTACTGGCCCCATTCAAAACTTTTCAGGAGTCCCCAATTATAAATGAAGCAGAAAGTGTGTCGTGAAAGGTCTGGTCCCCCTAAGTCAGGTGCTGAGGGGAGAGCAAAGAGGAAGACTACTGTAGTGATCCGGGACTCGCAGTTCCCACGCGCTGCATTAAGCCTAAAGCATCAGGAAAATCAAGCAGTGGGCTGGTGAGGTGTTATTAGTCACAGCCCCAATTATACAAAACTCAATGTCCATCAAGAGTAGAGAAAATAGGGGCGCCTGAGTGGCTCATTTTGTTAAGCATCCAACTCTTGATTTCAGCTCAGGTCATGGTCTTGCGGTTTGGATTGGTTTTAGGATTCTATTTCTCCCTCTCTCTCTACCCCTCCCCCACTCATGCAAGCACACGCACGCGCGCTCTCTCTCTCCCTCTTAAAAACAAATAAATAAATACACATAAAAAAAGAGTAGAGTGAATAAATAAATATGGTTGTATTGTAATCCATATAAATGCATTATGGTGAGTGTGAAATAGAACACTACTGAATGGTGAAATGAATAAACTTGAGCTACATGCAATGATATGGACAAATCACATCAACACTTGAGAAAGACAAAAGCAGCCCCCAATATGCAAGAGCCAGTCTGGTACATTCAGCCACTCACAGGTAGGCCTTGGTGTTCTATTGAACATAAATAATTTCGCAAAGTACAACATCAGACAAAGCCATTCTGTGACCATGATAGATCAAGACAAAACCCAAACGACTGTTACACCATCCAACCACCAACAAAACACGAATATTGCCCTAACCACAAAAATGACCAAATATCCTCTTATAGAACTGATATGAGTGACTCATGCTTCTTTTCCAATTACAGCTTTAGCCTCAGTCTTAAGTTCCTTTCTTCTAGGTAAGATTTGGTGTGATACCCAATCACAGAATTACCCTGGCTTCCTGATCAGGGTTATCCAAACCAGAGCAAAGACTCACTTCCTTAAACTCTTCTCCAAATCACCTAACACAAGCCTAAAGCCTACACTAGATCGGAAATTCTCTTACTGAGAATCCCCCCCCCACCCCCCCCACCGTGTGTGCTCTTCCTCACCGTAATGAATAATAAACCCAACCTCCTCAACTACAGGAGTGTGCCTGGGCGACTGGAGGGCACTGATACGTTAAAATTGAGTGAAAGAGGGGCGCCTGGGTGACGCAGTCGGTTAAGCGTCCGACTTCAGCCAGGTCACGATCTCGCGGTCCGGGAGTTCGAGCCCCGCGTCAGGCTCTGGGCTGATGGCTCGGAGCCTGGAGCCTGTTTCTGATTCTGTGTCTCCCTGTCTCTCTGCCCCTCCCCTGTTCATGCTCTGTCTCTCTCTGTTCCAAAAATAAATAAAAAACGTTGAAAAAAAAATTTTTTTTAAATTGAGTGAAAGATGCAAGTCACCAAAAAAAAAACTTTCATTCAAATGAAGTTAATAAAAGTCAGTACTAATTAAGCTGTTTAGAGATGCATTACCACAGAGGTGAGAAAACTATAGAAATAAAAGTAAGGATGTGCTTATGAGAAATGTTGGTATAGTGTTAGTTCTAAGGGAAAGGAAGGGATGGAATGGGTTGAGGCATAACGAAGTTAGAGCAAAACAAATTGCTTTATTCAAGGATGTGTAAGCACAAAACACTGCAACCTAACAAAATACTTTTGCAGAATACAAAAAAAAAAAAAAAAAGGAAACAACTTCCAGAAGACTCCAGGAAGAGCTTGTCCCAGATATTGAACCACTGTAGGATCTGCAAGAAAACTTCAGGGAACTGGTAGCCTTCATAGACACAAGATGGACTTTTAAACAGGGAAGGGTTATGAGTTATTAAAAGAAGAGAATAAAATGAGAACTCATTAGGATGAAATAAAATGCAACAAGATTTTTAAAGGAAGGACGATGTGATGAGGAAAGATTGGAAGGAAATTAAAACGGAATGCTGGAGTTAAGGAAAAAACATGGAAGGTATCGCAACATTGATTCTGATTGATGCTGTAGTGATGTAGAGAACAAGTTAAATAATTATCAAAATTTATGGACAAAGAGATGAAAAAGTTAAGATGATAGCAACAAAGGATAGAGAACAAAGAAGAGGGGCAACTGTTGTTCCTTAGGAGGAATCCAGAACAGCAGGAAAGACACAGTCACAGAGATGGGATAGGAGAGTGTTTCTCCCTAGAGGGTAGGGTTGAGGATGTAGCCATGGTGGGCACGTGACCAGATTGCCCTGGAAGGAGTGGTGTGCCTTTAAATTGAAGTAATGAATGACTACCTGTTGGGCTGGGTTGTGTCCCTTCAGTGATGTTGGGGGAAAAAAATAAAGAGATAAAGATAGTGAATGAATGCATGAATGCAGATGTTCAGCCGGAAGTGCGAAACCACATCCCAGATGAAGTCAATCAAAAGAAGTCAATCACAAGAAACCCACAGCTAGACGCATTTGGGCAAAACTTTTGAACCGTAAGATAAATAGGAGGGAAATGCTACCATATCCATTTTCTCCTTTAAAAAAAAAGGTAGGGGGCATGCCTGGGTGGCTCAGTCAGTTATGCATCCGACTCTTGATTTCAGCTCAGATTATGATCTCACGGTTCACGAGTTTGAGTCCAAGTAGGGCAGAGCCTGCTTAGGATTCTCTCTCTCCCTCCCTCTCTTACGTGCTCTCTCTTTCAAAAATAAATAAATAAACTTAAAAAAAAAAAGAAGAAAAACTACCCAAAACAAATTAAAAACTTAGACTTGTCGCAAGCTTTTCTTTCTCTGCCACACAAAATTCCCAATGACAATGAAACAATGCTTACAGATGGCTAAAGAATGAGGTCAGAATCTAATCCCATTTAACTATGTTTTCACTCAAGGAAGAATAATATGAAGACCTTGGTTTGCAAGTGCTCAGAAAGAATGCCACCTATGTAACCTTTTCAGAAAATTACTTCAGTTGGACTCTAACAAACTTACGAGTTGGTAAGTCGTGGAATGGCACCCTTGGTGGTGAGTACTAAAATCAAGTAAAATTGAGACAGGAAGAGTACATTAATTTTGAACATCTTCACCCTCTAAATGACAAAGCTTATCTCAGTAATAATCGTTAAGTGCAACTATAATAACGGCCAAAAAAGAAATGCAGAAAGTGAAAATAGTTTATTGAATTTTTTATGTATAATTGTACAGTAAAAAATTATTAGTTACTAAAAAAGAGAATATGGAAAATATGGATTACTACTTTTTAATTACAATTATGAGGGGTGCCTGGGTGGCTCAGTTAAGCATCCGACTTCGGCTCAGGTCATGATCTCATGGTTCATGGGTTCAAGCCTCGCGTTGGGCTCTGTGCAGACGCGCTCAATGTCTGGAGCCTGCTTCCGATTCTGTGTCTTCCTCTCTCTCTCTCTGCCCTCCCCTGCTCGCGCTCTGTCTCTGTCTCTCTCGAAAATAAAATAAAACATTTTAATAAAAAAATAATAGTTATGAAAGACTAACAAATTGAAAACAAAGAGAAATTTCTATTTTAAAGATAATGTTCAAATTCAATAAAATATTGAATACATAAGCTAAATTCTGTGCTTTCCAATAAAAATATTCACCTTGCAGTTTCTACTGTATCACCGTTTTATTTTATTTATTTTAATGTTTATTTACTTGAGAGAGAGAGAGAGAGAAAGAGAGTGTGTGTGTGTGGGGGGGGGGAGGGGCAGAGAAAGAGGGAGACACAGAATCTCAAGCACCGGGTCCAGGCTCTGAGCTGTCAGCACAGAGTCCAAAGTGGGGCTTGAACTCGTGAACCATGAGATCATGACCTGAGCTGAAGTCAACGTTTAACTGGCTGAGCCACCCAGGCACCCCAGTATCACTGTTTTAAATTTCAAATACCCAAAATTCAAATACTCACAAGCAATTACAGAACTGAAGTTAACTCGTGTTCTGATTCCTTGTCTTTGCAGTCACTATTGTTGTTCCTTGTTTCAAATCTACTACTTAAACTCAGGCATTTGTAGTACCACAGGGGTTGGAAACACAGACTGTACTCCGAAAGTGAACTGGAACAATGCTGAACCATTTATAAAGCTACCTTTGAAATGAGCCTGCATGTCCCCCTGTTCTGGAAGCTCAATGAATGACTGAAAATTCTTGTGATTACTGCCCGTGTAGAACACAACATGCACTAACAGATAAGTAATGATAAAATGTGCTAAGTTTAAGTTTACATGCACATTATTAACACTCAGTAACCTCAGCAGTTGTTTATGATGTAGGCCAAAGATTGTTCAGGAAGAAATATTTTGTGGCTGACTTTGTTGACAGTTGCTGGCATGTGGCGATAATAAAGGGTAGCTGACTTTAGTCGGTTTCCTTGTCATTCAGTTCTCACTGCTCTGCCCTCCGTCTACCTCTAGTTTGAATAATTCTGGTAAATCTGGCTGTGCAACTGAATGCCAGACCATAGGTCTCTCTTTTTCTAATTACCCTCCAAAGAGAGGACTGTGGTTTAATTAGATAGAATTATGCTCTCATGCATGTATCAGGAAGCCGACAGAAAGGCTTAAGCAAGTGAGGGAAATAATTTTTTCCTGTAGCAGACAGCCCAGGGCTGGTAGAGCAGCTCTGTGAGGCCACCAGGGATGCACGCTCCCTTGGTTTTTGCATCAACATCCTTCCCTTTTGTCTTCTGCCCTTAAGCTCACAAAATAGCTACTGAACCTCAAGATCCTGTGCCAACATTATATGCAAGATGAAAGACAAAATGCTCCCCAAGCCAAGTGTGCCCCCTTTTTAGGAGGAAAACACTAGCTTTCCTAGAAGTCTCATCCACCAGATTTCTGTTTACATCTCCTTGGTCAGAAGTTGTCATCTGGCCACTCTTAGCTGCAAGAGAGTGTGGGAAATAAAGTCTTTTTATTTGACCTGGGCACCTAACCATCCTAAATAAAATTGGGGTTCTTTTGGGATGGAGGAATGGATATTGTTTAGGTAAAGTACTTGGAGATTAAATGCTGGCTATTAGGGGCACCTGGGTGGCTCAGGTCACGATCGGTCAGCTAAGCATCCGACTTTGGCTCAGGTCATGATTTCACGGTCCATGAGTTCAAGCTCCATGTCGGGCTCTGTGCTGACAGTTCAGAGCCTGGAGCTTGCTTCAGATTCTGTGTCTCCCTCTCTCTCTACCCCTCCCCCACTCATGCTCTCTCTCTCTCTCTCTCTCTCTCTCTCTCTGTGTCAAAAATAAATAAATATTAAACAAATTTTTAAATGCTGGCTATTAAATTCTTCTGTTGCTGTAAAGGTACTGAGATAAAGTTGGGGTGTACTTGAATTCCCCATAAGGAGAAACTTGTGGTTGAGGATCACTACAATTTTAATCATTCTAGTGTTACACATGAGAAAGATCCATGCTATGGTATGAATGTCTGTGTCCCACCAAAATTCATTTTGAAATCCTCACCCTCAAGATGATGATATTAGGAGGTGATTGGGAGATCCCAATCACCATTGGAAGATGATTACATCAGGAGGGAAGAGATTAGTGCCCTTATAAAAAAGACCCCAAGGAATGACCTTGCCCCTTATACCATGTGAGGACACAGGGAGTTGGGTGTCTTCTGTGAGGGAGCCATCCCTAACTGGACACCAAATCTGCTGGTGCTATGATTTTGGACTTCCCAACCTCCATAACAGTGATAAATACATTTCTGTTGTTTTTTAGCTACTCAGTCTATGGTATTTTGTTGTATCGGCCTGAAGGAAGATCAATTAAAAAAGATGCTTAACTCTGATGTAGTAGAGACATAATTGTTCTGGGCCAAAAGCATTTCAGTTTCTACTCTTTTTGTATTTTAGTATTTTTGTACTTTGTACCTTAATATTTTTTCCACTTGTGTTACTTTCTTTCTGTGTGTGACCAAGAAAGGATAAAATAGTGTATTATCACATTCAATCACCCAATATCATAAGGTCTGGAGACTTAAAGCCAGGATCAGGCTACTGCAAAGGCAGATATTGATGCTTCTTTTTCTGTACACTCATCTTTCAAGTTCTTGAATTTCCTTGGAGTTAAGCAGCCATGGACCACTAAGCAATACTGACCACTTACCATCCATGTATGAGTCATTGGGCCCATTCACAAGGCAACTCCTGGAAGGAAGAGAATGATAGAGCAATGGTCACTCTGTGGGTCATGTTTTTAATGCCCAAGCTACCCAATAGTGAAACAGTTCCCTGTTCATCTAGTCTCGCTCCTTCACTTTCCATATTAGGCCCATGTTTTCTTATTTTGTCCTCAATGAGGTCAAGAACATTTTCTGGTGAAAATTGACATGACCGGATATCTATTTTCTTAATGCTTCCCACCTCAGAAAATAGTCTGAAGGATGAACTCAGGATAAAGGATTGTAGACATAGGCCACAGCAATAATGACTGAAAGAAGTTTCTGATCATAAAGACTTTCAAACTTCTAGGGAGCGGACGGACGGGCTGAGGCTGAAAGCCTCTAGCACCAAGCTGAAGAAACTGCCACTTGATGGAGCCATTGTGTGTAGTTGACACACAACGTTATGTTATTTTCAGCTGTACAACATGATGATTCCACAACTCCTTATGCTATGCTATACTCACCACAAGGGTAGCTACCATCTGTCACCATACATTTTTACTGTGACATCATCGACTATATGTCTATGTCATGCCTTTTGTTCCCACGACTTATTCATTCTGTAACTGGAAGGCTGTACTTCCCATTCCCCTTCACCCATATGGCCCATCCCCTATCTTCCTCCTCCCTGCAACCATCAGTCTGTACTCAGTATTTATAAGTCTGATTCTGCTTTTGTTCTTTGGTTGGTTGGTTTTGTTTTTTCACACATATGTGTGAAATTGTGTGATATTTTTCTTTCTGAGTCTCACTTATTTCATTTAGCAGAATACCCTCTAGGTCCATCCCTGTTGTCCCAAATGGCAAGATCTCACCCTCTTTTATGGCTGAGTAATACTCCATTATATATATATATATATATATATATATATATATATACACCACATCTTCCTTACGCATTCATCAGCTGATAGACACTTGGGCTCTCTCCATGGTTTGGTTATTGTTAATGCTGCTATAAACATTGGGTTGAATGTACCCCTTTTGAATCTGTATTTTTGTACCCTCTGGGTAAATAGTAGTGCAATTGCTGGACCACATCTTCTTTATCCATTCATCGATTGACACGACACTTACATTGTTTCCGTATCTTGGGTACTGTAAATAAAATACTGCAGTAAACATAGGGGGGCAAGTGCCTTTTCAAATTAGTGTTTTTTGTTGTCTTTGGGTAAAAACTCAGTAGTCGAATTATTGGGTTACGTGGCATTTTTATTTTTAATTTTTTGACGAAGCTTCATACTGTTTCCCACAGTGGCTGTACCATTTTGCATTCCCACCAAGAGCACACAAGCATTCCTTTTTCTCTGCATCCTCACCAACACTAGTTTCTTGTCTTTTGGATTTTTAGCTGAGAATGGTCTTTCTTAAAAACTTCTCAAAAAGTCTGGACTCGGTTCTTCCATTTTGCCTCTGTATGTGATTTAATGTTAGTTTCTGGTAATGTAATTTAATATACATATAAAGATATATGGAAAGAGATAGCTATTGGTATAGATATAGACACAGACACAGATATAGGGGACAAAGGTTACTACCAAGCACAGAGCTGTCGGGTCACTTTGAACACACAGACCTCCATTCCAGCTGATACTCTCAAAGTCTGAGCACACCACATACACAGCCATCTGCACATCGATAGTCTAAAACATCCCTATTATAGGATTTCTCCCAAGCATAAGAACCAACAGCAATAGATTATGGTACTTTATTAAGTGACGCCTCATTATGCAGTGAAATACTACAGGACCATTAAAAAGAATGAGGTGGATGGCTAGGGCTACCAGAAAGACAGATACAGATATGAAGAGTATATTGTGACAGGAACAATGGAAGCTGGAAAGCTGTAAATGGAGAATTCCATCTGGTGTTTTCTATGCATAGAAAAAATTCTAAGGGAATGTTCAGCATAGGGAAATTTTTCTCTAATATTTTATGGTTTTGTTAAAAAATTACCTTCGCAATCAGCAAAAGCTATACACATCTATATACACATGTGTGTATAATAGATATAGATACATTTACATATATACACACTTATACATGTATTCACATTTTATGTGCAACAGGTGTTCTAAAACTCAATTCCTTGCAAGTTATGGCTTTGCCTTCAAACCAGAACTTTAGCTTCAGTCTCCCTCATGCCACGTTTATTCTCCCCTCCATACCTCTACTCCTGTTATTCCCTTTGCCTGGAATCCCCCCCCCCCCCCCGAATCTTTCATTTTTCAAATCCTGTCTACCTGACCTTCAAGGACTGAGACTCTTCCCCAGGTTCTCAGTCACCTCAGACTCCTTATTTCCTCAACTGTCATAATGCCTTTCAAACTTTGGTGTGTGTAAGAATCCCCCCGAAGGCATTATTAATGTTTCTGTCGCTCCCCTCCCCCACCACCAGAGATTCTGATTCACTAGGGCCAAGGTCGGGCCCCAAAGTCTGCTGTACTCATAATACTCCCAGGTGATGTTGACGCTGTGGGCTATGATCACCCTTCACAGGCACGGGTCTAGACCCCAACAATTTAGATTTAGTAAATTCTGTTACTTATTTATTTCGTGGATCACTTGTTTCTCATTACATGGCCAACAACTTGTGGGTAGGAACATTGTTCTACACTTGTCTCTAGCCTCTGCAGTTCGAGAGCCAAGAGATGATCATAGGGTACAAGTTACCTGAGGCTTGGAAGTTTGCAGGCTTCTCAGTAACGCGGACAGTGGTGAAGATTATGTGAGTCTGCAGCAGTCTCTTCCACTTGTACCAGCCCCAGAAAACTTTCTGGCCCTGATTCTGAACTTGAATGCATCATGAATCCATGCATGCGATCATGTGACTTTACGTAGGTTAAGGGACAATGGACAAACCTACCTCAGGAGGACAATTCCTCTGTGGGGCCTCAGAGCCTCTGAAAACACAATTTTTATAATAAGATATCCTTTCTTTATTTTTCTAGACTGTCCCCTGTATTAGTGGAATCCTGAGGCTGGCTGATGCCACTCAAATATAATAGAGCAGTCTGAATGTGGGTGGCCATAACTAAGTGTGAAACGCAAGTGTGCAATTGACTTCTAGCTTTATTTTTTTTTAAGTAGTGATGGGATACATACAGTGGGTCAACTTACTGGAAGAATGCCTGGCCCCACCCATGCAAGTCAGTGTGTATGTGCTCACCTGGTCCATAAAGGCCAACCTGACGGCCATCTCTCCAGAGTATCCCCAAGCAACAGAACACACACCCAATCCTTCCTGTTACTTAGTGCCCACCGACACCCCCCCTTCTTACTACATTCAGTAGAGAAAGTCCCCAGTGTTCTTGGGAACCAGACAATTGGAACCATCTCACCCCCTCCCCCCAACCGTCTCTGGGCCAGTGTTCCTGGAGTGCTGAGAAACTCTAATCTGGGACTCTCCTCTTTAACTGTACCCTTCCCACCCCCCCATTCTCCTTCCCACCAGGTCTTGAGAAGACAGGAGACATCACTGAAGCTGGTGTGTGTTGATTTGTGCCTTATGAATCTGTGTCACTGCATAAAGGTCTACCCCTTCAGGGAATAAGAACGTGCTTCTAGTTCTACCTGTAAAACTAGAAAAGTAGTCTTTAATCTCATAAGAAAGGAGACCTGGCCCTCTACACTCATATGGGAATATGGGGGAAAATATGGGATAGAGGTAGTTCCCAAATACAGTAGTCATGGGAACCTCTCAGGTAACAAACTTTGAAAACAGTCATGGAGGAGTGAAGTACGGTATTTTGAATCACTATCTACTATGACAAATATTTATTAAGCACTTGGGTCATAGACATTATACTGGGTACTGAGGATATAATGATATACCCAAACAGGCATAGTTGTGTATGGAGCTTATGATTGTTCTCATGACACAGTCTTATGAGAAGGTAATTATTGTTTTTTTAATGTTTATTTATTTATTTTGAGAGAGGGAGAATGTGAGCAGGGGAGGGGCAGAGAGAGAGGGAGAAAGAATCCCAAGTAGGCTCTGAACCCAGTGCAATCCCCCTGGGGGTCTCAGTCCCATGAACTGCAAGATCATGACCTGAGCCGAAATCAAGAGTCAGACGCTCAACTGACTGAGCCACCAGGTCCCCTAAGAAGATAGTTATTCATATAAAACCATTCAAACAAATGTAAACATTTAATTAAAGTAAGTGCTGTGAAGGAGCAGTAATGGTGCTTTAAATGCATGAACTAGAAACTGCCAACCTAGCAAGGGCAGTAAGAGAAGGCTTTTCTGAAGATCTGAGTACTGAGCTGAGAGCTGAAGGGTGGGTGGGAGCTACCAGAGCAAAGCATGTTCCAGGCAGAAAGGTGTGAAAAGGCCCTGTGGCAGAAATGATATGACATGTTCTTTCATTGAAAAAGGCTCCAGTGGCTGATACAGGCAAGATGTCACTAGAGAGGAAGAAAGGGCCAGACCATGTGTGGGGTTCATATACAACATTAAGAATTCCTGTGGGTAATAGGAAGCCACTAAAATGTTTAGTCAGATTTGCGTTTTGAAAGACTTCCCCAGGCCGTTGTAAGAATGGGTTGAGAGGGCCAATGCTGGGACACCAGCTAGGAGACTATTGTGATCACCCAGGGGAGAGAAGATGAAAACTTGGTCTAGGGCTGGGGTACGGGAAATGAGACAAGACCAGCTCAGGCCACTCACCAGCTAAAACTAATAATACACAAAGTTTCCCCCACCCTCACCCCCATATGATGCAAACCTCCAGGAAAACTGAGTGTTTGGGGCCTCAGTTATAAAGCTGGCTGATTATAAGACAGCAGTGTGAATTCAGAAGTCCATCCTAAGTTTGACATGTGAGTGTGCAACTGACTCTAGCTTCAAATTTTTTAAGTAATGGGGCAGGTGATTTTTCTAGAGAAATAGACTTCTGGAAAATGAGTCAAAGCAGCAAGTTAAGGGAAAAATTCACGAAGGGTGTCATTCTGCCTTATCACCACTGAGTGCTGCTGTTTCCAATGACAAGTTCCCCCCCAAAACCCCAAAGAGCCAAGGACCAGTAAGAGGAAGGTGGGGGGGGGGGGAGGTGTTACCTTGGAATAAAAGGGAGAAAAAGACAAAGAGATTTCCTAATTTTGGAAATCTGAGTCCTAAGCAGCAGGGGTCCAAACCAAGAATTTGTGAAGGTCATTTTGCCGTATGGTAACTTCTGGCTTTACTGCCAGCATCTCTAAGGACAGTCCCCAGTATTAAAAGGGCCAAGATGGGGTTTTTTTTTTTTAGAACCATTAGCATGCCCCCTCCCCCACAGACCCATTAGTGGGCCTTATTAAACCAGTTCAGACAAAGAGTAAAGATGCCCTAGTTAATGGAGAGTCTCCGATAATTACTCTGCTCAGCCGCTTCTTTTAGGGTTTGAATGGGCTTTAAATAATGTTTCTCTTGCTGTGTTCTCAGACAATGACCTAGTAGTCTGCTTTAAGCGGTGCCAATCCCATTAGCTGAAGAATAGCAAACTGTGTGTGCCAATGAGTGTGTGCGTGCGTGTGTGTGTGTGTGTGTGTGTGCGTGTTGAGGAGCACAGCATATGGTGGAGGTCAGATTTAAATGTTGCTCCCTTCTTCTTTTCCTTCATTCCTTTGTAAACTCATCCCTCCTAGGAATCAAATGCACCACTGTGTCTCTCGGGTCATCGATTGGGTGAACATCTATTCCTGAAAGTAGCAAGCAACTTTCAAATGCTTACAGAAGATGCCTATCATTCTTATTTACTAAGCATTTCTTGGTAGGATGTGATCTTAAAGTTATTCCTTGCCTTCTAAGAACTTCAAGTCCCAATGCACAATAATGCAAAGAACATAAAGTCATCTCAATATGTGTTTACTGCTCAGAGTTGAAAAATGTGAAGCGTTTCATAAACGTGGAAGGAAAAATGTAGGAGACAAAACACAGAAGAGGGAATGCCGAGATCCTTGGAATACTTCCCTCTGTGGCCTCTCTGCTGATGCTGGCAGCTCTTATTTTTCTGGTAATTAGACTGCAGAGTTACCTTTCAAGACAGGTTATATATATCCTGACAGAGAATGTGGAAAAAGGGCAACCTCACTTTACTTGGGAAGGATCAAATTCTTCTATCGGAAAGTAAGTTCAATTGTGAACAGCTTTGTTATAAAAATGTGTAAAACAACGTTCAGAAACACTGTAGTGAATTCAATCTGGCTGGAACCAGCCCTTGCCCACCTTTGTCTGGAAGAGTTGTCCAGGCATTCCAGAATGGTCTCTTTTGATAGTTCTTGAACATATGGAGTGTGAAAACAGGCCAGCATCAGGAAGTGGGGCGACGTCACACCATTATATGGAAGTGGGTTACATGCAGCTCAGTGAGCATCACACAGCACCCACAATACGCACCACACACACACACACACACACACACACACACACACACCCATACGTGCACACACACATTTGACAACTCCTGGAAAGGATGATCACACTGTAGCCAACAGGAAAAAAAGAGCCACTCTCTGGTTCTTATTCTACAAAAACACCATAGGCAAGGAAATACTCTACTTGGGAAAACTAGGAGGTTCCATCCAGTTTTCACTTTTTTTACCTTTTGTTTTAATGACCACGAGCACTTTATGTGTGAGGGCTCCTTGTGCATAATTTAAATTTCTGATGTTATTTATTTTTGAAAGCATGAACTTACTGAGAACTGAGAGATGTTAGTTTCTTGTACCTACACCGCTAACAACCTATCCGTTGGATAACAACTTTCATTTGTATAATAATTAAAGTGTGTGACTTAGGAATCATCCTTCAGGACATGACAAGTTCAGTATTTTGGGCATTGGACTCTTGTATCAGTGATTCCCATTCTGAGGAAAAGGACTGAATGGTATGACAGTTCATTTGGGTGTGTTAGGAGAGGTGAATTTTTGATCATGTACAAAAGGAAAAAAGGATCCAGCTCTTAGGGACAGGCTTGGACCTTGGGTTACATGAAAAAAAGAACAAAACAGGGGTGCCTGTGTGGCTCAGTCAATTGAGCGTCCGACTTCAGCTCAGGTCATCATCTCGCGGCTTGTGAGTTCGAGCCCCGTGTCAGGCTCCGTGCCGACAGCTCTGAGCCTGGAGCCTGCTTCGGATTCTGTGTCTCCCTCTCTCTCTGCCCCTCCCCCACTCACACTCTGTCTCTCTCTCCTTCAAAAATTAATAAACATTAAAATTTTTTTTAAAAAAAGAACAAAACAAAAAAAAATTAAAATTAAAAAAATGAAAAAAGAACAAAAAACCCCAATAAAACCTTCTTAAAAGTCACTCTTGGGGCGCCTGGGTGGCGCAGTCGGTTAAGCGTCCGACTTCAGCCAGGTCATGACCTCGCGGTCCGTGAGTTCGAGCCCCGCGTCGGGCTCTGGGCTGACTGCTCAGAGCCTGGAGCCTGTTTCCGATTCTGTGTCTCCTTCTCTCTCTGCCCCTCCCCCGTTCATGCTCTGTCTCTCTCTGTCCCAAAAATAAATAAACGTTGAAAAAAAAAATTAAAAAAAAAAAAAAAAAGTCACTCTTGAAAACCAAATCAAATTATGGAATCTCAATAATCTTGAAAATTACAAGTGTTAAATTGTTCATTAAACCACACTCTGGGCCATTACGGTGCTTTGTGCTGTGCGAAATAGTAAGTATAATAAGTATAATCCATGATGTTAGACTTTGTGACTAGGATTACAATTCAGAGGTCCTGATCCCCAATCCAGAGCTTTTTCTAGTATAGCAAAGCCTCTCTTGTGATACAATTACCTTACCACAATCCCGCATGTATCAAAGATAGACTACTGCATTAAAAGGGCTGATCCCCAGTAGAACCAAGGGCTGCCCTTAGATGTGGGCCATTGGGCCGCTGTCCTGGGCTCTGTGCTTTAGGTCTTCCCCTGGCTGCATCTCTCTCTGGCCAAGGAGGTGGCTACCTGGAGCCCCCTCCTTCTAGATCAGGTACCTAGGAACTCGACATTCCCTGCCCCCGAAGTCAGAAGCCTGCCTCCAGGGCTGCATAGGTTTTTATGCCAGGGCTTGTCTTCCTGGGGGCTGGCCCAGCTGCCAGTGTGTCCTCTTAGGCCTGAGGAGTGGCTATGACTAGGGAAGCAGTAGATGCTGGGACATGTTAAGATGATGGGACAGTAGATGTTAAGACATGGTGGCAGAGATGTCTACATGCACATGTGGGGCCTTGTAGAGCAAGACGGGGTCTGGGCTGGGAAGCTAAGGGCAACTGTCTGTTCTGCTCTTGTCCCTGTAAATATCAGGTATGCCTGCAAGTTCTGGTGAATGAATGAATGTCTGTCTCTTGGTGTACGTATGGAATCATAAGGTTTTAATGTGTTCAAATTCAATAAATGATGCCATATACACACATTCATATAAATATACAAATTCACATTCAATATATGTACAGTCCACAAGTTATGATGGTTCAACTTGTGATTTATATATATACATTTTTGGGGCGCCTGGGTGGCGCAGTCGGTTAAGCGTCCGACTTCAGCCAGGTCACGATCTCGCGGTCCGTGAGTTCGAGCCCCGCATCGGGCTCTGGGCTGATGGCTCAGAGCCTGGAGCCTGCTTCCGATTCTGTGTCTCCCTCTCTCTCTCTGCCCCTCCCCCGTTCATGCTCTGTCTCTCTCTGTCCCAAAAATAAAATAAACGTTGAAAAAAAAATTTATATATATACATTTTTATATATTTATATTTTCCATTTATGTGCATTTGTATTATACACACACATTTTTACACTACTCTGAAATATAGTATATATATTTGCTCCATACAATTAACAGCTCACATATTGGGGGCCTAATATTGCCATGCACTATTATAAACTCTCACTGTGAATTTGCTTATTCCGAAAACACCTTGAAGTAGATACTATTATTACTATCATCATCATCATCATCATCATCCCCATTTTACCCAGGAGGAAACTGAGGCACGGAGAAGTAAGGTCATTGGTGCAGGCGTGATAACCGGTGGGTGCCAGAGTCAGGCTTCTAACCGCAATGCAGTGCAGCTGTATTCAACTTCCCCTGCTTGTCTGCCTCAGCACTACTTCTCCAAGGCAGGCTCAAACCCTCGCTCTTTTGTAGAGCCCTATCTGAGCATCTCTGTCCTCCGGTTTTCTGCACTTCTGGAGTTTCTTGCGTCTTCATCACTCCTCAGATATTTACTGTTGGGGACTGCCGAAAACCTTCCCGTATGTTTATCTATTAGCTCTACCCTCGGAAAGTGAAAGATGACTAGACTCTCGCCTGACAATGTCCGGGTAGGTGTCTTGTTTTCCAGGATAAGCATGCTGGCCTCTGAGATGAGCTGCCAGATCCCTCACTGGAAAGGAATTGTCGCCCCAGCTTCTAGAAAGGAGTGCTGTCAGCAGACTGCCTTCAGCGGTCAGCCAGCCCCTTCAGGGATTGTGTCAACTGCAGAGAACCATTTTGCCCAAGGCCACGCTCCCTCCCAGAGCGCACCACCTCCACGGAATGATGGATGTGGGAGCGTAAAGCCCTGGCCCTCTTGGTCAGTGGCGTACCGGAGCCAGCTTCCACGGACGTGGAGGCCTGATTGTGCACATCTTGAGCTCCATGTTCAATGACATGACACCCAGATCTTGAAATTAGGCATGGTGTGGTATCTACTCCATGGAAACTGGCAAACACGAACAGATCAGGGCTTTCGTTTTTCAGAGTCAGGTTGCCAGCACACCACTGTTCTTGGCCCAACTCAGGACTACTCTGGACCCTCTGAAGGGCCACTCTGTCTCTGAGTCTTCGTGGGGTTGGCGGAGGCTGTCATTGGGCCTCACAGCTGTATCTCTCCCTCTGCCCCATTCAGCTCCCATCCCCTCAACCACCCTATGCAGGTGTATTGATCCCAAGGGCACTTTCTGCATGCCGAATTCTCAAAGTCTGCCTTCTGGGGAACTCAGCCCGCAACAACTCTAAATACTGTTAAAGTTTATCTAAACTTTGCAGATTGCTTAGGCACTTTGTCAGGAATGCTAGGTTTTCCCACAAGGAAGTTGAGAATATATCATGCAAAAAGGTTCTATTCCACATCAAGATTGAGACAATTTTTCTTTTCTTTTTTAAAAAAAATTTTTAAAAATGTTTATTATTGAAAGAGAGAGTCAGAGCGTGAGCAGGGGAAGGGCAGAGGGAGAGGGAGACACAGAATCCGAAGCAGGCTCCAGGCTTTGAGCTGTCAGCACAGAGCCCGACACGGGGCTCAAACTCACAAACCACGAGATCATGACCTGAGCCGAAGTCGGACGCTTAACTGAGCCACCCAGGCGCCCCGAGACAATTTTTCTTATACAAGGTTTTAACCTTTCTTAAAAAATTTAAGTATATTTTATTTATTCCAATATATCCAAAATTTTGTGATTTCAATATGCAATCATTACAAAATTTTTTACTGAGACATTTTACATTCTTTTTGCATAGGAAGTTTTAGAAACCTAGTGTGCATTTTATACTAACAGCACTCTCAATTCTGAAAAGCAGTTGCTTTTCAATTGCTTAACAGCTATCTAAAGCTGCTACAGGGGCGCCTGGGTGGCGCAGTAGGTTAAGCGTCCGACTTCAGCCAGGTCACGATCTCGCGGTCCGTGAGTTTGAGCCCCGCGTCAGGCTCTGGGCTGATGGCTCAGAGCCTGGAGCCTGTTTCCGATTCTGTGTCTCCCTCTCTCTGCCCCTCCCCCGTTCATGCTCTGTCTCTCTCTGTCTCAAAAATAAATAAAACGTTGAAAAAAAAAATTAAAAAAAAAATAAAGCTGCTATATACATTATACAATGTAACTGTTAAGAGTATCCATTGCTCAAACATACCACAATTTCTATATACACTTGATTGTTTTTTCCATCTTTATTGAAGTATAATTAATATATAAAACCTGCACATAATTAAAGTATACAAATTAGTGAATTGGGACATATGCAATGAACATGCTTATTATTTGGATTGTGGTGTTGGTAACAGGAGTATACATTTGATTATCGATATACATTTAGGTTGTTTCCAGTTTGAGACTATTTAATTTTGTTTTAATGTTTATTTATTTTTGAGAGAGAGACAGAGACAGACAGAGCATGAACGGGAGAGGGGCAGAGAGAGAGAGGGAGACACAGAATCGGAAGCAGGCTCCAGGCTCTGAGCTGTCAGCACAGAGCTCGACATGCAGCTCAAACTCAGGAGCTGTGAGATCATGACTTGAGCTGAAGTCAGACACTTAACGGACTGAGCCACCCAGGCGCCCCCTCCACTTTGAGAGTGAGAAATGGTTCTATCAACATTCATGTCTGTCTCCTGGTGTACGTATGGAATCATAAGGTTTTTATTTGTTCAAATTCAATAGATGCTGCCAAATATATTTCACTTAGTACTGTCAGTTCTTTTTCTAATTTTATCAGTTCTGAGGGATTGCTGGTGGTATCTAAACTGGAGTTCAATGTTTTAATTCCCCAATGAGAAATGATGTTGCTCAAGAGGTAAGCACTTAGTAGAGGCCCTGGTTAGTACTCACCGTCCTAGAGGACAATAGATTCCTGCAGTTTGTGCTTGTTGAATGACTAAAACAAACCACATTCAAATTGCCCAGTGAAAGAATTTTTTTGTAAGATTCTATCCCTTATCTTTGAGCTTTCTTGTTAAAAAAGGAATTGTAGGTGGTGACCGGGTGGGGAATCATTGAATCTTTTGCTTTGCTGAAGGTTTTTCACTCCCTCCCTCTGCCCCCCCCCCCCATTACCTATTTGTAGAAGTGATAGTCAAAAGACTTAAAAACATGTATAGCCAGACCATCAACTGATCAAAAAGGATTCTGGCCCTAAAGCAAGAGCAGGGTGTTGTGGATACCCACCATCCCAGCAGAATAGGGTCAGGTATTAATCCTTTGGGTGTTGGATCATAGGATGGGTGGACACGGGGTTCCTCAGAAAGAGACTTGGGACACTTAGGAAGTTTAGGACCGAAGCTAGTTACCAACCTGTATAGAACTGTTTCAATATTTTAACACTGGGTATGGTCTTGTGGGTGCCTGCTAGTTGAATATTAAGCTCCTTTGTACTTTCCAACAGGGACTCCTTTTACAACTTTGACATTTTATGTCTCAAATGCTTTTAACTTACCTAAGAAGACAAATTATATTGCTCTCAATGAATATCCTAATCATCTCTACTTGGGCACATCTGGGGAGATGGGAGTGAGGTAGATACTTGGCTTGCAAACTTTAAGCTATAAATAGCACCCCAAATTTTCTGATTAAGTTTAACACTTTTTTTTTTTTTTGACGAGGCTTTTATTTCTTCGGAAGGTAGCATTGCTTTATTGAATCCTGGTCTGACCATTACTTTCGTAAATGGAGGCTAAAAGGGAAAAAAATAATGAAAGGACATACTAATATAAAATCTCCTTGCATGTCATTTGGCATTTCGTTTTATTTCAATGCACATTTACTGAGATATTTACTAGATACAATGGTATGTGTCATAGAACATGCAAAGATGAGTAAGATGAAATCCCTGACCTTTGGGGCATGGAGAAGGAGATACAGTAGGGGAGCCTCAGCAGGATAATGGGAAAGGAAGAGTATACAGGAGTGGTAAAAAAAAAAAAAAAATGTGAGTCGGGAGCTTAGAGTGGGAGGAAAAGAGTATGCAGGAGACAAGTCTGAAATGGTGGAATATTAGTCAAGATGCTTTCAGTTGTAAGTGACAGAAACTAACTCAAACTATATTTGGCAGACAGTGATATAATTGGTACCATGGCTGTGAGATCTAGGAGGTGTAAATAGATAGGCGACCCTATGGATTCAGGGTAATGATGCTGTGTCCTTGTAAGTTTGCTGTTTGTAACAAATGTACCACTTTGGTGCCGCATGTTGATGGTGGGGGAGATTGTGCATGTAGGGGAGCAGGGGGTGTATGGAAACTTTGTATTTTCCACTCAATTTTGCTGTGAACCTGAAACTGCTCTACAAGAAAGTCTGTTAAAAAAAAGAAAAGAGGGGCGCCTGGGTGGCGCAGTCGGTTAAGCGTCCGACTTCAGCCAGGTCACGATCTCGCGGTCCGTGAGTTCGAGCCCCGCGTCGGGCTCTGGGCTGATGGCTCGGAGCCTGGAGCCTGTTTCCGATTCTGTGTCTCCCTCTCTCTCTGCCCCTCCCCCGTTCATGCTCTGTCTCTCTCTGTCCCAAAAATAAATAAACGTTGAAAAAAAAAGAAAAAAAAAAAAGAAAAAGAAAAGATGGTGGGGTTGCTGTTCTCAGACAGCCATTTGAATGGAGACATGAACTTAAATGTTTTAAATTTAAAGAGTAAAATATCCCCTGCTGACCTAATGGAGGCCTGAGTGCCTGCCCAGCTGAGATTGTTCTCAGTCCTTGACTTTTCATCCCTTTTCTGGGACCACCCCCTTGCTTCAGTGCTGAGGCTCTATATTAGTGATGGTGAATAAATTCAGTCATTTTGCAAATGTGACTCTTTAATGCATTTTATGTGGCAGACCCTGTGCTCGATGCACACTGGGAATACAGTGACAAAGCCTGGGCCTTTGCCCTCAAACTTCACAGAACGGTGTAGTTTTTCTCAAAGGGTAGTCCACTGACCGCCTATGTTGGAAGTACTTTGAGGCAGTTGTTCGAATCACAAAATTCAGTACAGTATCATAGACCTTCGAATACAAATGTGTGGATGTGTGACCCAGGAATTTGCATTTTTAACAAGTATTCAAGAGCCTTGACACTCAAAATATGGCATCTCCTGGGAGTTCATTAGAGGTGCAGAGACCCCACCACAGATGTCCTGAATCAGAATCTGCATTTTAACAGGATCCTCATACATTAAAGTTTGTGTTTGAGAAACTCTTTTTTAGAAGATTGTTACATGCTGACGTTTCAAAATCACTGGTCTAGGAAGAGGATATACAAACATGAATTTGTAACAATGTGATGAGTTTATTTTAAAGGAACATGTGAGTTCCTCTGGGTGTGCATAAAAGGAAAAGGTTCACCTATCAGAGGTTTCCCAGACATGTGTGATAGCACCCACTTTTAAAGGGCAAGGAGTTAGGCTAACAAGATGGGGCGGGGTGAGGGGTCTCATCAGAGGAAACCACAGTACAGAAGTCCTGAAGTGAAAAAGAATACTGCATGTTTAGGGGACAAGAAAGGTACCTCAAATTGCAGTGTTGTTGTTATTGTTTTTGAACTTACTTAAACTCTGAACATCAACCGAAGGAGGTATTAAAAAATAATTATGGTTAAAGATTTTCTCATTAATCTTTAAGGTTAAGGGGGTGAGGGATCAGACTTTCAATTCCTTTCATGTTGCTTTCTCTAGCCTCCTTGGACATTTTTTTTTTTTTGCATTTATTTCTTCACGTATTAATTCAAACATATATACATTGGGCACTGGTGCTTTGTGACTATTATGTGGTGGTGAGTGAAAACAAATAGTTCCTGCCCTCAGGGAGTTTATAGGTGAGGCTGGGGTGGGGGTGAGAAGCCAATAAAATAGGCAAATAAATAACTGTGTAATTATAAGTTGAGAAAATGGTAAGGAAGTGTGCTGTGATGGAGAACACTGTGGGGAAACTTCAAGGAAAGGCTTACCCAGCTAGACCAGCATATCCTCTTACAAAGTGGCCAAAATCAATGTGGGTTTGGTGTGGTGGGTGTCTTACTAAGAAGCCCCCGGGTGCCAGTCAGTGTGTACATGAACACAATACACACACACACACACACACACAGCACGCCACTGTTGTGCTGGGAATCCAAATGGGGGTTGAAGACCTCCCCTCAAAATCATCCCCTTTCAACCTGCTGTCTACAACATGAAAGGACAGTGAAAATTGATTTTTCTCCGCAGCTCCAAACATGAAATGAGAAGCAATCTCCAGCTTGTAATAGTCCCATTTTCAGAAAGAACTTATATGAGTAATTTTCTTAGGGAGCTGCAAAAAAAAAAAAAAAAAAGGTCCAATCCTGTGTGTCTGTCCCAAGTGAAAATTTACCATTGCAAATATTCATTCGGGCGTTGGGGGGAGCCGTGCGGAGACTCTGCGGCATACGCCATTGTTTTCAAAACGTGTGTGATAAAAATCTTGTCTAAGGAAGCAGAGATAAGGCCTGGCTGTGCGGTCAGGCCCCGCCCGGGCCGCTGGCTCCTTGGGCAAAAAAAGACGAGTCCTTGAGACCCTGGAACCTTGTGTGTCCGGGTCTCGCTTCCCGGGTGGCTGGGGGGAAGCATTTAAGAGTGGGACCGCGAGAAGCGCTTGTAAACAGACGGCCGGGCTGGGATGGTCGGCGGCCAGACGGGCTGTCACGGTGAGGCGGGCTTGCCCGAAGCCGCGCCCCGGCCAGGAGTAGCCTGCAGGCCCCGTAGGTGAAGGCAGAGAAACAGCCCGCGGCCAGGTGAGCATCTGCCTGCGTCTGTGCTGCCTGGCTGGCCAGTGGGGGAAGGGTGTGGGGATGACAACATTGTAACACATATCCGAGGGTATCCCTGGGGTTGCGATGATTTTGCTCTTTCTTCCGTACTCTGGCTTTTAGTTCCTGCTGGAGACTGCGCTGCAATGTAGTGGATAATGGGTGTGGGCAGATCACACGATGCATTGTCTGCTTATTTTTTATCAATCAGGTATATAAGCAGAAGGCAGTTGAAATAGCACATCCTGTTCTGTGCGCTGTTTTTAGTCTCCCTGCTTCCTGGGTCCTAGAAACCAAACCTCAGCAGAGCTTTTAACTCACATCACGCCGGGGCTTCTAGAGAAACGATTGTTCCTTCTGTTGACAACGCTCATTTCTCATGTATAGTAAAGGACGCTGTGTGGCTGATGACAAGCATGATTTGGGCCTCTGTGAGAGGGTTACTATGCTAAAACACCAGGATGAGGACATTTCAGACCCACTCAACAAATAAAATTGTCTACTGAGGTATATGGTTGAATGGCAAATGGATATTGGTCTAGATTTATAGCTTGCAAAGCAGGGCAGATTTGAATTTACCAGGTCAAGCTGAGATTGAGCTATGCTGTTGTAAACTTATTTGGAAGTTTATTTTCCTTTCTTTTGTTTTTTCCTCCTTGGAAAAGAGAAACACCTTTTTTTTCTTTAGTATTTTCAGTAGTCATGGTGAATTGCAATTTATATTCATTCATAAGGTATTTTATTATAAATCGACTGCATGTAAATTTTAATTGTTGTGTCTGTAATCAAATACAAGCCAGTTTTCATTTCATTAGCTTCAAGAAAATGCTTTCACCAAAAATTGGGCTGTATACAGATGTGTCTCTCTGGTCACATAATCTAACTTTGAGTTAGTAGAGTATTAGATTAAATTGCATGTAGAGAAGTGTTTTGAAATCAAGCACATCAAAGAAATAATACTAATGCCTTATGAGTTTGTCTTTAAAATGAATATTTTCACAATGTGATGGTTCACAGCAAGAACTATAAAGCCAGACTACCTGGATTTCAGTTCCTGTGTAGCACCTTCCTGTTGTGTAACCGTGGGAAGTTACCTGCCGTATTTCCCAATCTGTAGAATGGGTTTGGTAATAGTTCTGCTCTCATAGGGTGGTTGTGAGGATCAAATGAATTAATATTTTTAAAGTGTTAAGAACAGCACATGTAATAATTGCTACACACGTTTGTTAAGGAATACTTAAAGGGCTCCTGGCTGGCTCAGTCAGAAGAGCATGTGACTCTTGGGGTCATGAGTTCAAGCCCCACGTTGGGTGTAGAGATTACTAAAAAATAATAAACTATTTCATTGATTTGAAAAATACATAAAATAAACCTGTGTTGAAAGTAGGATGGTGATTGCAGAAGCTGGGGTAGGGGCTAAATGGAGAGTTTTGTTAAATGAGTATAGTTTCAGTTTTGCACGATGAAGAGTTCTACCGATTGGTTGCACAACAGTGTGAATGTTACTGACGTACACTTGAAAGTAGTTAAGATGGCAAATCTTATGTGTATTTTCCCACAATTAAAAATTTAAAAAAATATCAGTGTTGGCAAAGGTGGGTGTTAAAATTTTTCTTTTTTTTTTTTTTCCTTGAGAGAGAGAGAGAGAGGGCACAGAGAGAGAGAGAGAGAAGTGGAGCTCACCCAGGGCTCATGTTTTACCCAAAGTGGGGCTCGTGTTCACCCGAAGCGAGGCATGAGCTCACGAATTGTGAGATCATGACCTGAGTGGAAGTCAGATGCTTAACAACTGTGCCACACAGGTGCCCCGGTATTCAAAGTTCTTATTAGCACACAGCAGCACCGTCCACAGTTGCCTTTGTCATTGTGAAAATGCAACTTCTTACAGTCATCAGTAAGATTCATTTATTTAGTAAATTCATGCAATTAAGGTTTATCATAAAGACATGAACATGTTATAAGAACACCTAAGACTCTATAGCAGGCAGAATTCTAAAAATGCCCCTGTACCAAGATTGGATGGCCTAATCCATGCAACCTATAAAGATGATGAAATATCACTCTTTTGAGTATATTATATTTTGTGACACAGTTGAATTCAAAATGGCGAAAATACCAGAGTGGTGCTTGTCTAATCACAGGAGTCCATAAAAGTGGAGAGCTTTCTCTGGCTGGTGAAATCCAAACGATTTGAAGCTTGAGGAGGAACAACATACTGTTGCTGTTTTGAAGGTGGAGGGGACACTTGAGAAGGAATGCAGGAGGCCTAGAATTGCTGAAGTTGGCCCAGCATGGAAACTGGAACCTCAGATGTAGGGGCACAGTCTAGCAGCTGGACCGTGCCAACAACCTGAATGAGCTTAGCACTGGGTTCTTTACCAGAGTCTTCAGCTAAGAGCCCAGCCTGGCCAGCAACACCTTGAATATAGTCTCTTGAGAGAGGCCCTGAGCAGAGAACCTAGTCAAGCTTACTCAGGCTTCTGACCTTCAGCATTGACCTTAAGAAATAGGTGGTGCTTTAAGCTACTAAGTTTGTGGAAATTTTTTATATAGCAATAGAAAGTTAAGACAGGGGCACCTGAGTGGCTGTCAGTTAAGTGTGCAACTCTTGATCTCAGCTCAGGTCTTGATCTCAGTGTTGTGAGTTCAAGTCCCGCACTGGGCTTTGTGCAGGGCATGGAACCTACTTTTAAGAAACAGAAAGATGAAAACTAATACAGACTTCAGCAGAAAATTGGGCAAAAGACAGGAACAGACTATCCATAGAAGAGGAAATTAATGGCTAATAGATGTACAAAAATACACATTACAGGCGCCTGGGTGGCCCAGGTCATTATCTCATGGCTCATGAGTTCAAGCCTGGCATCGGGCTCTGTTCTGACAGCTCAGAGCCTGGAGCCTGCTTCAGATTCTGTGTCTCCCTCTCTCTCTGCCCCTTCCCAACTCATGCTCTGTCTCTCTCTCAAAAATAAATAAACGTTAAAAAAAAATACATTCTCTTTCCATTAATCAAAGAAATGAAAATTGGAATAACAGCAGGGTCCCATTTTTTCCAGCTCTTAAAATTTACATATTGTTAAAAATTTCAGTTCTTCACATTAGTTAGGGTCCAGCGGAGCAGACACTCTCAAATGCTTGAGGGGTTAGCAAATGGTATAACCTTTCTATAAAACTCATTGCTGAATGTATGCAAAGCCTCACTAATGCCCCCACCCCTTGACCTAATACTTCTACTTCTAACAATCTATCCAAAGGAACTTAGAAATACCTTTTAAAGTGTATTTATTTTTGAGAGAGAGAGAGAAAGAGCAGGGCAGAGAGAGAGGGAGAGAGAGAATCCCAAGCAGGCTCTGCACTGTCAGCACAGAGTCCGAGCAGGGCTAGATCTCATGAACTACAAGATCATGACCTGAGCTGATATTAGGAGTTGGATGCTCAACCGACCCAGATGCCCCAGAAATATTTTTAAAGTTAATGTCCACAAATGTTTAATGTAGCTTTGTTTTCTCATAGATTGTTGGAATTTAGGCTTTGGGGTATAGACCCAGGATAATAATCCAAGTGGAAAACAAAGAACTATAATGGATATGTAACCATTTGCAAAAAGAAAGACATCTGCATATTATGACTAGGAAAACAAAGCTGGCCTGGGTTGGTAACATCTGATACATTAGGAAACACTCAAAGCTATTATTCATTGAATATTTATCAGATATTTGACATACTCTATTTCAGTTTAATCATGTTTGCAACCTTCCCATAATACTTGAAGGCAAGCTATAAATTTACATATTTAAGAAGCAGGCAGGCAGATAGGTGCTACTTTGTTTTTTTAACGGTTATTTATTTTGAGAGAGAGAGAGAGCGCACGAACAAGGGAGGGCAGAGAGAGAGAGGAGAAGAGAGAATTCCAAGCAGGCTCTGTGCGCACAGCGCACAGGGCTCCATCCCATGAACCCACGAGATCATGACCTGAGCCGAAATCATGAGTCGTACACTTCACTGACTGAGCCACCAAGGCTCCCTAGGGGCTACTTTAATTACTAGTTTCAGAAGACCTGATTTTAACAGGAACCTGGAAAAGATTAGATCATTTGGGCAGATGTTTTAGGATTCTCCATCTCTAGACAATTTCCAGGAGCACTAGAGCAATGCTGCTCTTTCGTTTTCCCCACTGCTTCCCTTTCCTAATTTCATTTTGCTCTATTCTTTCACATCCACAGAAACATCCAGACAGTGCCAGTTGCCCCATTGGCACTAGCCAAATGCTGATTTTCTTCATGAGGAAGTGTTAATCCCTTAAAAGAAACCGTGTGGAGGGATGGTTAGCAAGGGGTTGCTTTTTTCTTTTTTCTTTTTCTTTTAAAGTGTATTTTGTATTTGATTTATAAGTAGCTGAACTGTATTCCAGCTTAGATGCAAGCTAAATAATTCAGAGCCCTGAGTACTGAGTGACACTATGATAAAAATGACCACCAGTAGTAAATTCCATGCATTATGTTTGCTCTATTTCATTGGCTCCTGTGGCTATTACCAGACAGACAATAAAAAGTCCACATAATTAACCCTCATACTGACAATAAGGTGAGAACTGTATGTGTTCTGAGGGTGTAATTAATCTTGATGGCAATGTGAGTTATGAGCAAAACCCAAAGTTAAACTATAGAGGCCATTGTATTAAGATGTCAGGCATGCTATTTTCATTAACATTTCGTTTATTTTTCATACACACTAACTGTTAATTTGAGTTATGAGTTTCAGATTGGATTCTCTGATTACATGCCATGTTTGTGACTACTGTAGAAGTTTATTTGTCCAGTTATCTTGATTAGTGAAACCAATTTATAATTCAGTACAAACTAAAGCTGCTTTGTTCTGCATTATCAAGTTTACTTGTGGACATTTATCTAGTGGGGAAATTGCTAAATATCCACTTTACTTGTAGTTTTTTAGCCAGAGAATAGGGAACATGTATTGCAGGTTAGAAAACATCAGCACTGTAACCAGCAGTTTTTAATGCTCCAGGAAATTAACTAAATGATCTTTTCCCACGTGATCTTGATCCATTTTTATCAGCACTTTAGCCTTTCCAGAACAACTTCTCTTCCACCTTTAGGGATTCATTGATTCATTGGCTGAACAAGTAAGAATTGAGCACTTGTTTTGTACCATGACACATAGCTCTTGTACTTGGGGCCAGGAAAACAACCTTGACTAAAACAGTCATAGTCTTTGCCTTCATGAAACTTACGGTCTAGTGGAGGAAACAGACAAGTAAACAGGCCATTTTGCACAGCATAAAAAGCATTATAATTGAGGAAATTAGGATGCTATGGGGACACATAAGAGGGATGTCCAAAATGGACATGGGAGGTCAGGGAACAAGTGATACTTCAGCAGAGACCCAAAGGCTGAATTCACATTTGCCAAGTTGTGTCCCTGTGTGTTGTGGGGTAGAGAGAAGAGAGGGGAAATTCAAGAGATAAGCCTGGGAAAGTAAGTGGACATGAGCTTTTACAGGCAATGTTAAGGAGTGTATGGTTTTTCCAGAAGACAGCAGGGTTTTAATTTTATGTTTGTTTGTTTGTTTATTTATTTATTTATTTATTTATTTATTTATTTTTATTTTTAAGAGAGATAGGGCGTGAGTGGGGGAGGAGCAGAGAGATATACGTAGAGAGAGAGAGAGAGCGAGAGACAAAATTCGAGGTAGGCTCCAGGCTCTGAGCTGTCAGCACAGAGTCTGACATGGGGCTTGAACTCACAAACCAAGAGATCATGACGCTCAACCGACTGAGCCACCCGGGCGCCCCAGAGTTTTAATTTTAGAAAGGCCACTTAGGTGGTAGTGTGGCGACTGGATGAGAGGAGGGCAAGACTGAAGGGAAGACTGGTGGTGGTGTCTGAACTAAGGCAATAAGGAAAGAGAGGAATGGATATATTTGACAGATGGAGGTGTGGGTGAAGGAGCCAGAAGGGTCAAGGATGATGTTCATTTTCTGGGGCAGATGATGATGTCCTTCGCTATATGGGCAATGTCAGGAGGAGGGGCAGGTTGAGGGTAAGATGAAGAGCTGGGTTCGTGCATGTTAGGAGTTAGGGGACATCCAAAAGGCAGTTGCATTTGTGGGTCTAGATCTTAGGGGAGTAATCTGTTGCTCATCCACCACGTGGATTGTAGCTGAAGCCACAGAAATGGAGAAGAGGAGGAACTAAATAAAAGGGTTATGGGGGAAAACAGAGGAATGTGTGCATTTATGATATGAACATAGGAAAGGGGAGCTCATAGTGGGGACTGAAATGAGCATGCAGAGATAAAGGAGAAATACCGGAAAAGGCTACATCAGTGTATTTGGGAGCGTGATGTTCAGTAGGTCAAATACCGCTGAGAGGGCAGGTTGGGTGTGGAGTGAAAAGTCTCCTGGGGTTATCAAGAAGGAAGTTGTTGATGACCTTTGCCTCTGCAGTTGCAGCTGGTGAAGAACCAGATTCCCTCTGGTAGGGAGAATGAACGAGTGGTGAGAAGTAGAGTCAGAAAGCATAAAGAGCAAGTTTCTTCTAGGAACTTGGAATTCAAAGGGAGGAGGAGAAAGTATTTTAGCTGTAGAGGAACTTGGAGGGCAAGGGAGGGTTTTACTTACTTGGTTTTTCCTTTTTGAATCATCGTGCACTTGTACAATTGAATCTCCCCATTCGAAGACCACCCGGAACGCGGAAACACAGTGACTCATGCTGCCTTGAACAGTGCAGGAGTTCCTTGAGTAGATTAAAACCTATTTCAGAGCTTCCTAAACTGATTGCTGTTACCACTCTCTGTACCAGTTTGTTGGTTTATAACGGGAGGAGATTAAAGAGGATGCGGTGCCTTGTTCACTGGTACCATGCAAACTCCTGTCGGCATCCTGTACCCTGCTTTGGAGTTCACAGAGCACTGCATTATGTCATTAGACTTGCTTTCTAAGACGACTTTTGAAGAGGATAGGACAGGTGTTATTTGACCTGCATCGAAGTGACTGGAATTCAGGTTCGAATGGCATACCTCTGGTAGTAGTGCTTGGAACCTTGAAACAAACAGGCCTTCCACTTCCAGGTCTTGTGGTCCCAAAGTAATTGTCCTTCATTGAAACATTAGATATGATGTCTAGAGATTCTCTGGAGTGTGGTGATATGAAACCGGAGCGTATCAACTTTCAGTAGGCCTAAGAAACAAGACTGAATGTTGTGGGTCAACTTTGTTATTTTGATTGAGCCCCAAATACATTTGACATTCTTACCCTTCTTCCTCCCCCACCAAAAAAATTCCGTTGGCTTTAGAAGGAGACAATTTATTTGGACCTACCTTAATAGTTAAAATGTGTTGGAATTATGTATGGTCATATTTAATTTGAAATGATTTCTTTAATTCTTTTGACAGAAACACTTATTAGCAGGGGTGGATTTTTTTTTGTTTTTTTGTTTGTTTTTGTTTTTTGTTTTTACAGCAAACATTTTACAAGTGCTTCTATTTATTGGCTAAATGAAAAATGATGTCTTAGGGAAATATTAGTAAAAGGTTTGGGCAATTAGGACTATGTCAACATTTGCAAAAGCACTTATTTGGCCTAAATGAAGTCATAGTTATTATACCCTTGCAGACATTACAAGTAATGTGTTCAAGGTCACTAAGAGAATTGACGTTAGCTATTTAGTTAGAGAACAGCTTTTGACTCTGTTTAGGGACCTCTCATCCACCATTCCCTTAAAGAATTTACAATGACACAGAAGTATTACAGATGTGATTTTTTTAAATAAATTAAGTATAAACTGTTTCCCTGGGTGTAAAGATGATATTTAGCATTTAACTTTCTGAGTTGTGGGATTAACAAAGATTTAAAAATAAATAATTTAAATAATTATTTTAGTTATTAATAATAAATAATTTAAAGTTGCTGAGGTTTGACACTACAATTCAAAGCCCAATGTCTGTAAAATTTTAGCTATATTATTTCAGGGTAATTAATTTGCTATTAAATGCCTTCCAGGACTGTGTGTGCATTTTAGAGTCTTTTTTCCACCCACTGGCAATATTACTTTGGACACATAACTTCATCTCTTTTGAATTTCCTTTTGGGGCACCTGGGTGGCTCAGTCAGTTGAGCGTCTGACTTCGGCGCAGGTCATGATCTCACAGTACATGAGTTCGAGCCCTGCATCAGGCTCTGTGCTGATAGCTCGGAGCCTGGAGCCTGCTTCAAGTTCTGTGTCTCTCTCTGCTCCTCTCCCACTCACACTCTGTGTCTCTCTCTCAAAAATGAATAAACATTACAAAAAATAATACAAAACTAAATCTGAATTTCCTTTTCTGTAAAGTGGTAATCATAATAGCAGCACTCTGATAGAGTTGTGAGAATTTAACAAGATGATGCAGATAAAGGGCTTAACGAACCCTAACCCTAACCCTTTAGCAACTACCGAAAAATAATAGCTATGACTTCTTAATCTTGGTATTGGCTTAGGAATTATAAAAACTCTTTATTTTGTTTTTAAACATTTTATTAAATACATCATTCCACATTTACCATGTGTCCATCCACACTGAATGAGTCCTTTGCAGTACATTTTTAGTGAATTTAGTATAGTAGTGGTGGTCTTGGACAACAGGCATTTCTTTGAGTCCCAGTTATCATATGCCTGTCATCTTAATGTCAAAAGAGCTAAAGGAATATGGACCAATGAGAGCTTCAAAATGAGTACGTGCTGCAGAATTGTTTTCTAAAACTCCATTCCATGCTAATGATAACAGTCCATAATAAAAGAAATTTAAATCCAGAACTAGAGATGAAAATGTAGTTCCTGCTGTTTTTTTCCTTCATACTTTGTAAACTTTTCCTTTGTCCTGTATGATGGACAGAGATTGTTTCTGACCTTCATGTTGTATTTAGCAAAATAACAAAGACTCATCCTGTTATTTTACCTTACCTTGTCCTTATCTTTGAAGGTCAAAGACTGTTTTGTCTGCCTTTGCTAGCCTTGCTTGTTTCCTGACAGAATTGGTAAGAGGCCGCTTGGTAGTCAAGTTTGTGGTCACAGATTAAGTTGAAAAGAGAAGGAGGAGCCATGGATGCCATTGATCACCACTGAGTGTCTGTCCTTTCAAATAAGAAGTGAATCACCTTTTGCTTAGACCTTATCATGGGTCTGATACTCTCTAGATGCCTTTTTTTTTTTTTAATGTTTATTTATTTTTGAGACAGAGAGAGACACAGCATGAACAGGGGAGGGTCAGAGAGAGAGGGAGACACAGAATCTGAAACAGGCTCCGGGCTCCGAGCTGTCAGCACAGAGCCCGACGCGGGGCTCAAACCCACGGACCATGAGATCATGACCTGGGCTGAAGTTGGACCATGAGATCATGACCTGGGCTGAAGTTGGACCATGAGATCATTGACCTGGGCTGAAGTTGGACGCTCAACCGACTGAGCCACCCAGGAGCCCCTCTAGATGCCTTTAACAAAGACCCAGGCTCACTTTTTAACAGGTTCAATTGTAGCTGATAAAGAAAACAACAACAACAAAAACAACAACAGTTAATTACTTCACTGTACATTCACCCTAAGTACCCATAGGAGCTGGTTTTGTGAATATGTACTAACCCATAAGCTGATTATTGTTTTGAAGGTTAAAGTTGTAAGTATTTTCCCTTCTGCTAATCAGCTGCAGTGACCTAAGGAATTGAAGTCAACAGGAAGTGAGGCATTTATTCATTTCTCATGACATCCCAGTCATGTAGCCGAGGTCTTCTATTGGCCAGAGATGTCTCTGTGGGTCAGAAAGACTTGGGCAGCTTTGTGAAGCCCTGCATTCGTGCCTTCCATTTGTGAGATTATTCATTTACTTTGAACTGATTCTTTGGAACCTTTGAAGCTCTTACCATAGGTTGACAGCTTCATGCCAGACATAACAGCATTTCTAGAGCAGGTATGATTGATTTTGTGTGTTTGTTTCCTTTGTCTTTGGTTTCTTCCAGCTGAAGTCATCTCTTTGTAGACTGTTAAGACATTTAATTGTGTTTGGTCATTAAGACTTTTTATTATCTCTTGATTATTAACGATTCCTTATTTATGTTCCTGTAACACCTTTTGGATACTTCTGTTAACGCACTGTTTACACTTGGTTTTATGTTGTTTCCCCACTAGCTATTAAGCTCTTTTAGGACAGAAGCCGTGGTTTTGTGTCCTCAGCCTCTAGTGTTTGGGTACTTGGTCCATGCTTGTAAATGCTTGTTGAGTATAAATGGTTGTGTGGTTAGAAATCAGCTAGTTTCTAATAGGAATAGTAATTGCTTTAGGTTTTATAAAGAGCTTTTACATATATTAACTGCATTTGTGCTTTACAATTTTCTAAGGTAGTTGGGGGCAGGCATTGGCAGGATTTCCATTTTGCAGATAAGGAGGGCCCAGAAGTCCTGAGTCAGCCTGACTTGCTTGTAGTCATTCAGTTTAGAAGTCAGTGCCTGGACATTAACCCTTTGTGGTTTTGGAAGTTTGTGTCCTCTTTGCCACACCTCTGTCCCATTGAACAAATTCAAAACTGGGTGGCTCATTGTTGGATTTAACCTACTTACAGTTTATGGTCCTTCTAACATCTGTGCCCCTGAGCAATTTAAGGTGACTTAAAAGGCAATTGAATTTGGTTGGCCCAGCAATTAGACAGGGATTCCAGGAGCCTCTTTTTGTTCCCCATAGGGCCTTCAGCTGACACTAGATGAGTCATCTTGGTTTCTCTTTAATCATCTTTAAAACAATCCTGCTACTTTACTTACCTCTCTCTGTTTACTATTGGTTTTTATCAAGAAGCTTATCAAACACTTTATAAACTATACTCTAAACCATGCATATGAAAAATATTATTCTCAGTAAGCCAAATCGTGATATGAGTTGATAACATCTTTGAAGCTACTTTCTTAGTTCCTTTTGGGTGTCTTACATATCTGGGTCTCAGTGTATCTCCCTGGTGGTTGTTACATTCATTGTTGTGGTCTGTCACGTATTCAACTTATGCCAGCTGGCTTGGCTCGGATGGCATCTACATGGATTCTAGTCAGTTATTCCCTGTTGCAGCTGGAGGCTGACTGTAGCCAGATGTGGTTTTTTATGATGGAAGTTTTTGCTTTCTTCGTCTCAGTCTTAGATAATTTGAGGGTATTTTGTTTGTTTTTTAATCTCTAGTCCTTACCATGGAGGTAAAGGGAAGTGGAAAACATTGAGTCTGCATTTTCAGACACTGACACTTACATAACTGAAGTTTATGTCTGTTTGGTTTCTAAAAGTGGGACATATTGGAACTCTGGTGGTTTTATGAAATGGGATTCCCAATCAGGAACCTTGGCTTTCCAATCCAGTGGTTGACATCAGGGCATAATAACATTACTGCCTCCAGCAGCAGAGCAATCTGAGATTTGAAATGCCATGCTTATATTTAGTTTGGTTTCTGGGAAAACATCTCGGGGCATTAAATGTCTCAATGATTTTGCAAGCAGCAAACATGTACTGAAAAGTGCTTTAAATTGATTGGGTGTATTTCAAAGGGAACATCTCTTTACTGGTATTAGAAAGAGCTTGAGCTCTAAGTCAATGGGAAATGAGACCAGCCCAACTACTGATTTGGAGTGGTTCACAAAACAATTCCTAGCGCTGCATAGGTGCTTTTGTTCCTATAAAATGTCTGAGTGAGGTCTTGGCTGCCTGACCTTTGCCATGTTATTTTTAAACCTGGTTCCTACAGCTTAGAAGCTTTCTCCACCAAGAAAAAATTTTGAAGCTCAAATCAACATACATTTTGTTAGATTTTACTTAAATGAGCTTATAATGAATTTAAATGTACTTTTGCCGGAAAACCAGAGTGGTATTTATATTGATAGACGTCAGTGCTTTGAAAACCTACTCTTTATTCAGTTTTTCATTCAGCAAATATTTACTGAGCACCCATTGTGTACTAGCCATAGTTCTAGGCCCAGTGGGGGTTATGAAAATGAAATAGGTTAGAATCACCAATCTGAAGTTTCTGTAGGTCCAGCAGGGTAGGTGTCTGACCCTCAGGCAAATTGTTTATCTTTGAGCCTTCACATTCTGTCTGTAAAATGGGGATAATAATACTCCCATTACACATTGTGATACATACAGGCAATGTACCTGGCACAATATAGGCTTTTGAGAAATTATAATTGTCTTTGTCATTATTTCAGAAAGAACAGGCAGCATGCAATGTATATGTTGTTGGGGTAGTACCAAGAGATTCTGTGGACCTTTAAATTAAAGAGCAGACAGTTTTAGGATCAGGATTTGAGCTTGTAGAGTGGAAAGAATTTCACAGGTAGAGGTGGGGAGAGGGTACCTTAGAGATAGCTGTGTTAACCAACATTTTGAAGCTGGGAAAACATAAACTTTGAGCTGTAGCATTGCAGTTTGGAGGAAACGAATATATTCTGGAAGAGAAGCGGGCAGCAGGGCAGGCAAGCCAGGCCAAGATTGTGCAAGGTTTAGAGCGTCAGGTGAGCAAGGTGGACCTTGTCGGCAGAAGCTTCATTGAAGGATCTATTTGCTACTGTCTCCCCAGTGCCTAGAACAGTGGCCAGCCCGTGGTGAGCGTTCACCAAAAATCTATTGAATGAGTAACTGACTGTGGTTTTAGACAGATTGAGCTTAATTTTGTCATGAGATAAGCCAGGTAGAAAAGTCCTATGAATAGTTGGGAACCTGGGACCAGAGATTAGGCCTGAGATTGAGACTTGACAACGGACATTTGGAAGGCATAAACATAGAAGTAATTATTGAAGCCACAAGTGTGGAGAAATTGAGCCCAGAAGCATATGTAGCTGTAGTTGGAGAAGAGAGCTCAGGCAATGCCCACATTTGGTGAGGAGACTGGTGAGGAAGGGAGGAAGATGGAGACTGAGAATGAGAGGATAGAAATGAGAGGAAAAGTCGATGTGTGGTGCCTGTGAAGCACCGGGGATGTTTGAGGAGGGGCTGGTTAACAGCATCAAGGAGGACCGGGACTTGGAGGAACACTAGTGGTTGTGTATGGAGGAAGTCTCCGGAGAGCTGTCGATGGGAGGTTCAATCAAGTGGGCCCTCGTGCCAGCTTGTGAGGTGTAAGTGGGCACAGCACACCTGGGGACGTTGCTTGGTTTTTTCAAGGTTAGTGTTATTTGCTTTTTGAGCATGCGTATAAACAGACAGTGTGCCCAAATTATATATATAATCTGATTCCAGTTAAATACTGGACACAACACACCTATTGATTTATTTTCCCTGAGTTAGGAGACCATGACTGATTTTTATTTTCTTTTCCATATCTGTCCATATTTTCCAGTTTCTATGAATATTTATTGCTTTTAGAACTGGGAAAACACTATACAAATTATCTTCTTAATGTTTTTCTCCTGATGTGTTACATAGCAATAGACTTCTCATTTATTAAAACTTATAGACAATGTAGCCATTTAATGTTCCTTCTAGGCCTATGAAAATGGGATTCCATCTGTGTTTCTAGGTGTCCTTCTCCTCTGAAAGACCTCTGAACTCCTTACGAGGTCCACACTGGCACTATTTCCTCGTCTGCTGTTGGTGGCTCGCCTCTGCTCCATCCACACGCCTACATCATCTGTATGTCAAATCACCATGAAAAACCATTATCTCTTATAGCCTTATGGTCCAGAAAGGTCGCCTTACTAGGGTCAGATCCTCTGTGTGGTGGATTCTTTACATTATATAACTTAGAAAATTTTCCGTCAGCTACAACCCGAACCAAAGTGAAGAACACGGAAGAGCCACATGTGCTGACCATCCTTGTAATCCCTCTTCGTTCTCACGTTTGAAAATAGATTGGCAGAAACCGTTTACCCTAGGTGTCTTCAGCATTGCATTTTTCTCCATAGTCCAGCTGTTTCTAAAACTACCTAGCCTCAGACACCCTCTCAGCGCTCATTAAATTCTGATTACGGGCCATTTAGTCAAGTGGGAGGAAGTCAGCACTTTTACCATCCAGCTTTGGAGAATATGGCATCTTTGTGTGGGCTGGGCTGGTATTATTGCTCATATCTGCTTCTGCCTCAGTGTGGGAGGACTGACTTATTCATCCTGTTAATTAGCCCGGCTTAATGAGCATGTAAACAGCAGACTTCCTTGTTAGAAGATAGCAACACACTGATTTCTCCATCCTGTTACATTGTGATGTGTGCAAGGGATTCTTTGGGTTGAGCTTTTCTTACCACACTGACGAATGGACTTCAGTTTCTCAATCTTTTAAATAGGAGAAATAACCCTTTTTACAGAAAGGGCATTTTATGTAAAATAAGATAAAATATCTATAGATCATTGAATTTGGCTGAAAAGTAGTGTATTGTAAGTAGTTGGTTGCTGACTTTGCCATTGTTGGGCTGACGCATCTTTGAAGGTATAGACCAGGAACATGTGGTTGTTGAGTGGGTGAGGTCCAGTGGAGTGCTCCATAATTATATAGTTTACATTTTTTAAAGGCATGTTGGAACAGATACCTAGTGAGTGATCCACAGGCTTAGCAATTTGATGTTAGCAACTTTGTTGCATGCAGGTAGCTGAGTAAAGCACTCAGTGGTTAAACGATTTGCTGGAGGCCACCCAGCACGTGTGTGTGTGTGTGTGTGTGTGTGTGTGTGTGTGTGTGTGTGTGGTTGAGCCAGATTTAGAACACAGTTCTAATTAGCTCCTAATTTCCAGTTTTGTGCTGAGGTAAACCACACTGCACCTACACACTCAATTTATTTGGTTCACTTTGTCAGGGGAACATAATCTGCATATTTTGACCTGTCTGAATATGTTGTTATTTTTAATTAATTTCAAAACTAAATGAAGCATGCTAGGGAAAGGTATTTACTTATAGAGACTAAATTTGGCATTAGCTGCTTGTGTTGTAGTGAATTTGAGGCCTGTATATCCTAGGGAAAAGACGAAGTTCCAAAAAGAATGAGGTTGCAAAATGGAGCCCCAGAGGATGAAGACACAGATTATACAGGAGGGTAAGTAAGCACCTTGCCTGGTGTCCAGTCGCTTCAAGTGTAGAGTGGGATACATGGGATAGAGATTGTTGGTCATTTCAGTGCGATATGGCAAACCCAGTGTGCTGCGAGAGAGCCTGAGCAATTGGGAAAGGCTCCCTACCTTGGAGCAAAGCAGGGAGGAGTAAAGCAGTAAGGGGGATGCTGGTTAGCATCTACAAATTGGAGAGGTGGGTAGTCACGAAGGCCCATGAACATCGCACAAAGGAGTAACAGTGCATTCATTCAACACATGAATAGTTAGTGCCTTTTGTTTTTTTTTTTTAAATATGTCAGACACTATTTTATGCACTTGGGATACCTTAGTGAACAAAGCGAGCATAAATTCCTGCCCTTGGGGAGCTAATACTTTATTAGGGAGAGAGAAACACTAAACATTAAGTAAATAAGATCATTAAGTGGTGTGTTAGAAGATAGTAACTACATAAAGAAAAAAGGTCAAGCCAGGTGATCAAGGTTAACATAAACAGTGGTAAGTCATGTTGATAGTATCTGCCTTTGAGAATGACACTTCACCTTTGTGGGTTTTCTCCCAAAAACACATAGCTCTAGTCTAATCATGAGAAAAACATCAAACCAATCCCAGTTGAGGGATAATCTATAAAATATCTTGCCAGTGCTCTTCAAAACTGTCAAGGTCATCAAAAACAAGTAGACTGAGAAACTCATAGCCAAGAGGAGGTTAAAGAGACATGATGACTAAATATGCTGTGATATCCTGTATAGAATCCTGGAACAGAAAAGGATATTAGGAAAAATTGAGGAAATCCCAGTATGTGTGAACTTCAGTTAATAATAATGTATCATTATTGGACCATTAATGGTTCATTAATTGTGAGAAATGTACCATCCTAATGCAGAATGTCACATGGAGGAAACTGGGTGTAGGGTATGCTGGTACTCACTGTACTATCATTGTAATAATTTTGTAAATGTAGGGGCTCAGTAGGTTGAGCGTCCACCTTTTGATTTTGGCTCAGGTCATGATCTCACAGTTCATGAGATTGAGCCCCGAGTTGGGCTCTGCTCCAAGAACGCTAAGAGCTTGGAGTCTGCTTGAGATTCTCTCTCTCCCTCTCTCTCTGCCCCTTCCCTGCTTGCTCTCTCTCTCATTTTTATAAATTTATAAATTTAAAATTGTTTTAAAACTATGAGTTTATTTTTTAAAAATACAGAGTAAGAGGAATCAAAAGTCCAGGGCAGAGATATCTGCTATAATCTAAAAAATTTTTTAAATGTTTTTTTTTATTTATTTTGGAGACAGAGAGAGACAGAGCATGAGCAGGATAGGGGCAGAGAGAGAGGGAGACACAGAATCTGAAGCAGGCTCCAGGCTGTCAGCACAGAGCCCGACGCGGGGCTCGAACCCACGGACCGCAAGATCATGACCTGAGCTGAAGTCAGATGCTTAACCGACTGAGCCACCCAGGTGCCCCAGATATCTGCTATAATTTTAAATAGGATGGTCAGGGTAGGCCTCATTGAAAAGGTGCCGTGAACAATTACTTCAAGGTCATGTTGGTTCTGAGTGAACAGCCAATGCAAAGACCCTGAGGTGAGAACATGCCCACGGGTTTGAGAATCAGCACGGAGGCCGGTATGGCTGGATGGAAAGGAGGGTGGCGGTAGGGAAGGTGTGAAGTCATGGAGGAGAGATGACAGAGCAGACTGAGGTAGGGGCTTCTAGGCCATTGTGATGTGGGCCAAGAACCATGCCATGTATTGACTTATTTAATTCTCTCAACTGTCCTGAGAGAGAGGTATTATTAACTTGCTGATTTTGCTCATGAGAAAACTGAAATTAAGGAGGTTAGTAACTTGCTGAAGTCCCATTGCAGGTAATTGGCAGAGCCGCAGTTCCTCTGTTGGACTGAGTCTTCAGGGCAACTACTACCCACAAGAAAATCTGATGCTCTGCCTGCTTGGGCTTTTTTGGTTTTGTTTTTTGTATTTTGTTTTGTTCTGAGTTGTGGTAAAAAAAAAAAAAAAAAACACGCACACACACACACATAAAATTTACCATCTTCACATTTTGATGTGTCAGTAGGGTTTTTATTTCTTTATTTTAACTTTTTTAGAAGGTGGGGGGAGGGAGTGGGGCAGAGGGAGAGAGAGAGATAATTCTAAGCAGGCTCCATGCTCAGCCCCAGCTCGGGGCTTGATCCCAAGACCCTGGGATCATGACCTGAAATCAAGAGTCAGACGCTCAACTGACTGTGTGTCAGTAGTGTTAAATGTATTCACATTGCTTTGAAACAGTCTCTAGAACTTTTTCATCTTGCAAATCTGAAAATCCATACCCGTTCAGCACCACCTGCCTTCTTTCCTGTATCCCCAAACACCTGGTAAACCACCATTCTACTTTCTGTTTCTATGAATTGGACTACTTTAGATTCCTCATATCCAGTGGATCATGTGGTATTTGTCTTTTTGTGACTGGCCTACTTTACTTAGCATGATGTCCTCAAAGTTCATTCATATTAGAGCATATGACAGGATTTCCTTCCTTTTTAAGGCTGAATTATATTCTGTTGTATGCATATACTACATTCTGTTTATCAGCCTGTTTTGTAAGTAAAGTTTTATTAGACACAGACAGGCCCACCCATTTCCATATCGTCAATGGCTTCCTCCTGCATGACAGTGGTAGGGTTGAGTGGTCACAAAGCTGGCTGTTTGGACCATAAAGCCAAAGCTATTTATTAACTTAACATTGTTTAAAAGTGTTTATTTATTTTGAGAGAGAGAGTGTACATGAGTGAGCAGGGAAGGAAAAGAGAGAGAGGGAGAGAGAGACAGCGAGAAAGAGAGAATCCCAAGCAAGCTCCAAGCTTAGCGCAGGACCCAATGTAAGGCTTGATCTCACTACTGTGAGATCACAACCTAAGCCACAGTCAAGAGTCGGATGCTTAACCAACTGAGCCACCCAAGGGCCCCTGTTATCTTAACTCGTTACAGAAAATGTTTACTGACCCTTCTTCTACTGGGGAGACTGTGAAGGGTTAAGAGAAGTGATGTGGAGACTGCATTGGAGGGAGGAAGGCAAGAGGCAGGAAGACCTTTCTGGCTTTGGGGGAACAGGGAGACAGGTGTGGATATGGGGCTTGCCCTCAAGAAGTTCATAGTTTAATTGAGATGAAAAAGATGGTTTACAAAGTTGACTTGTTCAGTAATGGGTTAGACATTTCGGGAAGGATGAGATCTGAAAGGACTGAGTCCTTAGGAAAGACTTCACAGATGGCTCGGATTTGGGATGGGATGGGTTGGACCAACACAGAGTATGGAGGAATGTATCTCCTTCTCAGGAGGCCTTCTTAGCCACACCTTACACATGAGACACGGAAAGCATTTAGAGCTATGCCTGACATATGGTAAGAGCTCCACTAGAATGTAAGTTCCACGAGGGCAGGATTTATATCTGTTTTGTTCACTGTAGTATCACCTTTGCTTAGGACTCAGTAGCTCCTTCAGTAAATATGGAATAAATAAGTTACTGCAACTCTCTGTAACTCTTTTTAATTGCTTAATTTGTACTATGCAAATACAGGCAAAGGGCTGGATCTCTCACATTGGTCTGTCAATTCATTTATTACACAAAAGAGTAATTATTGTTTGTTTTTTTTTTTTTTTTTTTTTTTTTTTACTACTGTTAAAGCAGCAGCTATCTTTACTGTTTATTGCTGGAGATAGTTATGTGGTAAGAGGTGTTAAGTCAGAGGTACTGACAACAAAAGAAGAAGAGGAAAAGAAAACAATGTCAATGGTCTTAAAGATAACCACTCAAAAATAATTCACTAGTTTACTTAACAAAGATTTATTAAATTGCAACTGTGTTCTGGAGGTCCAAGGGTGAGCAAAATAGACACAGCTGCTGTCTAAGACAGACTATTGACATTGAAACTGGTAATTATGACTGTGAAGTGTATAACTCACAGACATGCAAATGCCTTGGAAACTTAAGGACACTTAACCTAGTCTGGGACACTGGAGAGTGCTTCCCTGAGGAAGTGACAAGTCCTGATTATTGGTTGCTGTGTGGCAAAATGCTCCCAAGCTTAGTGCCTTACAATAATTTATTATCTCTCACAGTTCTGGGTTAACTAGGCTTAGCTGGATGGTTCTCACTTGGGATCTCTTATGAGTTGCAGTTAGACACTGACTGGGGCTGGAATCCTCTGCAGGCTTAACTAGGCTGTCACCCAAGATGGCTTCTCCACTCACATGCCTGTTGCCTCCCTGATACAACATGTGACCTCTCTAATGGATAGCCTTATTTCCTAGGTATCAACTTAGAGCTCCAAGAGATAGGAAGCTGCCAGGCTGGGTAAGGTCTATACCTCAAAAGGGCAGAGCATCATTTCTGCACCCTCTGTTGATCAAGTCCTGCCCAGATGCAGGGAGTGGAAGAATAAAGTCAGTTCTTGAGGGGGGAGTAACAAGGTCTCATTGCAGATAATCATATGGGACAGAATTTGTTGTGTCCATCTTTAGAGAATACAGGTCTGTCACTTGATGTTAGGTTGAAGGATAATTTGGCATTAGGTAGGTGCAAAAGAGAGAGGGAGGGAATAGCCTGTCCAGCAATGAGAACAGCTTTGTGGATGGGCCTGGAGGTCAACAAGGTAAACCTCTAAGGAGGGACTGAAAGGCCTGTGTGACTGAGTGGAGGAAGAACAGAAAAAGTGGCATGAGAGTGCTGGGTCCCATAGAGAAGAGTAGAAGGGTAAATGCATATTTCCATCAGAAAGGAAAGGGAGTAGCTGCATAAGTTCCAAACAGAGGCTATGGAAAGCATTAAATAGTGAAAATCAAAATTCCTAGAGTAGGAAGAACAGGTTAGCCTAGAGAAGGACTTGGGGTGGAGTGGGTGTGGGTCAGGGAAATCTTGCCCCACATCACATAGCTAATATGAGACAACTGGGATCTGAGCCCGGAGCTGACTCTAGTTCAGACCCTTTCCACTATATTGCTCACCACACTGCCTATGGAAAGTCACTTAATAAACTTGAAAATCCCTTGCTAATCAAAATGTAATTTATGCTTTCTAATTTCTTCCTAGCCATCCAGGCAAATACCTTCTAAGTTTTCTAAGCTCAACTCAGGACACCTTCTTTTGAAGACTTTCCTAATGCATACAAAGGTGTCCATGTGATTTCATGATGTCTCGGCTGCAGTGTCCCCTTCTGTGAAAGATTGGGGTTGGAAGGATGACTTCAAAGTTCCCTTCTTTGTCTAGCAGTCTATGGTTTTACAATGTGTGGGGTAGAAGTGTTCTACAAGCTAGCTGTGATGGCCACCAATGGTTACATGCTGCTAACCAGCCTATGAATACCTAAACAGGTAGCACAAAGAGTGTATTTCCAGATATTTTGACTTGAAAGAAAGAAAGAAAGAAAGAAAGAAAGAAAGAAAGAAAGAAAGAGAAAGAAAGAATCGCTTTGAAGGCATTTACTCTCTTTCTATTATGATTAAAGACTGAATTTTAAGCACTGGGTAAGAAAAGGGATATGCATAATATAATCTTAGTCGAATAACTACCTGCTTTGTACCTTGGTGCATCTTTTATTAAATGGGAAACTTATGTTAAAAAAGCAAAATTTGACAGAGTAAACTTGAAGATCAATTTGGCTGTATTCAATAATTCATGAATCAGGTGACATCCCATGTTGTAATTAGAAAGCTTTACAAAATAGAAAGCTTTTATAGGTAGAAGGGGTGGGAAAACTAAAGTTTCTAACAAAGAGTGGCTTGTTTCAAGCAAGGTCACCTTTCTTTAGGGGAAGGGCAGGGATCTATTAGGCAGATAACCTCACTAGTGCTGATCTGGTAATTCCAGATTGACTGGTTAAAGGTTACATTCCTGGAAGAGGCTGAATGTGCAATAAGGTTAGATATTAAGTCTTGATTTGCTGATGTCTCTTGGGCTCCGCCAAGTGACTCCATTTTGGGCCTTTTTATGTAAAATATTTATTTATTTATTGGGAGCGTGCAAGCGGGGGAAGGGCAGGGAGAAGGGGAACAGAGGATCTGAAGCGGGCTTGGCACTGACAGGCTGACAGCAGCAAGCCTGATGTGGGGCTCAAAGTCACGAACCACAAGATCATGACCTGAGCCGGAGGCCTAACCGACTGAGCCATCCTTTGCTTTTTTTTTTTTTTTTTAATATATTTTATTAAGTTCATCTGTAATTTTAGTAAAGAACTGAATGTTTTAAAATTTATAATGTATTTCTTTTTCATAGCCTCTGGTGTAGAAGATGAAACTGAAAAGTCCCATTTTTCAAAATTACAGAAGTGGTGAAACCCTGTTGCACAATTCAAGAGACTCAAGGCTTAACTGTAAACACAGGAAAAGAAACCCTGTTTGCAACTAGAAAAATATTATAACTGATGTTTATCTCTAAAAGTCAATCATTGCCTGGCTTCATGAGGGCTAACATAATTACGTATCAAAATGTAAAATAGAGACAAATTCATAGTCATTATCACTTTACAGGAGGTTAACCAGAGTTCTTGTGAACTACAAACCTCTTGACACATTTTAAAATAAAGGGCTCTATATACTAGTTTAATTTACATACATTAAGCAATGTAGATTGGTGCTGTTGATTTAAATGGTTTTTTTTTTTCAATGTTTATTTATTTTATTGTTTGGGACAGAGAGAGACAGAGCATGAACGGGGGAGGGGCAGAGAGAGAGTGAGACACAGAATTGGAACCAGGCTCCAGGCTCTGAGCCATCAGCCCAGAGCCTGACGCGGGGCTCGAACTCACGGACCGCGAGATCATGACCTGGCTGAAGTCGGACGCTTAACCGACTGCGCCACACAGGCGCCCCGAAATGTAATGGTTTAAAGACCTAAGTGCTAAAAATGATTTTAATTAACCACAAAATTGTGCAGTTTTAAACAAAAAAAGCACATCTATGAACCTTTGCAGCAACATGCAGAGGTATTGCTAATTGCCCAATTTTACCTACTTGTAAGTAGTTAAGGGCAAAAAACCCTTGCGTAGTTGTTTTGTTTCTTCATTCATTTCTTTGGTACAAATACAAAGGTGTATGTGACTATTGAGCACATGAGATGTGATAGTACAACTGAAAAACTTTACTTGATTTTTATTATGAATTGAAATTGAAATAGCCATCTATGGCTAATGTCTACCACATTGGACAGCATCTCTGTCAAGGTCTGTGCTAATTTGGCCTGACCTTGGAGATCCAGTCTTTCCCAGAGAATGAGTTAATGCTCACATAGAATATTTTCTGCCCAGCCCTGGGGCTGGACCTGTACTCCTAGGCCAGTCCTCAAAGCCTTAGGGAGTTGAGCCTGGAGCCTTATTTTCAAGATGAGTGGAGGAATTCTGTAGTCCAGAGGCATTCATTAGGTATTACATAATCCACACCTGGGAAGCACAGACACAGTAACATTTGGGTTTAAGAAAAGGGCGGAGCCTCCCTCTGTCCTTACCCCTTGCACTTTTTTAGAAAGTTCTTTTTTTAAAATGTTTATTTATTTTTGAGAGGGAGAGAGAAGGAGGGGCAGAGAGAGAGGACAGAGAATCCTAAGCAGGCGCCATGCTGACAGCAGTGAGCCTGATGTGGGGCTGGAACTCACGAACCACAAGACTGTGACCTGAGCTCCAGTCAGATGCTCAACCAGCTGAGCCACCCAGGCACCCATTCCCCTTGCATTTTTTAGCCTGATACACCATCAGAGCTTTCAAAGTCTGTGGAAGGACTCATGCATTTTTGAATTTAGACCAATTATGACGTAGGCCCAGACACAGAATTCTTAGCCTCATTGCTTCCTGTTTTAGGTCAACATATCACAGAGATTTGCCAGAACAGACTTTTCACAACTGTGCTCAAAGGCTTTTCTGTCTGAATGAAAGCTATTGGCCTTAATTCCCTTTATCAAACGTTCCACCCTGCTCTGTGTAAGTTCTGACACAAAGCCGGGAGTGATGTGTGCTCTTGACAGTGGAGCCTCTGTGTAGGTGTTGTCCACTTTGGGCGTGACTACCGTAGAAAGATGTAGAGATGAGGAAATAGCTGGGCAGATTCGTGTACTATAGAATACAGTGAACCATGTGCCAATGTTGTGCTCTTTCTTTTCTTCCAGGAAATTAAGGATTGCGCGGCATTGCTTTGACAAGCACATCCTGTTGTCTTTTCAGAGATCTCAATGAAGAATAATCTCAAAGGAACATTTGCCTCCCCATACCTCTGCTAATGGCCATTAGCCGCTAGCAAATGCTTTTAATGACCGAAAAAACATCAACTACCCTTGGTTTTGGTCTGCTTTAGGCAGTCGAATGAAGGTTTTTTTCAGTTGTTTCCAGGACTCTATTGCTGAAGCACCTCTCTTTGTTGGGTGAACATTCATGAAGCCCTTTCCTGAAGCAGTGTAGAAGCCTTAGGCCTCTTGGAGTCTATGACATGGAAGCCTTGGAAGTGGATGATATCAGCCCAGCCTTGGAAGTTACTGAGGATTTCTTCAGTACTTTTGATAGTAAGCTAGAAAAGGCTGTGCAGCAAGCTGAGGTTTATGGGATTCAGGAAGTCCCCGAATTGGTGGGGCATGAGGTACTAAGTACCATAACAGATAATGGTGCTATCAGAAATGTTGCCTCCCTGGGCAAGGGGGGCCTGATTTGGGACCACTGTAAGAGCAGGCTCCTAGAAACCAAAGCTCAAAATGTCTTCCCTGCCAAAGAACAGTTTGTGGTTCAGAAAGGGACAGCCCCAGATAACCTTTCCTGGATGGAACAAAAAGAAGCGTCAACCTTTAACTTTTTCAACATCTGTCAGCGTCGGAGGGACAGACCTCGATCCGTGAATGACTTACTGGATGAGACCTCTACTTTCAAGCCAGGGCATGCACGTTCAAGATCAGATATTACCCAAGTGGACTGGAGGCTGGTCCTCAAAACCATGCCTCTGCAGCGGCAGCAGCAGTCGTCTCTTCAGGGCCCTCATTTCACCAGGCCGTCTTTTCTGTCGTCCTTGCCGAATAAGGTAGAAGATGCTCAAGGAAATACTGGTATGTTTTGATATCTGACTGCTATTGAGCAGTTGTCGATTTTCCTTGGTCTCTATTACATTTACCTCATGAGAAGTGTATTGTCCAGGGTCCTTGTCTGGTTTTGCTTACTTAAGCTCCCTCTTCCATTTACTTGCACACTTCACCTCAAGCCTCAGTCTTGGTATCCTTATAAGAAGTGCTGAGTGAAAAGACAACTGCGGTCAAGTCTCCCCTTCTAATCTTGTGTGTTAGAATCTACAGTCTCATAATTCGTGTGGTATTTGCCTTTGTACAGAGTATGCTACTGCTTATTCGCATCACTAGATGTTTGTCAGATCACACATTGGCATAGCCTTGTGCTGTGAAGGGTTTAAAGATCCATAAAGAAACCATCCCTGCCTTAAAGAACTTCTTGCTTGCAGAGGGGATCAGACACTAACAAACACTCAAGAAGGCACCAGCAGGGAGAGAAAGTAGTAGTTGTCAACTGAAATATTTGTGAAGGAACTTTTGTTTTACTTTATATTGTTGAGATTTCTTTCACTGAGAAAATGACAGTGACTGTAAGAGGGCAGAAGAAGGAGAAGACACTGTGGTGGGCTTGTCAGGAAGGGCTAATGAGAGTTCATGGAGCTTTGACTGAACCATTAAAGATACTAAGATGCAGAAAGGGGATCGCACTAGAGGACACTCGGGATTATGGTGGGAAAGAAGGTAAGGAGATGAGAAGTACCAGGGGGAGCAAAGGATCCCATGGTGGGTAGTGGGAGGAAAAGGGGGGGAGAGATTGGCTCAGACCTCATGGTGTAGGGCCTTGAATTTCCTTTTTTCTCATACATCATACACATGCATGTGCACACAACTTCTGTGAGGCGTGACAAACCATCTCTTTGTTTCCCCCAGCTTTTTCTTTCAAAATAACCTCATTTATACAGGCTGTCTATTCTTGTCATTCCTATTCAACCTTTAATTTAGATGGCTTCTTCTCAGTTAATTGGGAGTACTGTTTTATGTCCTTAACTGCTATTTTAATATTACTTTAGTCTCTATCCTTGCTTGGTATCCCATTGATACATTTAATATTTTAATAAATTTAGTTTCTAAGTATAATTCAAAGAAGAGATACAGTTTAGTAAGTCTATTCAGGAAATGCAGTGTCCCTATCTGTGAGGTGCTACATTATTTTCACATCCAGTTCAAATCTATTCTTTTAAAATACTTCTTTCTCGGACTCACTTATTTTGCTTAGCATAATACTCTCTCTCTCCATCCACTGATATGTGGAATTTAAGAAACAAAATAAATGAGCATAGGGGATAAAAAGAGAGGGAGGCAAACCAAGAAACAGACTCTGAACTATAGAGAACAAACTGATGGTTACCAGAGGGGAGGTGGGTGGGGGGATGGGTGAAATAGGTGATGGGGATTCAGGAGTGCACCTGTGATAAACATTGGGCATTGTATGGAAGTGTTGAATCACTACATTGTACATCTGCAACTAATATTACACTGTATGTTAATAACTGGAATTTAAATAAAAACTCAAAAATAAAATATTTCTTTCTTCCCACTCAAATTCATGACTTATAATTCCTTTTCTTTTCTCCTTGACTTTCACCAGTCCTCTGTAGCATCTAGCCAAGGGTGGTGACCATGGGAGTAAAAAGACAAGGACATTATAAAGCACAGTACTTGGTAGCTGATTAGATATTAGGGGACAAACAAGTTGCTCTGACCCTGGTGCCTGGCAAAATGAGAGCTTTGCCTTGAGTTCATATATAAACAAGTATACTCGTTGATTTAACAAATAACCTCTGTTGATTTTTGGTTTCTTAAGAGTTTACGTAGATTTTTATCAGTAAAGCACCGGAACCATTCTAAAACCCTGGTGTTACCCAAGTTGAGAGGGTGTCATATTTCCAGGTTTAGTTTTCCTGTCATTTGGATTGTTAGTGTAGGAGCTGGAGCTGCCTTAGATTCTCCAAAGGAACCTTGAGTATATGACACCCTGTGACTGTTGTTTTTTCAGTCTCAATTTTTAAAAAAGTTGAATACTAAATCATGTTGAAATGTATGTACTGAATGGTACTTTGAAAAGTCTACTGTAACAGATGGCCTTTCAGGTATTGATATAGTATATAATCTGGCCATCTTTTGATCATCCACGGAATATATATCCTAGCAGGAATTAGCACAGTTGGGCAAATGGCATGCCAAGTTCCTAATACCTTTTCTTTCTGTCACACTCTGGAGAACAGGCAAGATAAATCATGTTTGTATTGCTTACCAGGTGAGGGGCAGGGGTAAGCAGGGAGTACCCACTGACTACGCGTTCTCAGGCTGGGGGTAGAGAAGAGTTTTAAATATGTGGCAGTCCCCCACCCTGGTGACCATAATTCTCATGGCAAGGGGAGGGATGTGCCAACACACAAATGCACACTAGTCACAATCAGCCAAGATCTTTCAGTAAAGTTTACTTTAAAACCTTTGAAATTTGTGATCCAAACTGAAAAATAGCCTGTTGTGTCTCCTGAAGAAATATGCCCCCAAAGCAGAGGGAGACAGTGTAATATCTTGGCTGGAGATTTAGGGTCAGGCCAGACCTCTGTTTTAACCTTAGACTCGCATATCTGACTGCCTGGCGTACATCTCTTTCGGGATGTTCCACAGGCTCTTCAAATTCACAGTGTCCAAAAGTGACCCTCATCCTCTCATCTCCTACTCCTACTGTTCTAAAAATTAACAAGTGTTCATAAGAGTCTGGGGGCTCCTTAGAAGAAATAAAATTTAAACGGGTTTCTTTTGATGAGGTCAACTTGACGTTGTGTCTATCCCTGTCACTCTCTTAATTATAGGTTTGGTTACTGCATGATCCTGTGTTTTCTTCAGTTGATTTTTTTTCCCTAGCTCCTTTTCTGAGCTCACCTTGAGTACGAAGACTCACCAGAAGTGGTTCTTCTTCTCGTCCTCCCCTTCCTCCTCTTCTGCCTCCCTTATCCCCTCTCTTCCCTCCCATGAAAATAAACCCAAGGATCTTCTTCATTGGTCACATCTTCTTCTGTGACTTCTGCTCATTTGGTGATGAATAACCACCAAATGAGCTTTTGAGCCTTACTAAGGATAAATGTCACATTGAGTATAAAGCAAATCAGGTTCTGGCCTAATGAGGCCAGTGGGCAGCTGGGTGTAATACCATCTATTTCGCTGATGGGCAAGCCTGTATGAAGGTCTTCTGGTGTGTCTTCTCCTCTTCCCCCTCCTCCTCTTCCTCTTCCTCCTCCCCCTCCTCCCCCTCCTCCTCGTCCTCCTCCCCTCCTCCCCTCCTCCCCTTCCTCCTCCCCCTCCTCCCCCTACCTCCCCCTCCTCCCCCTCCTCCCCCTCCTCCCCCTCTTCCTCTTCTTCTTCCTCTTCCTTTTCCTCATCCCCTGTCTCTTCTTCTCTTCTTTTTCCTCTTCCTTCTCCCACTTCTTCCTCCCCCTCCTTCCCCCTCCTCCCTCCCCTCCCCTTCCTCCTTCTCCTCCCCCTCTTCCCCTCCTCCCCCCCCTCCCCCTCCTCCCCCTCCTCCCCCTCCTCCCCCTCCACCCCTCCTCATCCTCCCCCTCCTCCTCTTCCTCATTCCCCATCTCTTCTTTTTCCTCTTCCTTCTCCCACTTCTTCCTCTTCTTCTTCCTCCTCCTCCTCCTCCTCCTCCTCCTCCTCCACCACAACCACCACAAAGCTTGAGATAGTAATAGTACTTTAAATATCTTATGTGCATTAAATGGGTTAAAAAATAGAAAGTACTTCTCAGAACCATGTTTGGCACATTTGTAAACACCTAATAGATATCTTAAACATTTACTAATATTATTACAATTATTAATTGAATTTGAAACTCATCAATGAGAATCAAAGTAACACAACCAATGACTCCTACTTTTCCCTGGCATACCAACTGATGTGTTGCAGTAAATGGCCTCGCAATAAATATTTCTTAGATTGACCTTCCTGAAGTGTGTTTTCTCATATTATTGATAGGTTTGTTAGTGGGAAGTAAACCATTCATTCTCTCTCTCACACTGATTTAAGATCAACTGTTTACAGTTCTCCTGGTCAATGAGGAAGGGACTGTTTCTTACCGTTTCATCCTCAGTACTTAACATGGTGCTTTGAACATAGTTTATGCTCAAATGAATTGTTTAAGATGTAAGTTGAATGAAAAAGATGTAATGCTGATAAGATAATTAACGCCAATAACCTCTTTAGCCAGTTCGTGTCATTCTAGAAAAAAACCCTCCAGCATCTTTTCTGAGGGCCTAGTGCCATCATCTAGCATTTCATACCTCGCACATCCTCTCTGTGAAGCTCTTTAGCAGCAGTGAAAAATGAAGATTTGCTTTCATCTCAAAGGCTGCCCTGCACTATCCTTGTGATAAGAGAAAATCAAACAGATACAGCTTGTAAAGCGGCCCCTGGTGTTGGCAAAATGTTGCCCTGGCCTTGGAGGAGTATTCAGATACGTCTCAGACTCCCGGGTCGCACAGGCACGGTTAAGCATTCCCCTTTGTGGAGGAACCTGACTGCTGCTTGGTGAGCACAAAGCCTGGTGCAATGATTATGCTTTGCCCTTTAGTCTTTCTGAAGCTGGCAATCATTTGAAGTAATTTTGCATCACTCCTCAACTTTTCCCTGTTCTCTGTTTCTTTACAGAAGGTGATTACTTTGGATTTGAAGATCACTTCTTCCGTAGGTTCTTGCTTGGAATATATGAGAGCAGAATCTGTCAAACAGATTAACAGCTTACTTGTCACTGTCAGAGCCAACAGCCAAGCACCAGTGCTTGTCCTCAGGGTGAGAGAGCCCATGTAGAAAGAGAAGGAAAAAAAAAAAGAAACAACCAATAGCTGTAGCAAGCACTGTGCATGATTTTAAGTTCTTTACAGCGAACAGCTTATTTAACTTATATAATACTCCTGTGATATAGACACTTTTACTGACCCCGTTTTGAGGATGATGAAACTTGAGGCACGGAAAGCTTAAGGAGTGTGCGTAGAGTCCCATAGCTGGTCCTGAGCAGATCCTCGATTGGAACTCGGGCAGTCTTTCTCCAGAGTCCACACCCTTCAACACTAAGCTGGAGCTGAACACTTACCTTGGAAGCCAATCGTTCCCAGTCTCTAGAACCCTCTATTTTGAAAGCCTTGTTAGCAGTCAGGCCCTGTGGGAGTAGAGGGTGGGAAGTAGTGTAGAAGAGACTGACCTGGATGGTATTCATCGAACCCAAAGTAATCCCTCAGGAGATCACTAGCGAGGAAAAACTGAGACACACCGAAGCAGTCTAGCTAAGCAAGGATTGTTTTCTGCGTTTAACATAGTCACTAAACATGGACAGTGCAGCGCTGGCCAGAGTTCTTTAGGGGACCAACGAGTCCACGGAAAGAAGACTGTAACTTTGCCTTTCATACTCCTGAACGCTGACCATACAGAAGAGCTTAAGTGAACTGACCCCCATGGGTTTATCGTAACTATGGAACGAGGGCTTTGGTATTTTGCTCCATCTTTGGCTGCCTTTTTCAGTCTTACTTAGAAGCTTGTGAATGGATGTGTTCTAGAAATTTCATTGCCTCAGGCAGAGACAGACCTAGGACAGGCTTCTTCCAAGGGAATGTTGCCAGTGCTAAGTAGATGAAGGATACCGTCAGTGGGTCCTAGGAGGCTGTTAGAGTGTGGCTTGAGTCCAGCCCAGTTAAGACCATGCGTTTTCTGAGGGCCAGATAGCAATGTCGAAAAGGTTAGGTCAGAAATCACTAAGAAGTACTAGATCTAAGGCAAGATGGCGACAGAGACAGGTTTTACCCCAGCTTTATTGAGGTATAATTGACAAAGCTGGAAGACATTTAGTGTACATCGTGATGATTTAATATACATACTCATTATGGACGGATTCCCTGTCTAGTTAATTACCACATCTGTCACCTCACATCCGAGGCAGTTTTTTCTAAAAAACTTCCAGGTAGGTCATAGAGACAAAGCTGCCTCATGGTCAGTTCCTTTCCTTACTGCCACCCCAGTGCCTGCCATGCCCTGGGCAGCTGAAGCAAGGTGTCACAGAGAAGCAGCCCTGAGAGAAGGCCCTAATCCTACCGCCAGAATGGCTCGTTGCTAGTCCTGTCATTAATCTTAGTTCTGTACAAACATGCTCTTGACCAGTACCTATGCTTAACCCTCTCTTCCTTTGCATTACGTCATCCTGTTCTTGTTCAGTGAGTAATAATAGAGCCACAGGCAGCAGGGAATGTCCAGTAGGATAAGGAAGATGGGGTCCTGATGTCATAGAATTACAATCCAAATATAAATATGTGTTAAGGTAAGAACATAAAAAGTCATGTGAACACGTGGACACTAGATATGTTGTCAAAAATGGATCACACACACGCATTTACACCTATAAATGTGTACGCATAGTAGAGGAGGGTCGGTCTGTGTGGAAAGAACACTCAACTAGGACTCACTGTGTAGGTTTGGAAGAATCACTCGTCTGTTGCTTTTGATTTAACGACCTAGTGAAGCAGGTTAAATTGTCTCTAAGATCCTCCCAATTCCAAAACCGTATCATTGTAAGACGTGTTTGAACTGACCCTGACTCATGGTTCTATGGGAGCTAATTACTATAGCCAGATGGGTATTGGAAGGTTGTAATGGAATTATGGGTATGGTTGAAATTATTTAACGCAGAAGGATTTCTGTGTGCCTTGTAACTCTACTTCTGGGTGAACTGCTGTGTTTGCGATTTTAAAATCAAAAAAAAATTTTTAAAGAAATCTTTTGCATTATCTATGGAGCTCTGAAACCCAACAGACTGCCAGAATCTGACTTACTTTTCCCTCCCTGACTGTGTTCACATTTTCATCTGCTAGGCAAGGGCAGTGGTCAGCTGGGCTTTTGTTTCAGTTGGTTTCGCTGTCTGGTGACCTGGTACCATTCCTATGCCTGTATTTTCTTGTTCTAAGTACTTGAGGAGTAGGCCTCAAGCAGAGATTTTCTTTAGAGCTAGAAAAACCATGGCAGTGTGGTTTCTTTATCTTGAGTTTTATGTTACTCTGTTTCGATTCTCTTTTTCCCCATCTTTAACTTTAAAAAAAAAAAGCCAAATTTGGGACTTATACTAAAATGACTGCTTTTTCAATTACGATGTTTCTCAAAAGCCTTGGAGCCAATAGAGGTGGGAATATTCCTGTGGGCTTAGAACAAGTGAGGTCACCAGGACATGGTCTCTTGCTGAATTTATGATTCACCCTTCAGCAAGATTAGTCAGTACAAAGAAGTTGCTAAAATAGGTCACAGAAAGTTGATTTTATATGGTTGTATAGTTTCCACTGGTTACTTTATTGAATGTTGGCCTGTGGCAGCTATTTGGAAACCCAACACGCCTCATCGACAACCCATATTCTGATTCTAACATTTCTATATGGGAACTCTGAAAACGAAGTGTCTGATGTTTTCTTGTGGTTGCTCTGTTAATACAGTTTATCTTTCTTGGCTAAGGAGAACTGTAGTTACTAATTTCACAAACTGCTAGAGTTACCATCTTAAAACACAAATCTGTTCATGCTACTCTGTTCTCAAAATGAATCATGGCTCCCCATTCTCTACAAAATCAAGTGTGTAAGTTTTATAAAGCATCCCAATCTGTCCCGATCTCACCACCCGCACCTTCTGTCACCTCGTCTATGTGCTGTTTTCGAATGTGCCGAGTACTTCCAAGTTCCTGAGCCTCTGCTTATGCACTCTCTTCATCCAGAACACCTTCCCCACCCGTTTCACTTTTCACAACCCTCCATTATCTTTCAAGGACCAATCCAAATGCTACGTCCTCCCTGAGACCTTTCTATATTTTTTCAACTAAAAGTCTTTTTTTTTTTCTTTCACTGTATGTTTTCACAGCACATATCATTCTGCTGTGCATTATAGGCAATTGCTTGTATATCCATCTCCCACACTGGTTGAAAGTTTTTTTTAATTAAAAAAAATTTTTTTAATGTTTATTTTTGAGAGAGAGAGACAGAGTGTGAATGGGGGAGGAGCAGAGAGAGAGGGAGACACAGAATCAGAAGCAGGCTCCAGGCTCTGAGCTGTCAGCACAGAGCCCAACATGGGGCTTGAACCCATGAACCATGAGATAATGACCTGAGCCAAAGTCGGATGCTCAACTGACTGAGCCACCCAGTTGCCCCGGTTGAAAATTTTTTGATGCTATAAACCATATCATAGAAAACTTTGTATTGTACCAAGTATGTGAGCATATGCAAAGTGTCTGGTTGAGTTTTATGTGTTGGTGCTTGGAACATCAGGACAATACTGTTTTGTTTTGTTTTGTTTGTTTTCCGAAATGGAAATGGCCCCTCTTTCCTTACCTTATAGCTTAAGTTGACTGAAGTTTGTTATTAATAATATCAGTGAGAGCTATCATTTAATGAGAGTTAGCTTTATGTTCAGCCCTGTGCTGAGATGTGTCAACCTACTATCTTATTTAATATTCATAATAGTTGAATATGATAGATGATATTCTGATTTCACAAATGATGAAACTGAATCTTAGAGAAGTTGACCTCACCCAAAGCTATACAGTATGTGATGGGGCTAGGACTCCAAGCCAGTCCTAACACTAGAGGCCACACATAACCACTCAACAATGCTGTCTGTCTCTCAAGCATGAGGAGGGTTAGGTCATTCCCTCCACCATAAATAAACACAGTGTGATCTAGACTCCAAGTTTGGAGGTTAGAGTTTTCTACTCTGAGCTTGCACACTTTGAATATAACCTTGGCCAAGTCATTTTGCTTCCTGGGATCTCTTTCCAAATCTGCTAAATCAGTTAAGAATATTTTCAGAAAAGGGGTGCCGGGGTGGCTCAGTCAGTTAAGCATATGACTTCGGCTCAGGTCATGATCTGATGGTTTGTGAATTTGAGCCCCACATCGGTCTCTGTGCTGACAGCTTGGAGCCTGGAGCCTACTTTGGATTCTGTGTCTCCCTCTCTTTCTGCCCCTCCTCTGCTCGCACTGTGTCTTGTTCTCCCTCAAAAAAAAAAAAATCTAAAAACATTTTAAAAAAAGAATATTTTCAGGAGCAATTAATAGCATATACAACTAAAAGTAGCCTAAGTAATATGACCATTTGTCATCTTACGTTTTTATCTATCTAACAGGTAACTATGGAACACTTAGTGAATATCAGGTACTATAAACAATAGACACTTAAGACCTGATGTGTCATCAGGGATCCAGGCACTTTCCATCTTTTTTCTCAGCTATTCTCAGTATATTGGTAATGTCTCTTCTTTCCCTTCATAGGTACAAGATAGCCACAGCAGTCCCAAGGGTCACTTTCTTATACATCAATAGCCAAAGTCAGGAAGGGAAAACAGGGCACCCCCTCTGGGTCTCTTTCTCAGTAGGCCCCAATAGCACCCCCTAAGTAGCGAGGGTCACATGCTCACCCCTAAAGCAATCTCTGGCAAAGGAAAATAGCATTTCTGTGATTGGCTTAAACAAATCTTGCTCCTTTCCACGGGGTAGGGGAGAGGACATCTCCTCTGAGCATCTCCCATCATACCTGAGCAAGATTAGGTTCTGTTGGTAAAGAATCAGGAGGACTAGTTAAGGAGGTGAGTAGCTGACAAGTTCTACCTCAGATGGGATCAGGCTAAGAGATTTCTTATCGCTTCTGGCTCTAAGTTTCTCTGATTCTAGTATGTTACCCAAAGATACAGTAATGAAATGCCATTTACCTTAAAATCTGCTGGTCTAAATATTGGAGATTCTTTTCTACTTAATTCCTATAGAGTGAAAAACCCACCATGGCAATGAGTGAGCATATCTTGAAAGTTGGTTTGGAATCGTTTTCTGGGTCACAAAGTTCTTCTTCTTTTTTTTTTTTTTTCAATTTTAGTTAACATACAGTGCAATATTAGTTTGAGGAGTAGAATTCAGTGAATCATCACTTACATTATTTACACCCAGTGTTCATCACAATAAGTGCTCTCCTTAATACCTGTCACCCATCAAGCTTGTCTCCCACCCACCTCCCTCCATCAACCTTGAGTTTATTTCTATTGTTAAGTCTCTTGTGACTGTTTCACTCTCTTCTCTCCACCCTGTTCACATATATTCATCTATTTGTTTCTTAAATTCCACATATGAGTGAAATCAAATGGTATTTGTCTTTATCTGATTGACTTATTTCACTTAGCATAATATGTTCAAGCTCCATCCATGTCGTTGAAAATGGCAAGATTTCATTCTTTTTGATGAATGAGTAATATTCCACCATATATATGTATATGATATATATATATATATATATGTATCACATATATATGTGGTACATATATATATATATATATATGTGAAATATATATATCACATCTTCTTTATCCATTCATCAGTGGATGGACAGTTAGATTCTCTCCATAGTTTGGCTATTTTTGATAATGCTGCTATAAACATTGGGGTGCATGTACCCCTTTGAATCTGTAATTTTGTATCCTTTGGGTAAATACCTAATAATGTAATTTCTGGGTCATAGAGTAGTTCTGTTTTTAACTTTTTGAGGAACCTCCATACTGTTTGTCCAGAGTGGCTGCGCCAATTTGGATTCCCACCAGCAGTGCAACAGGATTCCCCTTTCTCCACATCCTCGCCAACATTCGTTGTTTCTTGTGGTGTTAATTTTAGCTATCCTGACACGTATAAGTGGTATCTTACCATGGTTTTGAATTGTATTTTCCTGATGATGAGTGATATTATCTTTTCATGTGTCTGTTAGCCATCTGGATGTCTTCTTTGGGAAAGTGTCTATTCATGTCTTCTGCCCATTTCTTAACTGGGTTGTTTGTTTTTGGGTGTTGAGTTTGATAAGTTCTTCTAGATTTTGGATACTAACCCTTTGTCAGATATATTATTTGCAAATATCTTCTCCCATTCTGTAGGCTGCCTTTTAGTCTTACTGATTGTTTCCTTCACTATGCAGAAGCTTTTTATCTTGATGAAGTCCCAGTAGTTCATGTTTGCTTTTGCTTCTCTTGCCTTCGGCGACATGTCTCATAAGAAGTTTCTCTGGCTGAGGTCGAAGAGGTTGCTACCTGTGTTCTCTAGGATTTTGTTGGTTCCTGTCTTACACTTAGGTCTTTCATCCATTTTGAATTTATTTTTGTGTATGGTGTAAGAAAGTGGTCCAGTTTCATTCTCCTGCATGACTGTCTTTTTTCCATTGGGATATCCTTCCTGCTTTGTTGAAGATTAGTTGACTATAAAGATGTGGGTCCCTTTCTGGGTTTTCTGTTCTGTTTCACTGATCTATGTGTCTGTTTTTGTGCCTGTACCATACAGTCTTGATGACTACAGCTTTGTAATATAGCTTGAAATCCGGAATTGTGATGCCTTCAGTTTTGTTTTTCTTTTTCAGTATAACTTTGGCTATTTGGGGTCCATCCAAATTTTAGGACTGTTTGTTCTAGCTCTGTGAAAAATGCTGGTGGTATTTTGATAGAGATTACATTAAATGTGTAGATTGCTTTGGGTAGTATAGACATTTGGACAGTGTTTGTTCTCCCCATCCATGAGCCTGGAATGCTTTTCCATTTCTTTGTGGGTCACAAGGTTCTTAAAGACTAGGGATTACCCTTGTCACAGAAGGCAGAAAGCCTCGGCATTTACAAAGTTGGGTCTGTGACCTAAGTTCACACTTAGATCTCTAAATTCACACTTAGAAGTGAAATTGACCAGGACTGCATGGACTAATGCTCTATCACTGTTGCCCATAGCAAAGAAGTTAGATGGAGAAGATCCCAAAGTTGCTATGTCTGTCTAGTGAATATGTAGCCAGATATGTTACAGGTCTCTTTCTGCTAGAGTTTGCACAGATAATACATCTTTTTCCCTAAATTTATTATGAAGGAAGATCAAATGGGATAGACTCCTTTACCCATGAAGAAAGGTCTCCAAAGTAGCTCTCAGAAAAGACATTACTTGAGTCTACTTCATTTCTACCAGAATTAGTTTGTTAACAAGTATCTGTGAGCTATCACTAAGTGTTGGCCTGTGGAGCATATTTCAAGTGTATAAGACACAGCCCCTCTCTGGTTCCTGTGGTATCATTCTCTTCATATTCTTTGCTATGGACAGTGGCAGTGTCCTGACTAATGTGGATCCTATTAATGTCACTTCTCCTGTGTGCCTGCAATGAGGAGTACAAAGACCTAAAATTACTGAAAACATTTCTCCCTAGTTTCTGACTTAAACACAGTTGAGTACTATAACATGAAACAAATAGACTTGGAAAACTGTGTTTTGTTAACTAGGAATATTAAAAAAAAGAGAGATGTGATTATAATCTAGAATATCAGAGAAATCTTCATTGAGGAAAGGATGCTTCAGCTGAGCATAGAGGGGTGAACACAAAACCAAGGTGGAGGTGAACACAGCATGTGTGTGGGATGGCCAGGAGACTAAGCCAGGACAGAGCTCCATTTCTGAGAGTTGTAGTCCAAGGTCATGGAGGACTTGCAAAGCCAAACAACTAGACTTAATGTGATATGTTTAGCAAAGAAGCATTTGAAAATTACTTGAAAGTCAAGATTAAAAGGGTATTTTATAAAAAGTCAGTAAGTTGACAGGGCTGCAGGGTAGTGGGGGTAGGGAGCCGGAAACCTCCCCTCCTGTAGCTTTCATGTCTATGTAAAGGGATATCAGACTAACGTTTTTGGCCTCTCTCCCTACCTTTGCACACTCCACCCCTAGGGAGGAGCAATTTATGGGTAAATTTAGGAGAGGAACTAGGTGTGTATAATTCAGCCTCTCTCATAGGAAGCACTGATTCTGGTCTGTTCCTCCAAACCTGCTCCTCCACCCATCAGCCTTTCATAGGCAGTCCCCCAGGAGGGGAAGCTTGTAGTGATCAGTGCTGCTTGTGACTCAGAGGTAAGTCTGTATAATCCTAGGGCTCAGTTTGGTAGGACGACCCTAAACTGCGTCCTCCCAACTGGCTGATGTTTTGATCTCCATGTGTCTGACAGTGTCGGTCAATCTCAGTTGGTTTAAAACTTGGGTGATGAAGGGGATGCTATTTATTGGTTCCCCACAGGCCCCCACTATATAGAATGGATTGGTAGATGGAAAGAAAGGAAGGGATTGAAACCAACTAGAAGGCTCTGCCAGTCCTCATGCTGTGACTCAACTTAGGGTGGCTGTGGCCCAAGAGAAAGTGAGACTTGTGAAAAGAAAAAGGGCTGTAACTGGGCCATAGATCTGTTGACAGGTTCTGTGTCTGAATTATTTGGTGTCTCCACAGATTCTAGTAGATTCCTTCATACATACATTCACAAATACTTATGGAGTCAGCCACCGAGTGTACAGGAGTGCTAGAGATATGCAGGTCCCTGCCCTCAAGGAAAATGAGAGAGTTCTTTGAGTGAAATAAAGCGAGATGTAAGATAGAGAGGGGGGGCTCCATAAACTGGTAAAGGCTGGCCTCACCGATGATGGCATCTTGGGAGGAAAAACTGAGGGAGGCACGTAAGTTAGTGGGGCGGGGTAGAGAAGTTACAAATGGGGGATTTAACAACCTCAGAGTTCCCGAGGCTACAATACACTCAACTTATTTAAAGAACATAAAAGGGTGTGGCTGAAATGGGAGAAAGGGATGTGAGATGATGTGAGATGAAGTCAGGTTAATAATCAGAGGCCAGATTGTGTGGAACAGGAAGGAGGTATACACATTGTAAGAATTTGAAGTCTGCAGGAAAGAGGCAGATTGAGCCATACGAAAGGTAGGATCAAGTGAATGCTTTTTTTTTTTTTTTAATTTTTTAAAAACACTTTTTTATTTTTGAGAGATGGAGAAAGACAGAGTATGAGCAGGGGAGGGGCAGAGAGAGAGAGGGAGACCCAGAATTCGAAGCAGGCTCCAGGCTCCGAGCTGTCAGCACAGAGCCCGACACGGGGCTTATACTTACAAACCGCGAGATCATGACCTGAGCTGAAGTCGGACGCTTAACCGACTGAGCCACCCAGGCGCCCTGTGAATGCTTTTTTAGTAGATATAGTCCTCAGAATATTGGAAGACAGGAGGAAAAGACATTAGTGGAGGGATAATATTTCAATGTTAGTTAGAGGAGAAGAGAGTCTGAAGAAGTGGGAAGGGATTAGGGACCGAGTAGAGGTGGAAGGCTTATCTTTAACAGCGAGACAAGAAGACTCTTCCTTTGAGACTGGACGGCTAAAATAGGAAACAAGTATTAAATACTCACCATGTATCAGGCACTGTTCTAAGAGTTACTCATTTCTTTCTCACAGCAGGACAATGAGGTAGGTGCTCTTATTATAGCCCATCTTAAAGATGACAAAACTGGGACTCAGGTTAAGTAATTGTCCCATGGTCACACAGCCAGGAAGGGCAGAATTATGATTTCAACTTAGGCTTATTGGCTCTAGCACCTGTGGCCTTAACCACCGTACTCTTCTGTAGCACTTGTGCAAGACCTTGATTAGTGTAATGCCAACATGAAGCCAAGCATAGTATATATGAAGGAGCTCCTGCAGTGCACAAAGGATGAGGCAGTGGGATTAGGTGTTTGGGAAGAGTAAAAGAGGTATGGAAAAAGTGTTCTGGGGGCTGTGTGTGGGATTCACCGAAATGAATAAAAGAATAAATTGTCAGGATGAAAGATAGGATAGAAATTGAGCAACATGAGTCTCTGTTTGGTGCTACGGTCTGAATATTTGTGTCACTCCCCAAATTCATATGTTGAACTCCTATCTCCTGAAGTGATGATATTAGGAGACATGGCCTTTGATAGGTGCATAGGTCATGAGGGTGGAACCCCCATGAATGGTATTCATGTTCATTTTTAAGACCCAAAAGAGCTCCCTAGGCATTCCACGACAAAAGAAATGTAATATATCTGCCCGATTTTGAAAGGCAATCCTTTTAGGTTTGTCTTAGTGTTATTCTGAAGGATTATGGGTACCCTCCATTCACACTCTACTTTGGCTTTCTTCCACATTTTTTGATCTTGTTGTAAGAACTTAAATATTTCCTTAAAACTTGCCTAAATAACTTTGATTTGCAATATTGGCACTACATTGGGTTTTTGAGTTCTTTGAAAACATTAAAATGTTGCTCTCTGTCTCTCACTGCAACCATGGTCTGACCTTGGGAATCCTATTCTTGTGACTTCATTCATTGTGCGGACTCAGGCAGTCCAGATATTCTCAGGAAACCAGATTACCTAAACGTTTCTTTCATTTATTGTAATCTGGGGTATGGTGGTTTTTAAAAAGATAAAATTTCAGGGGCCTTTGGGTGGCTCACTTGGTTGAGTGTCCAACTCTGGGTTTCGGCTCAGGTCACGATCTCACGGTTCATGGGTCCGAGCCCCGCGTCCAGCCCCACGTCGGGCTCTGCGCTGTCAATGCAAAGGCTGCCTGGGATTCTCTCTCTCTCACCCTCTCTCTCTGCCCCTCCCCTGCCTGTGTTCTTACTCTCTGTCTTAAAAAATAAATAAATAAATAAACTTAAAAAAAAGATAGAATAGCATAAAGTAACCAAAATGAAAGCACATAACCATTTCATAATTATATAAGCAAATATAATATACCTATAATTATTATTTATATTATTATTACATATATATCATGTCTAAGGGCTTCATACCAAATCGCATACAGTCTGGGCAGGAGGATTGTGGGTGCTGGGTTACGGAGGCAGAAACTTTTTGTTTTTGCTTTTTACATTTCTTTCTGATTTTTTGAATAATTTTATTAAATAATGTAGTGCATATGTGACAAATGTGAAATAGCATCTGAAACCTGAGTCATCAGAGTAGTGCAGCCATAGAGCCTTGGAGGCTCAGAGGAAGACAGTTGTTTTCAACTAGAGGGGATGAAGGTCTTCAGGAATAGGTGAGATTTTTGTACCGGCCCTCACGTGGGAGGAAAGAACGGGCAAGCAGAGGCAAGGGGAGATCTAGGCAGGGAGGTCAGTGGGAGAACATGCACCAAGGTTGGGAGGGACGAGTTGTAGAAACAACATCGGGTCACCTGGCTGAAATATGAAGGAGTGGAGAAAAGTGCCTGCATCGTGTGAAAGCTCACTGAGGAAAGTCATAACAGAGGGATCAGGCTAACATCTTCTGAACCTCCTGATCCATCCTAATATCCTTAGAAGTGGGACAGCCACCTGTGACATATTCTTGCCAAAAAAAAAAAAAAAAATCTAAATGAACCTCAAGGTCTAAACAGCAGTTGACAGAAAACATGGGAAACGGAGGAACATTTAAACAATACTGTGAGGATTCACCAAGTCCAGGATGTGAGAAGTTCTACAGGACAAATGATTACAGCTTTGTAGTAGGGGCTAAAGTCTGGGATTGTGATACCTCCTGCTTTGGTCTTCTTCAAAATTACTTTGGCTATTCGGGGCCTTTTGTGGTTCCATATGAATTTTAGGATTGCTTGTTCTAGTTTCGAGAAGAATGCTGGTGCGATTTTGATTGGGATTGCATTGAATGTGTAGATAGCTTTGGGTAGTATTGACATTTTGACAATATTTATTCTTCCAATCCATGAGCAGGGAATGTCTTTCCATTTCTTTATATCTTCTTCAGCTACCTTCATAAGCTTTCTATAGTTTTCAGGATACAGATCTTTTACATCTTTGGTTAGATTTATTCCCAGGTATTTTATGCTTCTTGGTGCAATTGTGAATGGGATCAGTTTCTTTATTTGTCTTTCTGTTGCTTCATTGTTAGTGTATAAGAATGCAACTGATTTCTGTACATTGATTTTGTTTCCTGCAACTTTGCTGAATTCATGTATCAGTTCTAGCAGACTTTTGGTGGAGTCTATCGGATTTTCCATGTATAATATCATGTCATCTGCAAAAAGCGAAAGCTTGACTTCATCTTTGCCAATTTGGATGCCTTTGATTTCCTTTTGTTGTCTGATTGCTGATGCTAGAACTTCCAACACTATGTTAAACAACAGCGGTGAGAGTGGGCATCCCTGTCGTGTTCCTGATCTCAGGGAAAAAGCTCTCAGTTTTTCCCCATTGAGGATGATGTTAGCTGTGGGCTTTTCATAAATGGCTTTTATGATGTGTAAGTATGTTCCTTCTATCCTGACTTTCTCAAGGGTTTTTATTAAGAAAGGGTGCTGGATTTTGTCAAAGGCCTTTTCTGCATCGATTGACAGGATCATATGGTTCTTCTCTTTTTTTTTTTTATTAATGTGATGTATCACGTTGATTGATTTGTGGATGTTGAACCAGCCCTGCATCCCAGGAATGAATCCCACTTGATCATGGTGAATAATTCTTTTTATATGCTGTTGAATTCTATTTGCTAGTATCTTATTGAGAATTTTTTCATCCATATTCATCAGGGATATTGGCCCTACAGGACAAATGAACTAATTTCTTCAATAAATACGTGGCACGAAAAAAAAAAAAAGGAGAAAAAGAGAACTGTTATAGATTTAAAGAGATTTAAAACACATATCAACCAAATCAGTGTGTGAGCCTCAGTGAACAAACCATCCATATAAAGAAATTTTTTGAGACAATCTGGGAAAATTAGATACAGAGTAGGTATTAGATGAGGAATTATTCATGTTATTGGGTGTGAAAATGGTGTGTGTGTGTGTGTGTGTGTGTGTGTGTGTGCGTGTGTATTAAAGTTTTATCTGTTAGATTAGAGATACCGCTGAAGTATTTATAGTAGAAATGATAAACTTTAAGCAATTTCCTTTCAAATATTCCAGCCAAAAAACCAAAACAAAAAACAATAAAAAGCCAGAGCTGGAGGGGGTGGGGGATATGAAAAGAAGAATAGCAGAAACTTGTTGTTTGAAGCTGAGGGATAGGTCCGTGGGTGTTTATTTTAGTTTTCTACATGCTTTCAAGTGTGTTTGAAATTTTCCATAATCAAATGTTTTAAGGAGTTTGAACTTTACTGTGTAGCACCAGGAAAGCTGTGAATGGTTTTGGGCTGAGAAGGGGGCACAGGAAGGGCTGAGTGGCCCTGGTGACAGTGTGGGAGATGGCCAGGGGGAAGGTGGATGAGAGGTGCGAGCTCATTTAAGACCTTGATTAGGTCTTAAAGGTACAACTTTCCAGTTGTAAAATAAAAAAGTCATGGGGCTGGAAGGTACAGCATGGCAGCTATAGTTAGTAACACTGCACTACATGTTTGAAAGTTGCTAAGAGAATAAATCTCAAAAGTTCTCATCACAAGAAAAAAATGTTTTGTAACGAGGTATGCTGACGGATCTTAACTGGACTTACCGTGGTGATCATTTCACAATATATGCAAATATCGAATCATTACGTTGTACACCTGAGACTAATATGATGTCGTATGTCAGTTATATCACGGTATTAAAAAACACCCAAACAAACCTTAATTAAGGTGGTGGCCATGAGAACGGAAACTTTTTTGAGAACAGATAGAGGAAATAATAGCAAAAGAGGAACTCTGGTACGTTGGGGGTACAGAAGTGAATCAGGTGCATTGTGTGGAAAATTCCCTTCTTCCTCTTCAGTAAATAGCAATCTTTGTCCTTAAACCACTGCACTGGTATTACAGGACGAAGAGAAGAGGAAGAAGGGGTCTTCACTAGAGGAACTGAACCGGCTCTTCATGCTCCAAAGTAGAAAGCAAGGGGGAAAGGAAGAGTTCTGGGTTTGGGTTTTGGTTTTTGTTTTTCTCTCCCTTTTTCACAAGGAATTACTCTCATGGTTTCAGTATGAAATTTTTTGGGTCCAGTGATTCATTTTGATCATCCTTTCTTGTTTTACTGAGGAAATGGTTATAATCATTGTCAGCGGTCCCATCTGAATCATTTATGATATTAGTTAAGATAGATATTATTCATTTGTGAAATTGAACACTTTACAATAATGTGTGTGAGGTTAATTAAATGAGTTGAAATGATACAGTCTGGGGAAATAAAAGTTGAACTATAAGTTAATGAAAGCTTAGATTTAAATACATACCTTCTGATTTGTCAATAGCACAAATATTAAAAATAAACTTCAGATAGAAATAGAAAGTAGCAATTATTAGAGATTAAAGAGAAATGGTAGTTCTCTGGCCCTCTACAACTCAAAGAAAATTAACACTTCACACAGGAAATATTGGTGAGGTCTGATATAAACAGGCCCTCCGGAGTGGAATACGCACCCCAGAGGATAGTTTCCTGATCACGTTTGCTCTCTTCTTCTTGATTTTTCTTTCTCAAGAAATTAACTCTACAAACTGCAGCCTGTAAGGATGGACCTTTTCCTGTGACCAACACCAGTCTTTTCTGTCTCAATTTAATGTACCTATTTAAAGAGGGCTGAGACAGGTGGGGGGAAAAGTCTGTAAATACAATGAATTCTTTACCCTTACTCTGCATCAAGAAGGTGAGGGGACTTTGGAAATTCCCGGGAAGGATTTCCCATCCAGTCCACCCAAGTCAGAAAGAGGTGAGATTTTAGTCAGGTTTGCTGCTGACTTGGGCCCAATTAAAGCAGAATTTCTTTCTTTCTTTTTTTTTTTAATGTTCATTTATTTTTGAGACAGAGGCAGAGCATGAGCGGGGGAGGGGCAGAGAGAGAGGGAGACTCAGAATCCGAAGCAGGCTCCAGGCTCTGAGCTGTCAGCACAGAGCCCGACGCGGGGCTAGAACTCAAAGACCGTGAGATCATGACCTGAGCTGAAGTCAGACACTTAACCGACGGAGCCACCAACGCACCCCTAAAGCAGAATTTCTAATTCATGCTAGCTGTTGTAAAAAGCTCTCAGGAAGGAAAGAAAAGGAGAGAAAAATTCCTAGCTAAAAGCAAGAAAGATGGTTTTATTTTGCTCAGGGATGCATAGCTGAGCCACTGGGTCACAGGACAGATGGGGGTGGAGGAACACATGGTTACGAGTCTTATTATGGAAAAGCTCGAACTACCATCAGCGCTTGATGGAAATGAGTGGGGGAGAGGTAGCAGCAGTGTCTCTAACAGCACTGCCTCCCTTATTACATTATCCAAAAAGATAGATAACTGAGAATAGGCATCCATTATCTCTCTCTACAAAGGGATTAGTGTGGGTTGCAAGAAATTAATGGCTTTTGAGTTATCACAGAAATACTAATGAATGTCAGGACCAGAGATGTAAAGCAGGTAAAATTGGCTTTTCTCTGCCTTATTTCTCTCCTTTTCTTTTTTGGTTTGCTATTTTAAGATCTGGATCTGTGTTGGGTTTATTTCTTTACTTTTTATTTTTTCCCTTCAGCCAAGATCAGAAATCATGCCCTTTGGGAGTGTGATTTGTCTTCTTTAGGGAATGACTTCGTTAGTTTATGACTGTCTCCAGTGTGTATCAGCAAGAGATTTAGAAACATCTCAGAAATGAAAATCTCTGTCAGGGAAGAGTGCTGCCTCTTGCATGGATGTCATTTGCATGCCTGATAAAAATATCAGGAAGTCTCCCAAGTCACAGTTGCCTTCTATTAAGGAACTAAACTTGTATACATTGCAGCTAATTATTGATTAAAGATGGCACAACCAGATAAACTTGTGAAACAGGGGAAGAGAAAGGAATTATATCTACTATATGCTGGGCGTTGTGCTACAAGCTTTATTTCTCATTTAATTAGTACTTTCTAGGAGCCTGCTATGTAGTAGGCATTGTACTCTGTGTTGTAAAAAAGGATGAAAAGACAGACCTCTCCTCTTTCCTCAGTGGAACTTATAGTCCAATGGGGAGGACAGACTTTTTTAAAAACTTCAAAATTGTATTTATTCAAAAATTTAAATAAACTATTATAATACAGCCTGACAAGAGTCCATCAAAGAGGAATAATAGGGATACCTGATACTGACCCGGGGTGTGTGTGTGTGTGTGTGTGTGTGTGCGCGCGTGTGCAGATGAGGGGTTGAGGGAATCGGGACAGGGTCTGTTCCTGGAAGACAGGATGGGTAAGTGAAGGGTAAGTGTGTGGTAGCTAGTGGAAGCAGTAGGAAGGAGCACTGTAAGCAGGCGGTAACAGTATAAGCGCAGTCAGGCTCAGAGGTGAGAGAGAACTGCTACCTAAGCAGAGACCTAAAACATGGGCTGGTTGAGTCCAGCCCTGGGAACTGGTTACAAGACAGAAGGCTCATGAACTGGCCTTGAAGACTAACAGGGGTATCTGAGAAACAGGAGTTTATGAGAAGCATACTTCATGCTCTGTCCTCTCCATGGGCGATTCCTGGCTTTACTAAAACCCAAATAATGTGTATTAGCAAGGAGTTAGGTCAAGAGATAGGAGGAATATTCGCTCTGATGTATTTGGTTTTCTGTAGAATATTACCTAGAAAACATGAAATCCTGGTGAAGTGCCAATTATTTCATGGACCCGTGGGGGAGAGTCACAGTTTTCCACACAGACCTCCGCATGTCACACTGACATTGCAGACCACCCCCCACCAATACTTAATCTTATGCTCATAATTCCACCCTAGGTAGGCTATTGTGGACCTGAGATTTCCCCCCAATTACATCTTGTGAATTGTACTGTCTTGGAATTGTACTACCTCTACTGTGTTTAGTTTGAACCAGAAGGATGTCATTCCCTGATCTCTGGTTTCTTACACCTGCCTTATCGTCTCCTTGAGTTCATTCGTATCAATGAATTAATACATGGCTTCTTTTGTTTCTCCTTTCTAGAACACAAGCAAGCATTCCCAAATATTCTGAAGAAGGGGTACCTGGAGATCAGGAAGGACCATGACAGTTACTGGCAGAGCTGTTACGCAGAACTCTCACCCTACAACTTATCCTTCTACAGCCTAGACAGCAGTGGTAATCAAGCCCTCTATGCCACCTGCCAGCTTTCACACTTCCAGAGCATTTCCGTGTTGGGCAACCTTGAGGCCAGGCTGGTGGATACTGTTCTGTATGACAACACTCAGCTCCAGTTAAAGGCAGAGTCACCGTGGGAGGCTTTGGACTGGGGGCAGAAGCTTTGGGAAGTCGTGCACGCCACGGTGCCTGGTTACGTGGGAAGGCAGGATGAGCTGGCAAACTCCCCAGGACTTGGTCATCACGCTGACTGTACACAGAACCATTGTTTACAGAAGAAATCCAGTGAGCTGCTCGCGCCATCACCTGTCTTGGAGAGCCCCAAACAATACCAAAACATCATCAAATCAGGGACGCTGTACAGGCTAACCGTCCAAAACAACTGGAAGGCATTTACTTTTGTGCTGAGCAGGGCCTACCTTATGGCTTTCCATCCCGGCAAGCTAGACGAGGATCCCCTGCTAAGCTACAATGTGGACGTGTGTCTGGCTGTCCAGATGGACAACCTAGATGACTGTGACTCTTGCTTTCAAGTCATTTTCCCCCAAGATGTCCTCCGCCTCCGTGCAGAGACCCGGCAGAGGGCTGAGGAGTGGATGGAGGCTCTGAAAACAGCAGCCAATGTGGCGAGGAGTTCAGAGCAAAACCTGCAGGTCACCCTGAGGAGCAGACCCAAGGATCAGATGGGCAGGCATGAACTCAGGAAGAACAAGCGTCAGTCTGTGACCACCAGCTTCCTCAGCATTCTGACAACCTTGTCTCTGGAACGAGGACTCACTGCTCAGAGTTTCAAATGTGCAGGTATGAAGCAAATTTTTAGTCTAAAGCTCCCTAAAGAACAACCTGAATCCTGCAATTGGAATTCACTATAAAAATCCCCTCGATGGGCTAGTCACATGTACCTTTTGTTTGAAAAGCATCTCTCCTTCAAGGAGTTTCTTACCGCAAAACGTCTGTCTATCTTCATGCCATGCTGGTGAAGTCAGTAGAAGGAGATAGGCTATACGCCACTGAGTCCAAATGACTTAGCCGAAGCATAACCAGACTAGAATCTAGGCTTCTTGCCTCTGCTGTGATTCCATTTCCTCTGTCTTTTTAAATAAAGGTCACTGGGAATGTGGATGTCACAAATTGTCTCACAAGAGATATTCAGACCCAAAAGCTGACTGCTGACACTTATTACCGAAAAAAAAAAAACAAAAAACAACAACAAAACAAAACAAAACAAAAAAAAAACCCGTCTATAGCCAGTAACTGTCATTGATCATGACCTTGTCAAATCCTGTTAAGGAAGAATCTAAAGTCAGCCCTGACAGAAAATCTGGAGGTGACTAACAGCAGGGTAGATGATGATTCAGCAGATGACCTCTGAGTCATGATGGGCCTGTGCCTCATCCTGGGGAAGCCCAGGGCTTCTGAAACTGCTATGGAAGGGTGAGACACAAAGTAGAGTTGAAGGCCAATTATCTGTTATTTCTTTTTTTTTTTTTTTTTTTCAACGTTTATTTACTTTTTGGGACAGAGAGAGACAGAGCATGAACGGGGGAGGGGCAGAGAGAGAGAGGGAGACACAGAATCGGAAGCAGGCTCCAGGCTCTGAGCCATCAGCCCAGAGCCTGACGCGGGGCTCGAACTCACGGAGCGTGAGATCGTGACCTGGCTGAAGTCGGACGCTTAACCGACTGCGCCACCCAGGCGCCCCTATCTGTTATTTCTTAAAACCCTATTACTGCTTCTCTCTCCTACTTCTCTCCTACTTCCCTTTCACTTTCCCCTGAACAGTAAACTAGACAGAATAAAATCTTCCCTAAACCAAATCTATGTATCTACTAGAAACTAAATCAAATTATTTCCCTTTCACTAAACCCCACAATTTGGGACAAGAAATTTTCCTTAAGGTAAATTTACCATGAAGGTAATCTAATTGGAAACCTGATTTGGAAGATTTTAATTCAAGTGTGTCAGATTGAAGTATGTTATTTAAAAGTGAATGGGACACTCACCAGCAGCCAAGACCAAATTTTCAATTTTTGCTTGTTCCTGCATTGAAAGCCAAATAGTGGTGGCACAGGGAAAATTTGAATTTAGGTTAGTTGTGATGATTCCCTTTTCTGTTGAAAAATAATGTACCTAACGAGGGGATTAAGTGAATCATCCCTGCTTTCTCTAGAGGGGCTCTGTAACTGTGGAGCAGAAACTCGAGGGGTTGGGTAGGAGAGACCAGAAACACTGAGCCGGTAAAGAAGCCGCACTAGGTGATGTGCATGTATCTGCAGGTGTGAATGACCTTGTGTGAAGTCAGTCAGCTACTTTTGCAAAATGGTTTTGAAATAGGGGGCCACTGGCTTTACCATAGTTTGTAGAAATTACTGACATTTTAGTGTCTTATTAGTGCATGCGTTATATTTCAACATTCAGTCACTCAACAATAACTTATTGATCCTGATTCTGGGAACATTCTGGAATCATGATACACTTCTGTGGCTTTGGATTGCTGATAGGGTCAACAAATGTGTTGTGTTATTAGAATCAAGGAGAATAGCTGAGCCTAGTTCTCAAGGTAGAGACTGGAATCGCTGAGTTGGGAAACTTTCTAGTAAAAGGGGGAAGAAAAGTCTCAAGGGTTACACAGGGATTGTCACCTAGTTGACCCCTAGTCCACCTTTCTCTCATAAGTTTGCTTCCTGACGGAGGGTGCACTGCCCGCGTTCTGGACTTCATTAGTAGCGTTTCTAGCACTCAGAGGAAGGAGAAACACAGGTACAGGTAGCATGCAGCAGGTCCATCACGTCTAGCAGTTGGAGAAATGAAAATGGGAAGAAGACAAAAAAGGGTGAGTAGAAGAGGCAGGGAGAAGGAAACTAAGTAGAAAAGAACAGGGGAAGGATTACCGAACGGTCAGGGACAGAACTTTTTGGCAGCTGCTTTACTTAGGTCCTGTGTTTTAAGATGTCTCCCTGTGCTGTCTAAATGTCCTCACTGTTTGGCCTGGTTGGAGAACAGGTTGAGGATGGGTGGTAATAGGGAATCCAGGAGGCAAGAGAAATGTAATCTGAAACTCATTTGCCCTGCTTAGCTCTTACCTTCGTGCTTTGGTTGGGAGTTCTAATAAGGCACGGTGGGGGGCGGGGGGGGGGCGGTTCTAATTTGGGGTGGAGAGAAGTCAATCCTAATTTGTGCAGTATGGCCGATTCCAAAGTAGCAATTTTTATTTCCTTTCAGTGCCCCTTCAATCGGAAAATGCTACGTTCAGTTGCTTTGTGGTACGCATGGTTTACCAGCTTGCTTTTCATTTTCCCTAATTCCAATATGCAATACTGGTTTCCTACCCCAGGTAGGAATACTCCATCTCCTGTAGGGGGCAGAGTCTCAAAAGAAAAAGGCTAAAACTCTTTAAGCAAACCTCTGAATGTTTTTTAAATTTCTTGGGAGGCTGTTCATTATATTAAAGATTATTATATCAGATGGAACTTTAAAAATCGATCTGTTTCTCACAAACACAATCTAAACCAGCCGTCTATTCATTTAGTACTTGTGTCCCCTAATGTTTCATCCTTGTAAAGATATGCATTCGGTGAAAAAGCTGGTTGCATAGTATGTTTATCTTCTAAAATGGCAAAATGTCCATTAAGTTGTTTTTAGTTCAACTTGGCATTATCTATTATTTTAAGGAGAAGCTAATTCAGAATATTGCATGGTTCTAATGACTCTCTTTAGAATATAAGTTTTTATGTCCACTTAGTCCCTACCCCCTTAAATATTTTTTTGAGGATTTATTTATTATTCCCCATTAAATACTTTTGATGAAAAAACTTTACAAGGGGACAGTTGCACGGAGTAGCTCTTTATTGTGATGTCATTCGGTTGCAATCCAGGCGAGCTACAAATGTTGGCTTTAAATCTACAGATTAGTGCAGTTGGCCTTATTTCATTAAATTCTTTCTGTAGGTGAAGAATTTTTGATATCCTTTTTGGAAACTTAAAGAGCCCCTGCAGAGAAAATGGACCATGACCATCCCCAAATGCCTGAGGTTATGGTTTTGAAAATACATGCTTATGCGTATAACTTTGTATCTCTTAACATGTGCTTGAACTTTTTATAGTTGTATTTGATTATGTGTGTGGTTTGTTCCATGGCTTCCTCTCAGCGCCACGGCTGCCTCATTCTAGGAAGCCCCAGTCACGGTGGTCGTCTTGTTGTTCTGGAACCTACCTTGGTCATTCTTGCCTTCAGGGCCTTTGCACTTGCATTTTTTTCTTCCCAAAAACGTGCCTTTGAAAATGAAGCTCTTTCATTCATCCTACCACTTACCGTGTGCCGAGTTTCTTCCCATGTGCCAAAAACTCAGGTGCACGTGGAGGAAGGAGTCTTTGCTCTAAGAAAGCGGCTGTGCTCCTTGCCCTCGTGGAACTTGCAGTCCGTCAGGGGAGGCGGACGTTAATCCGAGAGTTAAGTTACATCATGAAGGGCGTACGGCAGCTGTGACGAGAGCTAGAGAAGTGAGGCCCACACACTGGATCAGAGAATGGCCAGGGGTGGTCTCAGGTAGAACTATATGAAATTGCAGCTCTCCAGTCATTTTTGACCCACAAAAGGAGTTTGATAGGGTTGAACTTAATACTTGACCCTGAAGTCCCAGAAGGCTCCTGAGCAGAGAAGCATACGGTGAAAGTGGGATTTCAGAACATTTCATTTGGTGCTGCTTTAGTACAACTTTTCAGAAACACCTCTGTGGAAGAAAATGAGGTGCGATTCTTCAGCGAAGAATCTGGTTGGGATTCGAAGTTTGGTTTGGCAATGAGGCGTCTGTGGTATTAAAATATTAATGCTAAAACAAATGATTATGCGGCTTATTAAAATATTTATGAAGTATGTAGCTATAAGTGGTTCTAAATTAGGTTGTTCACAAAATGCTGTATAAATCGGATCATAAGGCAGCAGTCCTGTTTTCTTCAGGAATTAGACGTGGGCACATACCTGTTTCCCCTCAGAAGATATGTGGACTACATACAGCTATTTTTCCTGTAATTTCCCAGCAGTCAGGAAACCTACCAACTGAGCACTGTAAGAAAAGGGCCCAGGGCCTTGTGTTAGGTGCCGCTGCCACTAAACCCTTCCTTCTGTCCCTGCTTTATAATCTGGGAGTGATATCAGATGGCCACCATGGGACAGTGTTCCTGATTCTGAACTGAAGCTGAAAAATGTTAACAGAAGACACAGCAAGAAAAACAGTGAGCCGAGGGGATCCCCTCCACCCTTTCCACACTGTCAGTTTTATGGTTTTACTCCTTCGGCTGCTGTTTAACCTCTTGGGACTGCTGTTGGTAATTACATCTCTCTGGCATTAAGAGCTTTTGCTTTCCTTTTTTTACCCCCAGCCCTTGGGAGGAGTAAGCCCAAGGGGGGGAAAAGTTTTGCTGTGAATTCTTCAGCCATTTAGTGCAAATTCCTGTAATTACCGGCATTGTGTCCTCTCTGAATGGCACATAATACAGCAGAAGCCATTCCTAATTGAGACCTTACAGGAGGTACAAATCCTCTCTTTGTTCAGCCTGACAAATTAGTGCCAGAAAGTGGCAGGGTCCGAGTGGGAATCAAAGGCAAGAAACACAAAGATGGAACTTAAGGCTACAGTAATAACCCTCTCTTGTCCTGAAGGGAAAAAAGGAATGGCCAAGGGAAAGATGAAGTTTTTTTTTGTTTTTTGTTGTTTTTTTTTTTTTGTTATAAATTCCCTTGACATGACAGCACCTCGGGGCTGCTCTATTTATTTAGCAAAAGTGATTAAATAGTAATACAACAGGGCCGCCCATTGTTTCCCTGGGTGCCCCTACCTCACAGACCCCTGCTGCCTCGGCTAATTGATTGACAATGAACCTCTGATAAAGAAGTATGTTGTTAGGACCTAGGTGGGGGGAGCACTTTTTCTCTCTCTTTGTGTGTCTGAGCGAGTGTGTGTGTGTGTGTGTGTGTGTGTGTGTGTGTGTGTGTGTGATTTCATTTTTGTTTGAATTGCACTCTAGTTTTTCTTTGCCCCCACCCCTTCTCGCCCCTTCTGGCCCCTTCTCTCCCCTTGCCTTTTTTCTCCAGAGCTTTTCGGTGGCTGCTCCCAGAGGATACAAACAGGTAAAAAGGAATGAGAATTGTAGTGCAGGCTTTTGACAAGTTTATCTTTGGAGCAAACTTCCTCCTCTCCCCCTGCTCCGTTTAAGACAGGACAGCAGTGTGAGAAGAGTGAAAAGGAGAAAGGGGCTGATTATTAGTACTTCAGGGTCACAGAAGTTTTTTCTTGTTGTTATTTTCTCATTTGTGAGGATGGATGTCTGAAACTAGTCTTTGAACTAAGATTTTTCTCTTAAATTCCTTACTCAACTTTGAAAAACATTTACCCACTAATAACATTTACATGTTGGGGTGAGGGCGGCTGTGGAGTAAGAAATAACCATTTGAATGATTTCGTCTCTCCCCAGTTCCTGAGAAGCCGGGATTGGTTATTTGAGGGTGGAATCTGGCTGCTGGGGGCGTAACTCCGTCCCCCCAGGACGCTGGAAGCAGTGGGAAGAGGCCTAAAGGCCTCTAGGCAGATAATTAATAGCCCCTGGTTATATATGCTCAACTAGCTGAGCAGAAGCTAAATCCCTAATTTAACTCCGTTACAGCTGCAAAAACAAATCATTTCAAGCCCCTATGAAAGCAAAATATATTAAACAAACAGTATCGACCTTGTTAATACCACAAGGCATTTCGTCTGATAAATGAGGGCGTCTTTCTGGCAAAGGCCTATTTTATGACATCGTTTAGACATAAAGTATACCTTTACCCTGGTAATACAAGCATCCCTGATAGAAAGTATGGAGTGGTTAATTATTCATTAAATAGCTGCCAGTCTGGAAGTAAGCAACATTTCTGAGTTGGGGTAGTTACTTACTGGCCTTAGCATAAATCATGCAGAATAGCAATTCTTAAGAAAAAGAGAAATTGAATTTGGGAGCTGATTATGCATGTGAGTCTAGGTAAAGAAAGATATGTGGGTTTTTAACGAGGGAAGTTGTATATTATGCTCTTAAAGGGGAAAAAAACTTTTAGCATAGCCAAAATCTGTTTTGATTCTCATGTGAAAAATTAGGGGATCCTCTAGTAGCCAAAGTGCAAGATCTGCTAAGGAAAAGAGGGACAGAAATAAAAAGAATTGACTTTCCTTGATATCTCCAATTCCTATCTTTAGTACTGTCTTCAAATTTGTGTCCCACTTGCTAGGAATGATGATAATAAGGTGAAGATTTATTTGAGTTAAGGAATAGGAAGGTAGCCAGTTGGAGGAGAATAAGGCAATAAAGAAAAACTTAGATAGTCCCCTCCAAACATATAAAGAGCTTGGATAAAAGAGAATTTTTTTTAGTTTGTTGTTGCCTTTTTATCTTGTGTTGTCTTCTTTTTAGTGTATTGAGTTGTTGTCTCCCAGAGGAGAAGTCTCATATGTGTGTGTCCTGAAGGGCTAAGTTTTATTTCCCTAACCTTTAATATGACCATGAAAGGGTTGCTGATAGGCAGATCTTTCAGTGGAGTTCTGGCGGTGGGTTCATTTCAACAAGCATTTATTAAACCCCTCATGTGCGCCACATACATGCTCTGCCAGGTACCTTGGGATATGCAAGTAGGAGTAATGTGCAGGCAGTGCTCCTTAGTGATTTATAGAATCCCCTCCAAGAGGACATGGGGCTTATAGGGAGTGAGCAGGGGAATGGGACTGGGAGGTAAGGGGCTAGGCTGTCATGGCCACTGGCTTGGAGTTCGACACACTCCCTTTCTGGCTATCGTAGAGAATCCCTGTTGTAGAGAATTTGAAAACTAAAGAGTTAAAGTAGCGTCTCTTCCCACTTCCCCATTTTATTTTATTTTTTAAAGTTTATTTTGAGAGAGAGTGAGTGCATGTTCATATGGGGGAAGGGCAGAGAGAGAGAGGGAGAGAGAGAGAGAGAGAGAGAGAGAGAGAGAGAGAGAGAGAATCCCAAGCAGGCTTCACGCTGGTAGCGTGGAGCCCAGTGTGGGCTAAGTCACCCAGATGCCCCTCACTTTCCCATTTTAAAATTCATCCTGGGGCGCCTGGGTGGCACAGTCGGTTAAGCGTCCGACTTCAGCCAGGTCACGATCTCGCGGTCTGTGAGTTCGAGCCCCGCGTCGGGCTCTGGGCTGATGGCTCAGAGCCTGGAGCCTGTTTCCGATGCTGTGTCTCCCTCTCTCTCTGCCCCTCCCCCGTTCATGCTCTGTCTCTCTCTGTCCCAAAAATAAATAAACGTTGAAAAAAAAAATTTAAAAAAAAAAATAAATAAATAAAATTCATCCTTAGATTTCCTATAGAATTCAACTCCAGGAAGTCTCCTTGGCTTTTACTACCCATCTATCAAAGATAAAACTTGAATTTTGGGGGGTGCCTTGGTGGCTCAGTCAGTTGAGCCTCTGACTCTTGATTTCTGCTCAGGTCATGATCTCATGGTTCGTGGGATCGAGCCCCATGTCTGGCTCTGTGCTGACTGCAGGGAGACTGCTTAGGATTCTCTCTCTCCCACTCTCTCTCTCTGCCCTGCCCCTACTCATGTGAGCTGTCTCTTTCTGTCTCTCAAAATAATTAAATAAATTAAAAAAAACTTGAATTCTTGTTATGGGCTCATTGTGTAATAGGTGCTATGGGAGATGTAAGAGAAGCAAAGATATGGTCTGGACCCTCACGACTCATCCCCTGGTTGAGGATGCACAAAGGAAAATGAGGAATTACTGGACAGCCAGGTCAGGTCCATGCCCAAGCATTTGGGCTTTTTTTCTTTTTTTCCTGGGACAGTGCCCATAGGCATTCTGAATGGTCAGGTTTGACACACACAACACAACCTCTGACACAACTAGGCTGTCCCGAACCCAGGTAATAGAATGGTTTACCTTTATACCAAGAAGGTTGGGAAAGCACCAAAATCTGCATGTGGTGTGTGCCCAGGCTGGCTTTGAGGAGTTCGGGCTGTGAGACCTAGAGTTAGGAGGTTGTCTAAAACGAAAAAACACGCCAACAGGCCCTGTGGTGGTTCCATGTGAGCTAAGTGTGTTTGTGACAGGATCAAGTGTGCTTTCCTTATTGAGGAGCAGAAAATCGTGGAATTGTTGAAGGCGCAAGCACAGAGTCAGAAAGCTAAATAAAAAAGTGAAGATTTTTTGAGTAGTAAAAAAATGAAAAGACTTGTTCTGTTAAAAAAAGGGGGGGGGGCCTGAGTGGCTCAGTCTGTTAAGCGTCTGACTCTTGGTTTCAGCTCAGGTCATGGTCTCACAGTTTCATGAGTTTGAGCCCCATGTGGTGGCAGCACGGAGCCTGCTTGGGATTCTCTCTCTGCCCTTCCCCCACTCGCACTGTCTCTGTCTCTCTCAAAATAAATAAATAAACGTTTAAAAAAAAAGAAAGGATAAAAGAAAAGCATTTGGCAAAATCCTCAACATGGGTTTTTCAGAGATTATAGTCATGCCATTTTGTGAATGATTGGCAGCTTTACACAAGGATTGTTGACAAATGGATCCCTTTCAGCCTACCATGTTGTTGGTAAGGTACATGATAATAATGAGAATGAGCATCATTTAGTAATTAGGATCAACGACTCTGGAATCAGAGTGGGTTTCCAGATTTGCTACTTACTATGTGACCCTACATAATTACTTAACCTTTCTGCATCTCCATTTTTTAATCTCAGATGTGAGAAAATAATCACGTCTACCTCGTAAGTTTGTAGTAGGAATAAAATGAGGTAAAAGGGCTTGGAAAAGTGCCTGGCATATAGTAAGTGCTATGTAAGGATTAGCTCCTTTTATTATTTGTCTACGTAGGACAGTAATTATCTGGATAAAGATATCAGGCATACTTATCAAATTTGGAACTCTCATAAAACTATATTCGACAACTAGAGGGTATTATGCTAAGTGAAATTAGTCAGAGAAAGACAAAGATCATATGACTTCACTCATATGAAGACTTTAAGATATAAAACAGATGAACATAGGGGAGAGAAGCAAAAATAATATAAAAACAGGGAGGGGGACAAAAACATAAGAGACTCTTAAATATGGAGAACAAACAGAGGGTTACTGGAGGGGTTGTGGGAGGGAAGATGGGCCAAATGAGTAAGGGGCATTAAGGAAAATCTACTCCTGAAATCATTGTTGCACTATATGCTAACCTGGATGTAAATTAAAAAAATAAAAATAATAATAATAAATTAAAAAACTATGTTGGACAACTAATATGTTGAATGACAGAATCCAGATTCTGAAACACAAGCTAGAGAAATGGACCAAACAAGTGATATGGGGCACCTGGGTGGCTCATTCGGTTGAGCATTTGACTCTTTATTTCAGCTCAGGTCATTATCCCAGGGTCGTGGGATTGAGCCCCATGTCCGGCTCTGTGCTGAGCATGGAGCCTACTTGGAATTCTCATTCTCTCTCTCTCGCTCTCACTCTCGCTCTCGCTCTGCCTCCCTCCCCCACTCGCACACTCTTTCTCTCTAAAATAGAAAGAAAGATGTGATTTTCATAGGGATAAATAGATAGTCCCATGCTTATATTCAGAAAATTAACTACAAAGATAGATCTGATGGCCATGGGTGAAAATCAGCACAGTGTCAAGAGCTCTGACAAATAAGAGTGAAAGAACTGGAATTGTGACCTCCAGGCAAGTCACTTAACTTGTCTGAGCTAGTTTTCTCATCTGCAAGATGAAGAGATTTATTATTTCAGCCCTTCTGCAAATGTTTATGGAAGCCCTACTATGTTCTAAGCATTATGTTTGATGAACAGAGTAATCCCATTATTTGCTCTCACAGAAATTCAAAACTGGAAGCCAGACAAATGAGTAATTATAGCATGCAGTTGAACTCAAAGGTCTTTGAATTTCCTTCCAACACTTCCATCTGTCTGGGATATTTTAGAGGGGATGGCCTTGCTCTATATGGTCCCTTTTATCTCTTATTCCGTGATTTTTTTTGGCTGTCTATAGAAGATTAGAGAAAATTATATTAATGTGGTCCCTCCATTTAAACTTCATTTAATAATAATACCTTTTTCCTTTGAGGAAGGTATTTTAAACCAGTAGAAATATCACTTGACTCAGAAGACAGGAGTTGGGAATCTTTTTCCTGACTCTGATGTTTATCATTGGATAAATTTGCCTTTTTATCCTTTTTTGCAGTCTAATTTTTTCTGTCTAGAAAATAATTTTAAATAAAAATAAATCTGCATTAAGAATCTGGATACACACTGAAGTAGTAATATGACTATGGAAGAAGAAGAATGGTATATAGTTTGAGTTTTGAACTATTTCACATTCTAAAATTCAGAGAGATTTGATCACTTTATATAAGTAGGCTGTTTGATTTTATAGGATATAAATTTGCTTTTTGATTTATTCCTGGTATCTCATCATAGAAGTCACATGTTGGTCTTTGATATGTTTCAGAAGAATAAAATCATTTTGAATTTCAGAAGATATGGATCTTTTGATAGACCTTCCTGAACTTCATAGACCATAGCTGTGCTATCTTTTTTTTTTTTTTTTTTTTTTTAAAGCTGTTCATTTCTCCCAGTCTTTGTTGCTATACTTTGGTCTGGAAAGTTCTTGTCCCTTTTTGTAGCTTCCTTTATGGCTAACATTGTTCTCATCATGTGTTCATTTCCAGCTAAACTTCTAAAGTAAGTGTTAATGTACTGTTGGACTCTACATTGAGTTAATAGTTTCTATTTACTGACATTTCATTGCGAGAGAAATTGGCCTAGGTGTGGTTTTAGGATAGACTGGGGGTATCCTACCTAGGGGTAGGTCAATATTCTCCTTAATTTCTAGCTAAGTTCCTTGAAAAAGTAAGCTTTTCATGGCCTCTTCTAAAATAAGAGCTATTTGAGAGGTTTTCTAAAATTCATTGTACTGCCTAAAAGCAAAGGCATACTTAAGTAAAATGAGTATATTCATCCCTAGATAAGGAAATCTAGTAACTGAGTAATACCAATTTATTTCTTACAATATTGTTTTCATCCAATCATTCATTCATTCAACAAACATGGGCCATATAAAGTTCCAGAAAAAGGTGTGGGGGCAAACTAAAAGTTAATTTTAGCAGTAGAAAATGTGACTGTATGCAAGTTTTATTTTGTTTTTTAATTGAATATAGTTGACATATAATGTTATATTCATTTCAGGTATACAGCATATTGCTTATGCAAGTCTTTATACCTTGAAATACATTAACGCAGAAAGTGTTTTAATTAAATCACATTAATAAGAAAGAGCATAAGACTCCTTTGCATGTTTCAGATGCAAAATGGAGCAGGCCTGCAAAGCAGTGAGCCCCAAGATCAGGGGTGACAAGGCAGTGTTCTGGGTACAGTTTTGTATTATGCTTTGTTGAAGACTTCTGGGTGTGAAAGATCCTTTATTCCCTTAAAGACTGCTTTACAAGCCTTCCTTGACTACCCTACCCCTGCCCTATTCTAATCCCCCAGGTAGAATTGAGCATTCTTCCTCCATAACCCCCACCCCCTCCACTCTCCTGGACTCCTGTCATGGGCCTATGATGTGTGTCTGACTTTTTCAAAGGCAGGACCTCAGCCTTCTCAGAGTGACCAGAGCACCATTTGCACCGGAATCACAAGAGTAATGAGGGGGGACAAGGCTGGACACTTCCCTAGACCTGTTGAAGTCAGGATCTCTGAGATCAGGTCTGGAGATTTTAACAAACTTTCCAGTTGATTTGCATACATACAAAGTTTGAGAAACCACTGCCATAACCTATTATGTTCTTAGTGAATGAATCAAGCCATACGATAGTTTTCTCTAGGCTATGTAAGCACATTTCTTTTAACTGTTTTTTCTATGTACGTCCAACACTTTAACCACTGGGGTGTCAATCTGCTGATAATCTCCAGGTTTGCATGTCTTCCTTACATTCTGGAAACCACCATGGTGTTCTAATAGGGTTCTACCTAGTGGTGAATAAGAATGAAGAAAGAGATTAGTTCAAGTCCTTACTCATATTCTGGCTTCCTTTTTAATACATCCTAATGTTTTGCCTAGTTTCTATTTTATACTTCATAAGTATATTTAGTATTTGAATTATAAGGTAGCCTTTACCTCCCTCATTTCTTTGCTACCAGCAGGCTCACCTTTCACCGAGACAACTACAGTGGCCTCCCAACCAGTCTTCCTGCTTCCATTCTAACCTTTCCCAATCTTGTCTTAACCATAGTGAATGTGATCATATTAAAATGCAGATTGACCCTGGTAGACCTCTCTTTACAGTCCTTCGGTGGCTTCCCACTTCTTTTGGCTTGAAGACCAGGATCCTTATGATGACCGTGCATAATTCGACTCCCGCCCACCTCTTTACCTTCAACTCTTCTTGTCACTTCCTCCCACACACCAAGTCCCAGCCACACTGACTTTACTGTGTTCCTCAAATGTACCACTTCCTTCCCACCTGCCTCAGAGCCTTCACACTTGCAGTCGCCTCTCTCTGGAACATTACCACCATCTCCACTACCCTAAACTCTTTCTTTCTTTCTTTCTTTCTTTCGTTCGTTCGTTCGTTCGTTCGTTCTTTCTTTCTTTCTTTCTTTCTTTTCTTCCCCCTACTCTTTCTTGAGGTCACTACTTCAGCATTACTTTCTCAAGGACACCTTCTCCAACCAACCCCTCAGACTGACTTAAGACCTATTTAGTTCCCTCCTTTATAATGCTGGTTTAGTACCTCTTACTCTAGTACTTGTTGTAATTGAGATTATAGTGTCGTCTGTGTAATTGTTTGTTTAATACTTGTCTCCTCCTGTCTTCTCCACATACTGCAAATGCCATAATGGTGAGGGCTGTGTTGTCTCGTTCATTGCTGTCTCCCTAGCTCTGCATCTGGTGCACAGTACGTATGTGCACTCAATTGTTCTGATCGTCCTCTGTTTTGAGCCCTCCCTCCCCACTTCCACCATATTCTCTAGGAATCCTAGATTGGAGTCATCAGCAGATACATTTAACATGTTCTCTACTCAGTCATCTAGGTTGTTTAACCATATTAAGAAATGATGGACCTGAAACTTACCCTTTTGGAAAACCAGTTATGGTCTTGGAGGTTTCCAGGGACTTAAGAAAATCTTTCTTGACTATGTAACTTTTTAGAGCCTTTATTATTCTGATAAGAGATATAAGTATACATTTCCAAACTTAGTTGACCTTCTCCTTGCAGGACTAGGATTCCTCAAACACGGGGTGCACACCCCTTCTCTGGGCACCACACCATTAGTTTCTCTCATAGGCATATGTTCTGTTTCAGCTCCAGCTGCTGTGCTGCAGTTCAGTTCTGGCACTGACTGCCTACGGTTGGCACAAACCCCATGAGTTAAGGGCTTGATCCTTCACAAGACTGCTGCAGCTCAGATGCCAGCCATGAACTCAGGGTGTCCCCAGGCCACCTACACTCTCACTGGCTAGCTACAAATTTGGGGGTTCCCACAACCCTCTCAGATTAATAATTTGCTGGAAAAACTCACAACTTAGGACAGCGCTGTCCTCATAATTACAGTTTTATTAGAAAGGATACAAATCAGGAACAGCCAAATGAAGACACTCAGAAGGCAAGGTCTGGGAATGTTCCAAATGCAGAGCCTCTGTGTTCTCTGTCCTTAGAATCAGGGCATGTCACCTTCCCAGCACACCAGTATATTCTTCAACCAGGAGGTTCCACAGTTTCAGTGTCCAGAGTTTTTATTGGGGTTTCATTACATAGGCATGCTTGATTGCATCATTGACCTTGTGATTGAACTCAATCTCCAGCCCGTATTCCTTCCCCAGAGGTCAGGCTGGCTCAAAAGACCAAACCCTCTAATCATGTGGTTGGTCCTGGTGACCACCTTCCATCTGAAGCTGTTTGGTGGCCCACCATGAGTCACCTCATTAGCATAAAGTCAGTTGTGATCCAAGGGGCTCAGGAATCATAAAGACACTTGTATTACTCAGGAAATTCCAAGTGTTTTAGAAGCTCCCTGCTTGGAACGAGGGAGAAAAGAGGAGACAATTGTCTACCATACAACAGTGCGGACAGCAAAAATGGAATCTGGTGAAAGGAGGATAAATGATATATGTGGCTGCCCCTCAGAGGATGAGGAGGCCTCAGTCTTCTCACCTCGTTCTCTAATTTCCAGTCTGCTGCTAGTGTGTTTCTTCCAGCACTGACTGCACTCACCTGGGGAGGGGAGATTTCTAGTGGTGTCTTCTGGGTCTTCCTGGGACCAAGAGGTTTCAGAAGCAGCCAGGAAACTGGCCGGCTCTGGTCTGCCCAGCCTGGTTAGAGCCCTCCCAGGGCCTCAGCTCGGGGTGGTGGGTTGATGTGCACATTCAGTGATTTTGCGATCCCACTCTCTGACCCAGATACCATTCTCAAGTCTTGGCTTAACATTGAGAGTGTTTCTTTTTTAATGGCTATCATAAAAGTGACCAGCAAAATTAACTGCATTTATTGACTTTAGCTAATTTAGTGCGTGCTATATACGACTTCTAGAAGGGAACTAGGATTCCAAAACCAAAGACGTGCAGGCTTGTGTCAGTTTCCAAAAGATTGAAAACACATTCGTTTATTTCCCCCCAGCTTTGTTGAGATAAAATTGACAAATAACATTGTGTAAGTTTATGGTCTACGTTGTGATGATTTGATATACATATATATTGTGAAATAGTTGCCACATTAAGGTTGGTAAAGACATCCATTACCTCACACAGTTAACATTTTTTGTTGTTGTAAGAACATTTAAGATCTACTCTTATCAATTGTTAAGTGTACAAGTACAGTATTCTTAACTATAGCCACCATGTTGTACATTAGATCCCCAGAATTTATTCATCCCCCCAGCTTTATTAAGATATAATTGGCATATAACATTATGTAAATTTTTTTAAAATGTATTTATTTTTTAATTTACATCCAAGTTAGTTAGCATATAGTGCAACAATGATTTCAGGAGTAGATTCCTTAATGCCCCTTACCCATTTAGCCCATCCCCCGCCCCCACAACCCCTCCAGCAACCCTTTTTTTGTTCTCTGTATTTAAGAGTCTCATATTTTGTCCCTCTCCCTGTTTTTATATTATTTTTCTTCTGTTTTTTATCTTAAATTCCTCATATGATATTTGTTTTTCTCTTACTGACTAATTTTGCTTAGCATAATACCCTCTAGTTCCATCCGCATAGTTGCGAATGGCAAGATTTTATTCTTTTTGATTGTCAAGTGATACTCCATTGTGTATATATACCACATCTTCTTTATCCCATTCATCTGTTGATGGACATTTGGGCTCTTTCCATACTTTGGTTATTGTTGATAGAGCTGCTATAAACATTGGGGTGCGTGTGCCCCTTCGAAACAGCACACCTGTATCCCTTGGATAAATACCTAGTAGTGAAATTGCTGGGTTGTAGGGTAGTTCTATTTTTAATTTTTTGAGGAACCTCCACACTGTTTTCTAGAGTAGCTGCACCAGTTTGCATTCCCACCAGCAGTGCAAAAGAGATCCTCTTTCTCCGCATCCTCGTCAACATCTGTTGTTGCCTGAGTTGTTACTGTTAGCCATTCTGACAGGTGTGAGGTGGTATCTCATTGTGGTTTTGATTTGTATTTCCCTGATGATGAGTGATGTTGAGCATCTTTTCATGTGTTGGTTGGCCATCTGGATGTCTTCTTTGGAGAAGTGTCCATTCATGTCTTTTGCCCATTTCTTCACTGGATTATTTGCTTTTTGGGTGTTGAGTTTGATAACTTCTTTATAGATTTTGGATACTAACCCTTTATCTGATATGTCATGTGCAAATATCTTCTCCCATTCCATCAGTTCCTTTTTAGTTTTGCTGATTGTTTCCTTCACTGCGCAGAAGCTTTTTATTTTGATGAGGTCCCAATAGTTCATTTTTATTAACATTATGTAAATTTAAGTTGTACAGTGTGGTGATTTGATATACATATGTATTACAAAATGATTACCACAGTAAGGCTAGTTAACATATCCATCACCTCACAAAGTTACCTTTTGTGTATGTGTGTGTGTAGTGAGAATTTTTTTTGAATGTTTATTCATTTTTGAGAGGAAGAAGGAATGAACATGTGCACAAGCAGGGGAGGAGGAGAGAGCCGGGCACTGAGGACCTCAAGCGGGCTCTGCGCTGACAGCAGAGAACTCATTGAGGCACGCTCATTGAGGATTGAGGGGCTCAAACTCAGGAACCCTAAGATCAAGACCTGAGCTGAAGTTGGATGCTTAACTGACTGAGCCACCCAGGCGCCTGCATCGTGAGAAGTTTTAAGATCTACTCTCTTAGAAACTTTCAGGTATACAATAAAATACTTAACTGTAGTCACCATGCTGAAAATCGCATTCTGACCTAGTACATATCAATATACCAAGGGTTGTATCTTGTTCATTTTTTCAGCAAAGTAAACCATGTGGGGCTGAACCGAAAGCCTCACTGAAAATCATTTCCCCTTCAAATCATCAAGCCTGTACCTCTGACACAGAGGGTAGACTTAGTTTGAAAGTATTGGTTTCTTTCTCTGTTTTCATCAATAAAGATATTCTTCTTAGCCCCTAGGCTTTTAGAGACCAGACAAAATAATAGATACCTGTGATTTGGTGGCTGGGAAGCATCTAGACTTGGTGGGATAAGTAACATATTAGGAGCAGAAGAGCTGGATTTTCTGTTTGTAGCCCTGCCACTGATTTATCTATCATCCAGCCTCGGGTCAGCCCTTTTAATCTGGCCGGTCAGCATCGGTCAGCATCTTCGACACTCTAACCTGAGGGCAGATTAAACTGCCTTGACTGTGTACAATCCAAATGTTACAAAATATCAGCCGAACCAAAAGTGCCAAATTTTAATTCAGTAGTATTGTACATCACTGCATTTTCCCCCCCAGAAAATATGGAAGAGGTGCTTGGATGAACAGAAGTCTTACTGTGGCCTAATAATGGATGGGAAACCTTTAGGAAAATGATGTTTCTCATCCATCATTAAGATGAAGAATTTTAGGGGCACCTGGGTGGCTCAGTCAGTTAAGCCTCCGACTTCGAGTCAGGTCATGATCTTACAGTTTGTGGGTTCCAGCCCCACGTCTGGCTCTGTGCTGACAGAGCCTGGAGCTTCTTCGGACTCTGTGTCTCCCCTTCTGTCTGCCCCTCCCCTGCTTGTGCTCTCTCAAAAAAATAAATAAATGTTAAAAAAAATTTTTTTTTAGGGGCGCCTGGGTGGCGCAGTCGGTTAAGCGTCCGACTTCAACCAGGTCACGATCTCGCGGTCCGTGAGTTCGAGCCCCGCGTCAGGCTCTGGGCTGATGGCTCGGAGCCTGGAGCCTGTTTCCGATTCTGTGTCTCCCTCTCTCTCTGCCCCTCCCCCGTTCATGCTCTGTCTCTCTCTGTCCCAAAAATAAATAAACATTGAAAAAAAAAATTAAAAAAAAATTTTTTTTTTAAAGATGAAGAATTTTAACTGATGAAAGGTGGCTGGTGCCTGGCAACCCTCTGAGCCCAGCTTTCCTGGATGATCCTTGTCTCAGTGACCTTCACCCACGACCCCGTGTGCTTGGGTTGCCTGATCACCTTCCTTTTTCCTTCCCACTCCCATTAGAAGATGTTGTGTGTCTGAGCCAGCATCCTAATAGGGGCCTTAAACTGGACTTATTCACAGTTGGAGTCCCAGAGGCCGTGCCCTCTTGCCATAGCAGACAGGAAGACCGCACCCTGCCGGCCAGGCTGAGCCTGGCAGAGTTCTTCTAAATTCACCAGACACCTCGTCTCTCCATCTGTGATGAGGGCTGGACAAGCAATGGGGAGACAAGCTGGGAATATCTCGCTAGGAAATCCCTTTCAAATGGCAACATGAGGACCAGGGAACAGGAGTTTCTCACTCATACATGTCTCTTTGTGTCTTGCCTGGTAGTTCTGAGTATCCTGATACAAGCAGCCTGCCTTCAAATACTAAAGATAGAGTTAAAAGTTTAGCTTTGGAGGGTATCACAAACCTGTACTTTTAGAGAGACAGAAAAGCCTGGAAAGAAGGCCAAAAATGGCATAGGGAAAAGAGTCAAGAAAGTACACTGAGGCAGTTCCCTAAGTCTTCTAGAACATAAAGCATTTGGTTTGGGGTGACAATGAAGAAATTCAAGCATGGGTTTAAGGGAAGCTGATGAAAGTGATCTCTCTTTCACTTTGAGGCTGTTCCCAGTACTACTTGGATCCACTCTCATGACTTTAATTTTATCAAATTGTTGTCATTACTAAAATAGCTCAAGTAAAAATTACTCTAAGAGATGCTGTCAAGGTTTTCTCGGAGGCTTTAGCAAAGAAGAGGAAAGGTGGTGTTGTAAAGATACTGTAAAGTTCAAAGAGATGAGACTCTCGAGAAATAGAAGGAAAGAGGAACAGGCATTCCAAATGGGGAGTGAGGTGGAAGAGGGGTCCGAGGGGCCCATGGTGGGACAGTGTTTGTGACAAGCAACGGCTGAGGCCGATGTGCACAGAAACTTCTATATACAAGCTGGAAGGAGACCTAAGTCCCAGAAAAAGACTAAAGGAAGACAGGTTGCTTTTCAGGGAAATAAAAAAGATAATCTGAACTTCCAAGTCAGTAAGAGGCTATTGACCTTTCAAAGCCATCGTAATAGAGGTGTAACTACTGTGCCGTTCAAAACCAAGGCCTACCAACTATGTCTTCTTTTCCTCACTCGGCTTTTCCTCACTTCTTGATAAAGTAGTGTCTCACAAAAAGAGAGTTAGTGGTGGCTTAATATAATGTTAAAGATCAGGGAAGATCACTGCAGAAAGAACATTATTGGGGTACACAGTGGACTCTCTTAGGAAAGAGGGTTCATTCAGTACAGTGCTGGGACCAGGGTAGGGGGAGTGAGGCAGTTTCTTTGGGCATATGACTTAAGAGGATGCCCTTCCTAAAAAAAAAAAAAAAAAAAAAAAACCTCAGTAATGGACATAAATAATATTTTAATGTAATATTATTTAAAAATCAAAATTAATGCCAAAATATCCATGATGAATAAAGTATAAAATTTTAGAGATAGGATTAGTATGACTGAATTTTCCTTTTGCTCCTTGGACTCTTACATGGCTCGGCACTGGTTCAGAGGAACATTGCAGTAAGACAGTTTATATAATAAGATACCTTCCCCCAAATCTTTCATTGTGTAATTCCAGAGAGCCCAGCTCAGCATTTGGCTTGTTACAGGGGTGGTGAGGATGACCTCCCTTCCCTGTCTGGCATTGCAGGGGTGCAGTGTGGGGATCCTGGTACTCCCATGCTTAAGAGAGATCTGGTAGCGGGAGGTAGACTGTGACAGAGGAACATTATTCCCACCTCTGGCCGCTTTCATGTCTAAAATAATCACTTTAGCTCAGCCCTTTCCATCTCTGCAGTTTTTCAAGTAAGAATTATTGGTAGCAAGTATTTCACCAGAAGGATTGCTTCATGAAGAAAAGAGCCCCAAGCTTGGAGCCAATGTTACTGGCAGGTAGTTTAGTAGATGGTGGTACAGTGTGGACGAGGCCTCTCTTTGATGGTACCTCTCTACCCTAAACTAACCTAGCAGCATGAATCAGGTTTTTTTTTTTTTTTTTTTTTTTTTTGTAGCTAAGAAAGTAGAGCTGGTAAGAGGGCTCTTTTCTTTCCCACAATAGTGTATCCATCACTTGCAGAGAAAAGTGATTAAGAAGGGTCAGTACTCGGATCTCTTATTTTGCCCTCTTATCTTAGTACTATCAGAGTTTCTTAATATTGGCACTACTGACATTTTGGGCCAGATAACTCTTTGTCGTGGGGGCTGTCCTGTGCATCAAGAGATGTTTAACAACATCCCTGGCCTCTGTTCACTAGATGACAGTAGGTACCCCACTCACTCTTTTATGACAACCAGAAATGTCTCCAGATACCATAAATGCCTCCTTTTGGAACAAAACTCTCCCCAGGTTGAGAACCACTGTACCATCAAGAAATAAATCCTGTCAACTATATCATCTCTTCCACACTCAGCTTTTACTCACTTCTTTATATACTTATTTATAAAGTGATAAATGTCTTCTACTGAAATGCATGTTGGTTATTTCATGGCACCTAATGGTTTATAATGAGACCTTAGCATCTTAGTGGGTAGATCTAAGTAAAAATATTAGGTCATAGAAATAGAACTCTCAACCATCATTCAGTATCAAATACATCAGATGCTCTCAGTTACAAGTAACAGAAAATCCAAATTAAACTGATTTGTACAGTAAAGGGGAATTTTTCTTAGTCAACTAAGCTTTAGGAATCAGTAGATTGGGTAGCTCAAATTTTTTGAACTGTCTTTTGGACTTAATGCCCCAAACAAACAGCCGTTTCTTCCTGAAACAACCTGTCCCTTCTGACTGATAGGTATTGTGGGCATACAGCATCATGGGCATCTTTGACAATCCCAATCCTTTCTACATTAGTCAGTTACCAAATGTTTGTAGTTTATCTCCGTAGTATCTCCTCTTTCCCCTTCCTGCTCCCAAGATCACTGCCTACTTAAGCCCAGATGGTACAATAACTTATCTACTGGTTCTTTCCCCTTGTTTTTATTTTTTTCCTTGTCAATTAATCTTTCCAAAGTTCAGGTTGCTGTTCAGCTTCAAACAACTCCAGCTGTTCCTGTATCTTACTGACCAGTAAGGATTCTTCCCTCTAAGCATTTAGGATTCTTATGTTACTGGCTTCAGTTTATGGTTCTAAGCTCTTTTTTCACCCCTCTAGTTACAGTAAGCCTCAGACATCTAGAATAGTCAACATTTTCCAAACATGCCCCTGTTTTTCTGACTTGAGCTTTCCTCTTCCAAAATCTCTTTTCTTTTTCAAGGATCAGCTCACATGCTCCATGCCTACACAGCCGTCCCCAGTCTCCACAATTAGAGTGATTGCTTCCTCCTTTGCTTACCTCTTACTGTCTTCTGCTTTCCACCTTCCAGATTTGTAATCTTGTCCCCCTCACCCTTCATATTCAGGGTGATGCTAATGCTGTGAGGTCGTAGGCTAATTCATTGACAAAGTAAATTATGCTCTTTTGTATAGTAGATTTATATTTTCTGTGCTTGTCATATTGCCGTACACAAAGGCCATTTTAAAAAATACTTTCCTCAAGGAAATAGCTACATGGGAATACACACACACACACACACACACACACACACACACACACACATAATGCTATTAAGCTCTGCCTTCTTTACTAACTATACAACCATGGACAGAATTACTTTATCACTCTCTGCCTTAGTTTCTTCATCTGTAAAATGGGGATAATACCTACATTATAGAATTGATAAGGATTAAATAAATATGTGTGTGTGTGTGTGTGTGTGTGTGTGTGTGTGTGTGTGTATAAATTGTTTATAACAGTGCCTGGCATATAGTAAGCACTATGTCAGTATTTGTTTATCTGTTTACCTATTTATTATTTCCATTTAAAATTGCATACAATTTTTTTGGAAGTCTTTGGGTAAAGAGCAGACAGGCACAGAAGTTAATGAGAAAATCTACTCATAGACTAGTAAGAAGAAAACAAGTATGAAAAAATACTAAATTTAGACTGACTTAAATATACTAGATATTGAAATAATAACACTTCATTATTCACCTTCTCTGGTCTTACTGTATTACTGGTGATGAAGCACCTTATCATAAGCATCTTCCAAATCGTGTCTTTGGAAGTGAAAATCTGTGTCACAGATATTTTTAAGTCAATGTAGCTATTTAGTAGACAGAAAAGCAGTCAGAATCTCTAGAACAATGCACATATTTACTTACTTGCTTTGGCAAAAATTAAGATTTATTGCCTTTCAAGATAAATTTTGACTAAATATTGACTTTAGGCTCTCAATCATTGTTTACCTGAAAGACCAATGAATCTTGACACTTCTAAACTCGAGTTGGAATCTACTTGGTATTTATTAATTTATTTCATATGATTTATAGTCTTAATAACAACACTCCAAGAAGATTATACAAACATTATACCATTTATCTACTGTAGACAGCTTTTATATTTTCTTTTCTTTTCTGTAAAAACTTTATCGTTTCCATTTGGTCCATAGCCGGGGAGAGGGCGCCAGGGTGTTAAAAAACTGCTTAGTGGCTATAGGGGGCAAGTGCCCTGACACCTGGGGGATACAGAGGGAAGCTTACAAGTCCACTGGGTTCCAGAAGCTCTTAGTCCTGCTGGAGGGTGAGCCTTTACAAGAGCTGCTAGTCCAGCCCAGCCTGTAGAATTAGTCAGGTGGTGGCCATCTTCTTGATGAGCTTCACCTCCTCATTTAGGAAGCGGCTCTCCAGGAAATCACAGAGCTAGAGGTCTGTGCAGGCAGAATCCAGGTCATGCTGATCCCAAAGGGCCTGGTTCAGTTCTTCTCCAGGGCCATGGCGGCTTCCATGCATGCACGGCTTTCCCCCACTCATCTTGGGAGGACATCTGCATGCCCTGGAAGAAGGTGCAGCCTCTGCCCTGGTTTTGTATTTTATTTTATTTCTTTTTTTAATTTTTGTTTTCAACGTTTTTTATTTATTTTTTTGGGGGACAGAGAGAGACAGAGCATGAACGGGGGAGGGGCAGAGAGAGAGGGAGACACAGAATCGGAAACAGGCTCCAGGCTCCGAGCCATCAGCCCAGAGCCCGACGCGGGGCTCGAACTCACGGACCGCGAGATCGTGACCTGGCTGAAGTCGGACGCTTAACCGACCGCGCCACCCAGGCGCCCCTGGTTTTGTATTTTAAAGAGACACTGGGCACCCTTATGCTTCCCCTGTGCCACCTGGCAGAAGAAGTGGCCCATGCCCTCCAGAGCCATATCCTTGCAGTGAAAATAGAAGCCCGGAGAAAGGTAGGTGTAGAAAGCCTGCAGATGTAGGTTGACTGGGCAGTTGACGGCAGCCTCCATTTTGGTGGGATAATTCTGATGAATCTAGGAGCTCAAGGTTGGTGGGCAGTGAGAGGCTAACCACAGAAACAGCGTTGGCTGGTCCCAGAGGCAGAGGACAGCTGAGAAAAGATGGTCCTGGAGGTTGTGACTGGGAAGGAGGTTGGGGGGTTGTTGGAGGTTGGAAGAAGGGGTAGTCCCCAGATCTGTTTCATACAAACACTGTTGAGGCAAGAGACAGATGCATGGGATTCCCCGGGGCACTATCTGTATTTTCAGTCAGCAGTAATAACCTGGCATTTGATTTTTTGCTTCATTTCTTACTTAAATATAATACCTTTAGCACCATTAATACGACACACAAATGAACTTGTTTAAATATTCAGTACAAAAAACCCCATCAACCTCATCTGAGGGCTTGTCGTGTATAGTACTTTTCACTTTTAAACCAATTATTGTTCAGATTGGGCTTTTAAAAGATGTTTTTTTGGTTGCCTTGGTCCTGCAAGTCTAAGCAAGTAACACAGGATTATACTTCATCACTGGCCTCTGTCTTGGACAGTTGATATCTGTGAGTATCAGTCTCCTCTGTTTCTGTCTCTGGATATAAAGTGTACTCAATGCTTACGGTGTCCAGGCGCAGTGCTAATACTTTACAGGCATAACATTGGCCATCTTGTTGTTTAAGAGGAAAATTCTTTAGTTAGGTATATACATTTTGTACCAGAGGAGTTACTTCTGTTATATTCTTAAGGACATAGCTCTCCTAGCAACAGCTACAATCCACTCCACAAGTGCCAGCTTAAGTTATCCTAAATGTGCCTCGGTCACAATAGGAACAGTTTCCTTGCAAGTGTTACTTAATGCTTCCTCAATGTGGCAGTTCTTTGACTGTACAGACCAACTTTTTGAGTCCAAGTTTTGGCCAACAACGAGTGACAACTTCCCTTGTATGATCTCTCAATGCTACAAAAGCCAAACATAAAATGAAGCCAACCAGAACAAATTCTTTCCTGATGAACAGAAATAAATTTCAGTATAGCTTTGGAAACAGTGAGTACATTTCAGGATCGTATTTGAGGACGTGTATTCCCTCCCATCCAGGAAGTTTGCATTCCCTGGGAAGAGAACTTACTATCAAAGGACTTTAAGATTTCATGGAGAAAATAATTTTGAAGTATTGCTATCTCAAGCGAGCCCATGAATGAAACAAAGGGACTACCAGCAGCATGCCATACTATTTCCATTAGCAACTATAGGTGGTACACAGTTGATTTTTCTTGACTTCTTTTGTTCTTTTAGTTTTATTAGACATGCTTGTGGATACTGTTTTCCTTATGACAAACAAAATGCATTCTCAGAGGCATTTGTTTTCATGTGCCTGATTCTCCATCCAAATATGTCACATTTTAATTGATTTTTATGACACAGTAGATGTCTCCTACCTTGTGGGTCACCACTTTGTCTCAAAGTCACAGAGCAACTCGGATGCTTGAGGTGGAAGACGTTTGGAATCACTTATTTCTGAGTAGGTGTTTCTCATTGTTCCTACCCCTTTCCATCGCCATGACCTAGAATTCTGTAGCCTCATTCTACCTGTGTTCACTTGGGAACCCACATGTGGTCGGTTTCATTCACATCCCAGCTCCAGTCTCTCCTACGATGGAGGACGGAAGTCTGGGACCCAGGTTTGCTTGGCTTCTACCTCCTCAGATGGATCCCAAGCTACGCTGCAAAACCTGCTTCCACCCTGTGTCCAGAAATCCTTTGTTAACACGCTGTGCCCAGCTTTGTGCTAATTCCAGTCTCATTAAACAGAACTTGTGATTGTATACCCAGTGTGACACCTTCTTTTAAGAAGTACATGTTCAACAATTACATGACCAGTCAATGGTTATAGACTATAAAGTAGGAGAGCTAAGTTCTGTATGACCTTTCCCCCCTCTGATTATTAGAAAATAGCAAGTCCTTGAAACTCCTCATTTCTGTTTTCCTTCATTTTGGGAAATCTGGTCTCTAGAGCTTATGATAAAAGTCCAGGCCTTTGAGTCACATTTTGCAAAGTGCTTACCACAGGTCATTTGCCCGTGCCGGGGCACTGGACAGAAGAGGGGAGGGTGGGAAAGGGCAGTCCTTTTGCCCTTCCCGTGGCCACCTCTCTCCCCTCTGCACGCATACAGTAGAAGAGGTGACGAAGTGTGCCAGTTTTACTTTTCTCCTTTAACAGAGAAAGTGAAAATGTATCCTCTCTTATCTCTTTTCCTCCCTTTTTAATGAAGACACATCCTCTTCTTCCTTCCCCCCCCCCCCCCTGGTTTTTCTCTTAGAGCCTTTCTACCTTCCAAATAGAAAACACCAAATTTGCTTTACCAAATTAGGTAAAGGGAGTAGCATGGCTGACTTAGGAAGCATTGTGTGAGTTCTTTCCTTGGTGAGAGAGATTCACCTGCATCTAGCTCGTGTCACTTTTATTCCCATGAATTTTCCAGCTGCCGGTCAGGGGAAAGAGGGCTGAGTTGGTAGTCATGAAGTAGCAAGAAGGTGGTTGGCTTCTCCTCGAGATCTCGGCTTCAGTAACACCGCATTGCAGCCAATTGAGCTAACTAGGTGCACTTGTGAGAAGAAAGATTGCGCCTTTGTGGAGCCTTATGCCAAAATTTCTGCTTCAACCCCCAGCAACCGAATCTTTTGGGCGTCTTTAGTGAAAGGCCATTTGGAAAATGGACTGTACATGAAGCAAATAGGATTTCAGTTAAATGGTAACATTGGTTTCCAAAAGAGTACCACAGGGGAAGCTAAGCTCTTCAGAGCATGTGTTCATTAAAGATTTGAAGTGGGGTGGGAAGCAATAAAAAAAAAAAAAAAAAAAAAGGCCAGTGAGTTCTCTTGTGAGATAGTTTTTTGTTCCTATGAATTGAACACACTCTGAAAAGTTTCAAAAAAGAGACTGGGAAGAATGTATTTGCTTTGATCCAATATGTGGAGGGTTCCCTACTACAAATGCCCCTTAATTTAGAAGCATTATTGAAAAGTCTGTTTGAAAGTACATAAAAATATAATATGTAAATAAGCTCTAATTAGTTATTTCAATTAATTATTTTTTGTCTCTGCTTTGCAGTTCTGTTTTTCTCCCCATAATGTCGCTTGTCAGGGTCTGGATTTGGCACCCTTGAAAAAGTGTGTTTTCCTAATAGTCGTTATTAAGAAAACACATTTTTTTGCCCTGTTGAAAACACCACAATGGTAAAGTAAAATCCAGATTGTGTATCTTTGGGGTGAATTGTTTCAGACATTTTTAGTCCATGGTTTGCTAGTATGACTTTAAAGAAGGAAATTTTACAGTTAATTGAAAGAATAGATGTTTTCTTTTTCAGTAAGTGGCATGTGTTGTTTTTTAGGAAATGAATCTGTATTATGCCACTAGCCTCTACCCTTCTTTCCTGATCATCCTGTGTTCTTTCAATAACAAATACTACATTGGATTTGGAGACTAAAGGTTTTAATTCTAAACCAAATAAGATGCTTCTCAGTGGGGACAATGAGTGCTCTGGAAAAATACTGGTAAAATGAACTCAGGTTGTTTCCACATAGCAAATTTTTTAGAAATTGACTACGAACCTGAAATGTTGATTTTGGAGGCCTAAAACGTAAACTACATGACGAATTGTGAGCTTTTCACTTAAGAGTCTGCACACCCTCTGCCCTTGAATAGAGTTGGAATTTTAGAGCATGGAGCCACCTAGAAATCAGGGAGCAATCCTCAGCTTTTACTCACCAGGGTCTATGATGGTAGTTGGCTGGTTGGGGAGAAATGCAGGGCCCTAATCTGGGCCCTAATCCAGATCTACAGAATTGAAGTGTAGGGGTGGGGGAGGGATCTACATTTTTCACAAACATCTCCAGAAAATTCTGATGGTCACTGAATCTGGCAACCCTTGATTTAGGCTGGCCCCTTTATTTTGCAGTGAGGAAAGCAGGCCTAGAGAGTTCGATGGGTCGAGTTCATGGTGTGTATTAGACAGGAACAGGCTTACTAACTCTAGACCTGTGCTTGTGTATACACCATGTATCCAAAATGTACAGGTATCCTGTACATATCCTAAGCGTACAGGTAGGTTTAAACCTACTTCTAAGTCATTAGGGGACCTTTCAGCACGGAGAGTAGGAGAGCCTGGTTCCAAATGAGGTATGAAGGTAAAGACACACAATAACTAGGAGTTTATATGCTCTTTTTCTAAACTAAAACCCGAGTGAGCCCTACCCATGTTCTCTCAGCCCTTTCTGTATTTGATGAGACTAGTGCACAGTGGGGAGAATGCTTAGCTCGTTTAGTTAACTCATATATTTGAACCTCCAGCATGTTAAGCTTTGGACCTGTGTGCCTGATTGATATACACATTTTTAGACCGTATCTTAATATTGCTTATGTATATTGCATCTAAGAAATCATAATAAAGTCATTAAAAATTATAGACTGATAAACCCAGTAGTACCCACTAAAGCATATATAAATATCCAGCAAATGCTTACTGATGTTAATTATATCTAATGTCCAAAGAACCAAAAAGCTAAAGTGACCCAAATTTATTTTTGCTGTGTTCTGTGGGGAGAGTCAAAACTGTAATGATGACCCTGAATTCCTGCAAGACCGTAATCACTTTCTAAATCATTAGGAAAGACTGCATTTTATTCAGGGTCGTTTCAGAGCCAAGTCAATTTGACCATAAACTAATTTTGGGAACAGCAATATCCCAGAGTCTAGGATGTGTTAGGTTCCACTGACTCCTGTTCCAGGGTCCATATAGGAACACATGAGTACTGTGTAATTCTTAGAATGGGCAACATATTTTTTATGGGGTTCTTAACAAAAGTACACTGCTTTAAGAGTCAGGCGAGCAGGTTAGGGAGGATCAATTCTAGGACAGCTATGGGCAATTAAAATCTCTTCATATGTGGGTGTATGTGTGTCAAATAATATTCAGTTTATCATCCTTTCTACATAAACATTTACCAATAGTCTGCTCCATGTAAAGCTCTGTGTCAAGTACTGAGGATAAGAAACAGATTTGAGGAGTTGGAAAAGCACATTAAAAAGGCACAGTAGTTTCAGGAAGCGTGTGCTCAATGCCAGATGAGCAATAATGTGGTCAGTGAGTGCAGCAAACAGCATTCCAGTGTTCATAGCCTAGGAATTGTGACGGCGCCTCCGTCCAGCAGAAGCAGCGTGTGTGTTTGGTTCTTCTTTATCTTTCGCACATATCTCATTGCTCAGCCAATCTGAAAAACGGGAGCTTGTTATGATTTTGCTGCTACTCAGTAGGAAAGAAATAACCATTCCAGGAAGGAACGGTATGAAGCTTTGGAAGCATAATACAGATACATTTACTTACCATCTTTCAATAAGGACTGTGCTTAAAAACACCACTTCTCTTCCTGGAGAATGTACTATGAAACTGCTTGATTACTGATGCCGTTTGATTTGTGATGAAAATGAAAGTCCTGGGGCGCCTGGGTGGCGCAGTCGGTTAAGTGTCCGACTTCAGCCAGGTCACGATCTCGCGGCCCGTGAGTTCAAGCCCCGCGTCGGGCTCTGGGCTGATGGCTCAGAGCCTGGAGCCTGTTTCCGATTCTGTGTCTCCCTCTCTCTCTGCCCCTCCCCCGTTCATGCTCTGTCTCTCTCTGTCCCAAAAATAAATAAACGTTGAAAAAAAAAATTAAAAAAAAAAAAAAAAGAAAATGAAAGTCCTGTGAGTTTTTGTGATATTTTCACTCATAGAGTACATGTGAATCACTTTCTTCTTAGGTTAGCAGTTTGTTAAATGTTTGGAGCTCCTTTAATGGAAATGAGGTGTAACGGTAGTAGTATAACATGGTGACGATGACGATGGTGATGATGACGAAGAGTAATCCATTTTATACTCTTATCATGAAATAGGCTTAATGTAAGATTTCTGTGATCAGTACACTTCTTGATCCAGCCATGAAGTGGGCGGCTACATGGAAGGATTTCTGAAATGAAGCAGGAGATGAGAAATGTCAGGATCACGTTGCTGTTAGTATAATCATGATCACCTGTTCTGGGCTGCCAGGATTCTGTCCTTTGGCTTGTGATAGGATTTCTATCCTCACCAATAGAAGGTGGTTCCTCCAACCTGAATGGCTCCTTTGTGACAGAGCTGAGGTTATTACCAGTTCTTCTTAGAGGACCAGGACAGCGCTCAGAGAATCGTGGATTTCCACGGACACGAAAAGGGCCTTAGCAGTGACTTGCAGACATCCACTGGTTGAGTCATGGCAGGATTTGGCAAATTGGAAATCAGAGAAGAGGGTGTTGTGTGAGGAGAAATAATATATGCCAATGTATAAAGGGCGGAGTGAGCACACTGTTTATTTGGGGAATAGTGAGGAGAATTCTCTGATTCCCACTGGAGAGTAGGAGTCAGTAGTTGGAAAGGTGAAATAGGGGCCAATTGAAGGACCAGTTTCTTTTGTAAGGCCACATATTCGTTTTTTGAGTCATTTTTAAATTAGACAAGCTCAGAGTCCAATCCAAACTCCACCTCTTACTGGCTAGGTAACCTCAGACAAATTCTTAACTTGGCTAAAACCATCTCAAAATGTTGTACATGTTAAATAAGATCCTTTAAAAAATTTTTTTAAGGGGCGCCTGGGTGGCGCAGTCGGTTGAGCGTCCGACTTCAGCCAGGTCACGATCTCGCGGTCCGGGAGTTCGAGCCCCGCGTCAGGCTCTGGGCTGATGGCTCGGAGCCTGGAGCCTGTTTCCGATTCTGTGTCTCCCTCTCTCTCTGCCCCTCCCCCGTTCATGCTCTGTCTCTCTCTGTCCCAAAAATAAATAAACGTTGAAAAAAAAAAATTAAAAAAAAAAAAATTTTTTTTAATGTTTATTTTTGACAGAGACAGAGCATGAGCGGGGGAGGGGCAGAGAGAGAGGGAGACACAGAATCCGAAACAGGCTCCAGGCTCTGAGCGGTCAGCACAGAGCCCAAAGTGGGGCTCAAACTCACAGACCGCAAGATCATGACCTGAGCCAAAGTTGGATGCTCAACCGACTGAGCCACTCGGGCGCCCCTAAATAAGATCCTTTTATGAGAAGCCCTGAGCAACATGCCTGGTGGTGGAAATGGTTTATGAGGAGGAAGTGAGATGCTGATAGGGGGGTTGTAGAGACACTGATCTCCGACAGCTGTGTGCAGAAAACACAGAAGAGACTAGAAACAGGACCAGTTAGGTGCAGGTTATGGTGATCCCTTGGGAGGCGAGGAGGTAGAAGCTATTGGACACATCTATACATGTATTCTCTGGATTTTTTTCCCCCCTTTACAGACTTTTATTTGAGGGTTGTATAACCTTGTTCTGTGGTGTTAAAAGTACAGCAGTAATCACGGGCTCTTTCTTCTGCCTTGAACAGGATGCCAGCGATCCATAGGCCTTTCCAACGGGAAAGCCAAGGTGTGCAACTACAGTGGGTGGTATTACTGCAGCAGCTGCCACGTGGATGACAGTTTTCTTATCCCAGCACGCATAGTCCACAACTGGGACACTTCAAAATATAAGGTAAGCGCAGAGTCTGGGTTTACTTCATGATAGCAGTGGAGGTGTTCACATGTTGTTGTGTGGAATATAAAGGGAATGATGCAAGAATTTGAAGCAAACTTGACTAGGGAGTCTCACGAAAGCTACGAGATCTTATCCAACGCTTCTCAAAACATCTCACATTTAAAGGTGTCTTAACTATGACTTTTATTAATTTCCTCATTTAAAAAGACATATAGCAGTTTTTTACTTCTGGGCCCTGATAATTAACTGTGGGTGCTAAAAAAGAATTCTGATAGAGAAACAGGCCTCATCATTTTTTATTAGATCTTCTCTCCAAAATCACAACACTCTTGAATATACAAGTGACTTTTGAGGGAAAGGACTTTAAATAATTCAAGATATTTCTTAGAGTAACATTCCTACTCATGTCAAGGTCAGTCTTCCAGAAATCCATCCCCCTGGAACTAGAACCTGGAGAGAAGCTATGAGGATTTCTGGGTAGGGGTCCACATCAAGGAACAGTGAACTGAGCCACCCTTACACCTTTACCTGGACTGCTGTTTATTTCTTTTTTTTTATTTTTTTAAAAAATTTTTAATGTTTTTATCTTATTTTTGAGACCGAGAGAGAGACAGAGCATGAGCAGGGGAGGGGCAGAGAGAGAGGGAGACACAGAATCTGAAGCAGGCTCCAGGCTCTGAGCTGTCAGCATAGAGCCTGACAAGGGGCTCAAACTCAGAGACTGTGAGATCATGACCTGAGCTGAAGTCGGATGCCCAACCGACTGAGACACCCAGGTGCCCCTATTTATTATTTTTTTAAAGGGAGGAAGTGAGAATCACAGGTATATGCTAACAGCTTTGCAAAGTAGCTGATAACAGCCAAGCAGGATATCCCAGAAGTACAAATAGCAGACTTGGTAACTATAAAAATGCAAGTCAAGAGAGGAGGAGAGGAAGCCTGAACACTGGGACACTCCACCTTAAGAGTGTGGAAAAGAGTGGGGTGCCTGGTTGGCTCAGTCGGTTAGGCATCCGACTTTGGCTCAGGTCATGATCTCGTGGTTCTTGAGTTTGAGCCCCACGTTGGGCTCTGTGCTGACAGCTGGGAGCCTGGAGCCTGCTTCGGATTCTGTGTCTCTCTTTCTCTCTGCCCCTCCCCTGCTCATGCTCTGTCTCTGTCTCTATCTCTCAAAAATAAACATTAAAAAAAAAAAAAAGTGTAGAAAGGAGAGAAGCAACCAGCAAAGGAGACTGAGGAATGCAGAAAGAGGTAGAAGGACCCTAGTGTGTTCAGCAAGCCACAGGAAGAATGTGTCTCCAGATCAGTTGTGACAGAGGCTGATACATAGATGATGAGATATGATAAGATGAGCACTGAGAATTGACCATGGGATTTAGGAATGTGGTGATAATGACTGACCTCGCTGAGAGCAGTTTGAATTGAGCGGTGGGAGTGAAGGTCTGATTGGAGTGGGTTTGATATGGAACAGGAGAGAAAGTAGCGACAAGAATAGACAACTCTTGAGAAGTTTGCTGTAAGGGGATGGAGAGAGATGGGGAGTAACTGGAGGAGATGTAAGATCCAGTTGGGTTTGATTTTTGTTTTAATGGAAGAAATAACAGCATGTTTTCTATGCTGGTGTGAACTACCGAAGAGAGAATTGCTAGAAGATGTGGTTAAGTGAGAAAGATGGAATCGTGTAGACAACAGGAGGGTTGGTCTTTGCTTGGGGCAGGAAGTAAGAGAAAAGGCAGAGTCTGTGGATGCAGGTGCCAGTGGGTGGCTTAGGGAAGTCCTCTGCCATTTACATCAGTAGCTGTCATCAGATCATTTTATTTCAGCACCCATGATCCTGCAGAGGTTAAACACCCAGCCCCAGTCACTCTGGGAAGTGCCTTTACCTTCTATTTCATAGAGATATAGCAGGATTAAGGCAACAGTCCCACCAACCCTTTTATAAACTCGTCCACACCTACACCCATCCTCCTTGCCCTCCTTCCAGCCACAAAAGAAACCTCACTCCTATGGAAGGTTTACTCCTTCCTCCTCTGCTCACGATCTTAACTCCTCCATCAGTTTTGCCAAATCTAGTTGACCCTCATCAGTTTCTTGTTCTACTGGACTTGTCTGGGATATAATATTTGACCAGGAATTCTTCTGCCTTGACTTTGAAGATACACCCTTGGTTTTCCTCCTACTTTGAACTCTTTTTTTTCTCAGTCACCTTCTCTGATTCTTTGTCCTCAGCCTATACCTTTAATGTTGCAGTTCCTTAGCGTTGTGTTTTGTTTTCTTTTCCCACTTTATGCTTTATTGCAGTATCTCCTTCTCTTCCATGGTTTTAACTCCCTGATGATTCCTACTTTTATCTTCAGCTCCATTTAAAAAATTTTTTTTAATGTTTATTTATTTTTCGGGGCGGGGGAGGGCCAGAGAGGAAGGAGGGGTGGAGAGAAGGGGACAGAGGATCCAAAGTGGGCTCTGTGCTGTCAGCTGTCGATGCAGGGCTTGAACTCAAAAACCAGGAGATCCTGACCTGAGCCGAGATCAGATGCTTAACTGACTGAGCCCCCCAGGCACCCCTCCGGCTCCATTTTTTGCTACTGAAAGGGAGATCTGTGGATTTAATTGCCAAATGACATCTTAGCTCTAGTTTCCAGCCTAGTAGTCTTCAAGATATGTGGATCGTACTGCAGTTGTTAGCTGCGTCGTACTGCAGTCCCACCCATGCATAAATGAGGCAGTAGAACTTGGTAAGTCGAGGAATCTAATCCACTGAAGTAGCCTAGGCTTAGGATTCTTTCATGGTCCTGTGTCCTGCCAGAATAGAGAATTCTGGTATCTGACTGACGAGAAGCTTTTTTCTGATCCTTCTGTTAGAATATTGTCACATCTGCCTTGAATGAACCTTCCAAGCAAAGTGCTTTGTACAAACATAGTCTTTATGGCTGTTTTTATACCTCCTTGCCAGTAGCTGTCTGAGACTTGCTTTCACTGTATCACCTGGGAGCGAGGTAAGTGGGGAAGGAACCCATAACTCACCTACCAGTAATTTTTGAAGTCTAAAACAAACATGAAAATTGCAAGGGGCCATTTGGCTGATATCCTTTCTATACCCCTGGGAAGCTCTGTCCCCTGGGCAAGTTAGCCTGTGTTTGAGTGCTCTCATCTGTAACATGAGGACCGTAACACTTCACAGGGTCACTGCAGGTTAAATGGGTTCATGCATGTGAAGTGTTCAGAATAGTGCTAGTACATAGTACGTGCCAAATAAGCATTCATTCTTATTATGACTTCTATATTTACCTACAAAAATCACGTGAATTGGGATAATACAAGACAGGCACTCTGCAAATAACTTTGATAAGCACTTGAAGAGTGGGAGCTGTTGTCACTGCTTTTCTTATCCTCACATTTATGTTGCTCCTCTCTGTGAGCCACCTGGGCATGGGGAACCTGTCTTCGCATAGTTTCTGGCACGTAGTAGGTAAGCAGAAATGTATGCTGAAGGACGGAAGGAACGAGACCTGTCTCCTAGGCCCCTCCAAACTCGGTACACCCCAAATGGACTTCATCCCCCTCACCACACATCCCTCCGGAATGTCCATGGCCCCACCCGTCACCACTGCCAGCGCTGGGAGACATCAGTTAGCAAAACTTTACGCTGGATTCGCACTCTTGAGATCACGCTCTCTGCTGCACCTTCACTTCCACCTCACCAGTTCACACCTCCGGTGTCACTCCCACGAAGGAGTTTGCTGGCCTTCTGACTGGGCCTCCTGCCTGCAAGTCTTGCCCCAGCAACAGTTCGGAAAATTCTGATCCCACCGTGGGTGAATCTTGTACCCTCTCTTAGTCTCGGTGTCTTCACCTTTAGAACGGAGGTGATGATGACGATAACAGCACCTACTTGACAACAGCGCTGTTTGCATAAAAGAATGACTCGCAGAAAGCACCGGGCACCGTGTCTGGCACACAAGTGCTCGATAATGCCAGTTTTTCCTAGGACTGTATATGGAAGTCCAAACCTCATGGCCCGACACAAAGACCTTTTGTGATCTCTAGTCCCTGCGCTTCTAGCCCCTTCTTCATGCCCTACCTCCCCGCCCCCGTGAGCATCCTCCGTACAGTCTCACTCCTCCTGTTCCTCAGTGCTGCCCTGCCATTGCACACCTCTGGTCTTCCTCTTGCCCTCACTCGGCATGGCAAACCCTAAGCCTGTCCTAAACCTCATTTCCTCTCGCCCACTTCTTTCCTTCCCCTCTCCCAGACAGTTATCATTCTCTCCTCTGCATCTCATACTTGGCACTCTGAATGCTGGCTATAAATATATTTGCCATGCGTGTATTAGATAAAAATGTATTTAGAGGGAAAGGACACTGGTTGACTTTGGTTTAGATTATTTATATTAATCTGCTTAGAGCGGGGCTTTGACAGCTAAGACAGGTGTAGAGAGAACAAGTGAGGGAGGCAGGCCCAGCCTGGGGTCACCGAGAGCTTAGGCTAGTGGCACCTGCCAACAGACTGTGCCACTTTGGGGAGTTAAAACAGAAGAAGTGGCACTAAATGAGGAGAATTTGAAAATCAGGCACAGCTTACCAAGGTGTGAAGTGGTGGAAGAGATCCAGGTCCGTTTGCACTGAGTTCTAAAAGCCACTGAAACCATCAATTCAGCCATCTCTGACACTTTCCGTCTTTTCCCCAAAGCAGACGTTTTTGCCTTGCTGGTCATCCAGGTGACGGGGTTTGATTCTGAGAGGATGAGTAACTAATTGAAGGTGTTACGTACGCTCATTTCAGCCATGTTGTACATGAGGAAAACCTCCTTTGTTAGACCTTCCTTCCCAGGTTCTCAGTGGACCAGGGAAGATTTTAAAGCAAGAACAGAGCTGGTCGAGTTTATCTGGATCATCTCCCACTGGCATTAAGTAACTATATTCCATTTAGTCCAGCCTGTCTTTGCTCAGACACTGGGACTTAACTTGATGTTTCTAATTGTGAGGATCAATTCAGACCTATCAGTTTCCAAGACCAGACATCATTCTGCTAGATCTGCCTCCTCTCCTTAATAAGAAGTACGTGACTGGCTTGAATATCCATTTAAAAGAGTGAAAAAATGGTTTTGCAGGGCAGAATGAAATCTGTCATCTTAAACGTTTCCTTGTCTGCCCTCTGGAGTAATCATACTCCTAATTATTTTTAAAGCAGGATTTCATCTATTTTCCGGTATACATCCTGCAAATTGAATTGAGCTCCAGGATTACCCAGCAGCTAAACCTTATCCTCGAGTTCTGTAGCCATTTTCTAATGAAATTCTGTTTGAAGATAACTTTCCTCCTGCTCTCTGCCCTCCCATTCAAAAATATCAAGCATGACAAAGAGGTGGTAAGGACCTCAGACTTGGCCTCGGCTCTGCCCAAATAGTTCCCTTCTGTTGTGCTTTTAAAAAATATTTTTGTGTCCTAGCCTGAATATTCACATTCCATTTAGCTAGGGGTTTTCCATGTTACATAAACTATTTCCTATCTCTACATCTTGAGAGGCATTCAAGGCAAGCTGGACTGCCCTCGCTGAGCTAGAGAGCAGCTCACTGATGGGAAAAACCACATTTTCAGAGTCATTTGGAGATTTTGTGAACAAATTGCAATTAACCTTAAGATCTCCTGATTCCTTCTCCATTAGCCCCAGTGCTTGTTTTAAGAGGACCAAGAAGTATTATGGTTGGGATTGATTTAAGACTTTCTCCATGATTTTTTACAATAAACATGGAGGGAAATGCAGGAAGGAAACCTTATACCAAAGCAATAAATGGTCATTGTACTGTGGTAACAGTGTGAGTGATCTATTTTTTTTCCCTTTCCTGATTTCATTCTCCAAGTTTTCAGTAACAGGACTGTCACTTTTATTTTTAAAACTTCAGCTGTCATTTAACTCTATACATTCTACTTCAGAAAATACATATTAGATATTTGGCTTTTTTAATGCCTCAGAATTATGGCTATAAATAGGATTGTTGGGTCCTGTGATAACATCCGTGGGCTTTAGTGTGGTATAGAAGGCACTTTTCCACCAAGAAATTGCCTTGCACTGCTGTACTTTTATTCTTTTTTTCACATATAATACACTTCCACAAATTTCAAGATTCACAAATACAAAGGGCATGCATACATAAATAATCTCATTCCCACCTACACTGTTCTTCCCACTGGCATCCGAATTACTCTTTTCTTGTGTATCTTTCCAGAGGTATTTTCTGTCCTCTTTTACACAACAGTGGCAATTTGATGATCTACATGCTGCTCTGGGACAGCTTTCCATTTAGATCATATCACTCTTCCTGGGCTTGCTTGCTTTTTTTTTTTTTTTTTTTATAGCCACTCTGTATTCTATCATGAATTTTACATGTTTTTACACATGACAATCTACATGACAATGACATGATTTTGTTTTTCAAGCTTTTGCTATTACAGGTAGTGATTCAAAGAATAACTTTATCTATCATTTTGCATCTAAGTTCTTCCATTCACCGGTGAGACTGAGGACACCTTCCTAGATGTAGGTTGTACATTTTTGAGTTTGGTGCATATTCTGAATTGTCCTCAATCAGGGTTGTGTCCTACACTTTTACCTGTATCTTCTTGCATGCACCTTCCTTCCCTCAGAGCCAAGATGCCAGCTGTCACTTCTGTTGTGACTGTGCTGCTTCAAGCTGTCTTTCCCCTTTTCTACTTTGTAAACTCAAAATGTTGTCTAAGTAGCCAAGCTGTTCTAAGTGTCTGTAAAGTAGTAAGAGTGTATGGTTCAGAGCATTGTAGAACACTCATTCGTTTCTTCAAGTATTTATTGAACACCCACCATGCTTACCGTTCTGGGCACTGGGGACACAGTCTCTGCCTTGTGAATGCTCATATCCCAATGGAGGGAGAAAGACCATAAACAAATGCACAAATAAGTGACTTTTACATAAATGAGTTGTTCCTGGACTTTATTTTTTGCTTTAGGGTTAAAATCAAATGGCTAGCATACCGCCACATTACATCATAGGTTAGTCTCCCTCTGTAGCCCCCCTGCCTTTGTATTTGGGGAAAGAGGACAGAATATGGACAGGGATCACCTCTTCTAAGGAGTGATGAGTAGACAGTTTATAGTAGAGTTATTAAAAAATAAAAACTGTGAATTTAAATAGTGCTACCAAGCACAGGACAGAGTATCCAGAGATCTGAGCTCTGGCTGTAAGTTCTGCCACAAAATGACTGCAGATAAGTCACTTAAGGTCTCTGGATTCAGTTTTTTTTTTTTCCCTACTAAGGATAGGTAATGGATTAATTCAGCATTTCTCAAAATATGTTCCATGGAGCATTAACAAGTTCTGTGCTTGTTAATAGGTGTTACTCAAAAAGAGGGTTCTATAGGAGGGCCACAGCTAGGCCAACGCTACAGCTGGAACAGGGCCCCTCAGGAGAACGCAGCCCTGGGGGCTCACAGCGTGGCAAGATGGAAGGAATTAGAGAAAGAGGCCCCTTCCTCTGGTGGGGAAGCAGGGCCCAGCCTGCGTTTCGTCTCCCACCGCCCTCTGCACAAGGCCTGCACAACATTAAAAAGCTGCCTTGTCTATAGTCAAATAGGTTTGGGAGATTGCTGGCCTGAGCACGTTAAGCAGACACGATATCCGAAAGCTTTCATAGGCTAACATGCTACCCTTTGAATCACCAAGTGAAGAAGGTAGTGTGTGGCATTTTTCCTGTTGAACCTCAGAACACTATTGTTGTGGGACTAGTATTCTTTGGAACACAGAAAAACTGGACTAGGTTGTGTTTACCAGTTGTTACTCTAAAAGTGTGTTCTCATCAATCCATTTTCCTCCCTTAACAAAAACTGAAGTCCTCACAACCCCCACCTCCACCACATCACCTCCAAATTGCTGTCTATCGTTAAACATTCCCTTTGCTCCATCGCTCTGTTACCCGGGGCTATTTTTGTGGGGGAACATACCAGGACACCATTCCAGAACCTCTTTCTCAGAATTACGTAAACCTGAACAACATTCGAGAACATTAAGAGGTAGCTGCCACCTGCTTAACAAAAGGCTTTTAAATTTATACCAATGATGCTTCCTGCTCACATAACCAATATGTTTATAAATACACTTTGATGTGTGAGGTGTGGAGGAGAACCGTTTCTACCTCGACTTCGTCCTCCTCCTCAGCTCTTGAATCCTGTAGACCACAGCGCTGTGAAGGGAGAACCAGTTCACAAACTGCAACAAAATCACAGTCACTGACTTGAGTTCGTCTAGCTTAAATTAGTCTGTTCGTAAGCTTCAAAAGCTCTGGAAAGAAATTATGTTACTATTAGTAAACATTAAATATTATTTAGTAAAAGATTAAAAAGTCAGTAGGTTTGAAAAATGAACTTATTAACCCTATAAAAGTTGTTTCTAATGTGAATGGAGTGGGATCACTAAAGACAATACCAACCAAAACCATTTTTTAAAAACGTATTGGGTCCATCTATCTGCCTCTGTGAGCTGAGTTTTTATATCCATCCAAAACAACGCTCAGGCTTCTCATGGTTTTCGTAATTTGGTTGGCAAGAAATAGGACAGTAGCTCTTAGGTGGGGATATATTTGGTGTTCACGGACAATTTATGTAATATTTCTATTAATAGCAAAGAAACTTCTCCTCACATAAACTTTATGGTTTCCTTCCCTAAGTAACTATATATTTAACATGTTCTTTTTTAAAAAGCATTCTAATTACAGTTGAGTTTGAAAGTGGAATCCTTAGACCAGTATGCAGGGTGGTTTAGAACTTAGGAAATCAGTGGGGATACAGCACTCTATTTTGCAAAAATAGCATTTTATCCCGAATTTTGTAGTTCTTTCAAAAATTCCCTTACCGGTGTAAGTGGTTGATTATCAGAAGTGAGCATGTGCTCAGTCTTGCTGCCGAAACCTCCCTCAGCCTTGCAAGGGTTTGTTCACCTACCCAGGCAGCCGTGGTCCCAGTTTGCTCCGTATTCTTAACACTGGTTAATAACTTTGTGAAGCAGTGCCTTAGACATCATCGAAACTAGCTCTGTTTTTGTTTTTAGTAATTCCAGCTTATGAACGCTCATGTCGCTAGCTGCTCTCCCATTTGTCTCACTGCTTTTACTGTCTCTGTAAAAGACTCCCTCCCCACCCCCCCCACCCCCAACCTTTTTAGGCTTAAGTACCACCTGAAGAGAGAAGCCTTTTCAGGCCTGGGAGACTGGCCAGTGCCCTTTGTCCTTCTGTTCACCTACTAAAAGGTAGCATTGTTAACCTAATTCAGCAGGTCCCTGACTCAGTATAAACACTGCTCAATAGAGCCAGAAAGACTAATTGAATTGTACAATACATCATTTTTCAGCAACGGTTTCAAGTGGACTGTACTTCATTTCCCAGAACACCATCGTGTTTCCCTCGTTTAAGATATTTAAATATGGCACATATTTAACCATGATAAATCAAATATTTCGACCCAATTCTGTCTTTCTCCACCGAACCTTGAGCTACACGAGGACAGGGCCATGCCTGTTGTACTCTCCACTAATGCCTGCTATGGGATCTGGCATGTACCTGTGTCTCTATGCCTCAAGTGAGGCATTCTGTATCCTTGTCAGTTGTTATTTCCAGTCTGGTTAAATAGAGGTTTTGGCTAATTCTAGGGCCTCTTTGTGAGCTGATTTGCAGAGACTGTAAACTTCACCACGTTTGTGACTGCAGGGCCCCAAAGGATCACACAACAGGTACCTCAAAAATAATTGCTAATAGGGAAAAAAAATGGGACACTTACTGGGGAAGAAAAACCATTGATGCCTTTATATATATATATATATATATATATATATATATATATATCTCCATATATGGATATATGGAATGGAAACTTTTATATGAGCTTTATTTTATATTACAAAATATTAAATGTCATAAATGTGCTTTAATCAGCATACAGTAGCCATATCACCTACTCATATTGGTGGGTTTTCTTGCTTGTATCTACTTGTGATAGTCTCTGTGCCATCCTTGCCCACCAAGTGAATTTCTGTTTATCTTTCTAGACCTTGAGGCAGTGTGGCCTGCTTTGCCAGCGGCTCCCTTCCCCCCAGGATAATTGATTTCTCCTTCCTTTAAGCTACCAGTGGACCTCATCCATATTTCTTTTGTAGTAGAGAACAGGCTATATGCGACATGTAGTTCTTGTTTTAAATATTTATCCCCAGGGCTCCTGGGTGGCTCAATCGGTTAAGTGTCCGATTTCAGATCAGGTCATGATCTCACAGTTGGTGAGTTCAAGCTCCATGTCGGGCTCTGTGCTGATCGAGTGGATAGCCCTCTCTTTGCCCGACTCTGTCTCATAAATAAATAAAACATTTTAAAAATAAATAAATATTTATCTCTTATACTGCATAGTGAGTCCCTTAAGGGTGAGGACTGTACCCTATTTATCTTCATTAGTAAACTTCTAGTCTGGAATGCAAAGCATAGTGGATTTTCAGTTTTCTTTTTAGTAAGCAAAATCGTTTTTCTAATGTTGAATTCTATCCTTATTCCCAGTACCAGAGCAGTTTTCCTGGAAGCTTTTTAGAGAGGTTTTACCCTCCCAAGTAGAAACTAAGCCAACTCTACACATCACTAGCCAGTCCACATCTCAGTATCAGCAAATTGGTAAAGATTCTCCCAAATTACCCACTTCTTATCCATTATTTAAACTACTCCCTCTGGGGGCGCCTGGGTGGCACAGTCGGTTAAGCGTCCGACTTCAGCCAGGTCATGATCTCGTGGTCCGTGAGTTCGAGCCCCGCGTCAGGCTCCGGGCTGATGGCTCGGAGCCTGGAGCCTGTTTCCGATTCTGTGTCTCCCTCTCACTCTGCCCCTCCCCCGTTCATGCTCTGTCTCTCTCTGTCCCAAAAATAAATAAACATCGAAAAAAAAAATTTTTTTAAACTACTCCCTCTGTATCTCAGATGCATTGCATTTCTACTCTTTCTAATGACAAGGAAATTTTAAAATCAACTTGCATTGTCTTGGTGTTTAACACCAGAATTGGATATAGAATTGGAAGGATATATTAGTCTGTCAGCCCAAGCTCAAAGTTATTCTAAGAGCAATTCCTTTCTGCTCACTAATTATCCTGCTGTTTTCTATGCAAATTATCCTGCATAAATAATATCCTTTAAAGCTATCCTTTTTATTCCTTTTGAATTTTGTAATATGTACATGATTTACCTATATTTTGATGGCTACTTATAAAAGTGGTATAGAATATACATGTATGTAGTTTTTAAAATTAAGTCTGTTTAGAGTCTTCATTTTTTTTTTTTTTAATTTTGAGATGACTGTAGATTCCCAGGAAGTTGCATAGATAGTAAAGAGAGGTCCCATGTACCTTTCATCCAGTGTCTCCCATTGGTTACATCTTAGATCACTGTGGTACAATATCCATAAATCGGGAAGCCTACGTGGTATCTTGAGTCTGTATAGTTCTGTGTCATTTTATCTCATGTAGATTCATGTAATCACCACCATAATCAAGATACATAATTAATGGATTCCTTTCAATGCAACGGTTACTTCCACAGGTTTCTGGAAGAGAGAAAGAAAGCCACAACTTATATTTAGTTAAGTTATGGGCTTTTGCTGTGGCTCGCTCAGAAAGTAATGTGACTTTGGCCTTTCAACTCTGGTTCCTAGTTTGAGGAGGTGTGGAAAACTGGATGGTTCCCCAGACTGACTGAGGAAGTTTATCTTGTAGGTATCTAAGCAAGCCAAAGAGTTTCTGGAGTACGTGTACGAAGAGCCCCTGATCGACATCCAGCAGGAGAACCCGATGCTGTACCGCCACGCCGAGCCGCTGGCCACCGTGGTGCGGCTGCGGCAGCGGCTGAAATCGCTGCGAGCCTATTTGTTCAGCTGCCGGGCCGCCGTGGCTGAGGATCTGCGCCGCAGGTAGGTCACAGATGGCAGGCGGCTCCGGTTTGCCTTCCTCTCCCCGCCCTGGGAGGGTGGTTAGAGGACCTCCCTGGCCTTTCCAGTGGGCACCGTCTTCTGTGACTCTCGCTCCCGGCTCATCTTTGACGTTTTTCCTCCAAAGTCCTCTAAGTTGAGCCAAGAGAAATGAAAGTAATAGCTCAGCGTAACTGAAGGCGTTCCAGCCATGGAACTAGTTGCCACAACAGTGAAGACTTCTCCTACCTGTAGACGAACTCGAGGGGATGATCACAGGAGTGTCTTCATTGATCACTTATGTAGCACTTTTCACTTTTCCTGGTTTTATTTGTGAAATGAGCATGTTTGAACTATTCCATAAAGACGTTTTTCAGTGGAAATAAGTGGTTATTCACATCTTACTTTCCATCCAGAAACAGGCTTGGTAGGTGATGCCGGGGGTAGAGCCTGGGATTAAGATGCACCGGCCCAGGATTCTGCCTTTTCATGTCACCGTTTGTGCAGGCTGGTTTTCCATAGGGCAGTTATCTCCAAGTTCACAGAGCACACAAGTCCATGCCAGGTTCAGATCCTGAGAATAAAACTGAAGTTAAAATGTGCCTGCTCTCATCAAATTCCTTCTTTTACAGTTAGATTTTATTAGCATTTCAAGTCTCACCCTTGGCACATACGAACTAGCTTACACTTGAAATAATTGTTGATGGTGTTCGTAGGTCCCTGAAAATACCTTTTAATGTTTTAATGGAAATGACCAAAAGCATACCTTCGTCATGGTTTCTGGAGGGGAGCCTGCATGCAAAAGAACCTTTGGAAAGCGTTAAAGTGATACGGTTTGTTATTTGAGATCTGGTTAGATCCAAGGAAATGGACATAACCCCCAGGCATCTGAAGAAGACATCTTAAAAAGAACTAAATGTAGATAGTGAGGAGTACATAATATCATAATATCTAGACAAGCCCTCATAAAATAATAATGAAAAGGCAGCTGCCATAAAGCAAAACACTTCTCAGTGGTAGTCATTCTATTAACTAGTTTTTCAAAAAGCACTAGAAAAAGGTCAGGTTTTATTCTTGTAAAGTCTAGGCAGATCTTAATTTTAAAAGATCGGGGCTTTCCCTGAAAGGCAATAGGATTATAGGTCCAACTAAACTAGATATAAGATTTGTAATGTTCAAAGTATGTTTGTTCTATCATTTTCACTCTTGGCTTAGTTCAGAGCTAGTTTTTCTTTGCCTGTATTTTTAGACAATATTAAAATCTACACATGGGAATCATGTGAGGTACCTTTCTGGGACAGTGTTTTGCTTTGGATAAATATGCCACATCAGGGCATACGTTTAGAAATTAAACAGATTCTGTCTTCATTTGGAGGACTAAGAATACCTTTGCTGTTCCCGCAGTCTGGTGGTTTACTGCCATGCCTACCCCTTATGGCCAGACCACCAGGAAAGGAATAGAAGTTCTAGAAAGAAGGCATTCCCAGGGCTGTGAGAATGAAGACAGCAGCTTTTCTTCCTTTCCCTTCATTTTTCTTTCCTCACTTGTCCATGACCCTTATGTAGTGCAGTTCCTGGCACCAGACAGGCATTCAGCAAGTACTGAACGGATAGATGGAAGGAGGGAGGGATAGACAGGTGTCTACTATGCTGTCACTCTAAACCACTGAACAACGGCTGGTAGCCCAGTTTTGAGGAAGGAGTCAATCTTCTGGTTTTATTTCTTCCTTAGGTGTCCGTTAGCACAGTGTCTGACCCATCTGAAACCCTCAAAAATAGTTGTTGAGTGAATGAGCAAACGAACTAAAAAACAAAGAAGTAAAGAAAAATTTAGTTGGTTTTGTTTTGGAGATCAGTCTCAAATCTTTCTTCTCCGTTTCACTTCCAATGTACCACCCTGGTTTGGAGTCTCAGGACAATTGCAGTGTCTCTCTCCCGTTGAACCTTCGCATCAGGCAAATTATTAAATACAAGTATGGAGTTCAAGATCTGTACAACTCTCATCCAGTATATTGTTCTACTCTCACATATCCTGGGATGATTTAACTCTTTAATGCATTCTGTTGTGGGAATTGGTTTTTTTCCAATGGAACTGCTTATAATAGTGCATATACATAGTAAACACTCAATAAATACTATTATTCATACTGTTTTATTATCCTAGAGTGTTCTTGTCTCTGGCTTTAGAAATCTTTGTTTAAAGTTTCCACTTAAAAGCCACCCCTGATGCTCTGTCTACGGGACTCGGCCCCTCCTGCTCCTATGTCAGGAGAGGAGTGAGCCAGAGGAAGTGGTTTGGAGCACTGACCCTGGGTATGGGGCCTGAAGTTCCTGGGTATGTGATGCACACTTACTCATGCAGTTGTTGCACAAAGATGAGCGGAGCAGGAGGTTCCCTAAGACCAAAGAATGAGATTCCTATGGAACTCTAGAGGAGGCACATTGATTTTTCTTTTTAAAAATTTGTTCTTTGTTTCTGTATGCTTATATGCTGTGAAGATAATGGAGGGGCACCTGGGTGGCTCAGTTGGCTAAGCCTCTGACTTCGGCGCAGGTCACGATCTTGCATTTGTGGGTTTGAGCCCTACATCAGGCTCTGTGCTGACAGCTCCGAGCCTGGAGCCTGCTTCAGATTCTGTGACTCCCTCTCTCTCTGCCCCTCCCCACTTTCATTCTGTCTCTCTCAAAAATAAACATTAAAAAATATATTAAGGGGCACCTGGGTGGCTCAGTTGGTTAAGCGTCCGACTTCGGCTCGGGTCATGATCTCACGGTTTGTGAGTTCGAGTTCCGCGCCATGCTCTGTGCTGACAGCTTGGAGCCTGGGGCCTGCTTCGGATTCTGTGTCTCCTCCTCTCTCTGCCCCTCCCATGCTCATGCTCTGTCTCTCAATAATAAATAAACATTTAAAAAAAAATTTTTTAAATATATTAAAAAAATAAACCCCAAACATTGTTACCATGTCTTCCCACCTTGGCACAGGGAAAAGCATACCAGCAGCAAGAAGTACTGCTAGCTTCTGGTGGGGGGTGGGGGAGGGAGGAGGCTGTTACGGGGAGCTGTTCTCTCTCTATTTTGAAGTAGGACTATTTCGTGAAGCGGGTCTAAGATGTTCTGGGCTGCTGGTACTCCTCGCAGCAGGGCCTTACTTAATGTCAGCTGTGCCTTTTTTGAGTGTGCTCTAAATAACCATCACCCACCTAATAACTAAATTCCTGTCACCAGAGGCCATCGCTTACCTACCTTTTACCTTTATAAGGAATCTGACGTTTTAAAAACAAAATTAGCCAGCCCTGCACCTTTGATTAGAGATGATAAACTTATCTAGAAGTAATGTGTAAAGTTCCTTTTGTTTCACTTGGAGGCACAACATTTAAAGTGGAATATCAACATAAGAACCTACTGGATACAACTAATCTTATATAATCTTGATAGGAATTAAAGGAGGGAGGAGTTGGTGTGCAATAGGGGAACGAAAGAGAGCAAGAGAAGCCAGTTCTTACCCAGTTGTAAAAGGCATTCTCTCCCTGCCTGGTTTTTACCTCTGTACAGGAGTAGCCATTAATCTCCAGCAAGTAGGCCCAACATGCTGAAGACCTGTCAACGCCATATAAACAGAAGAAAGCAAACTGTTAATATTGCTGTCGTGAGAAAACTGAAAACAGACTGATTAATCGTACTGGTGCTCCCCCTGCCAGGGAGCTGACTTGGGTCGTCCCCTTATTAGGGAAGTCACAGTTTGCTTTTAGGCCTTTCATTATAATGGCCGCCCGGTCTTCATCCTCAGTGTTCTTGTTCTTGTTGTTAAATGAATGCCTTGTTCTTGAACCCATACCGCAAATCTTGACTGGCAAGGATGATTAGTTTAGAAAAAGTCAGTGTCTTCCATGAAGTCTAAAATGTTTACAGTGCTGACAGTTCACTGTTTCTGAGGAGTCCCAGATGGTGACCCTGTTGGATTGGTTCAAGGCCTAGTTAACTTTTCATGAGAAGAATTGTTTATAGTGTCCACACATGAAGGTACATGAAGAACTCTCTGAAAAATCTTAGCACTCTGAGGACACAGCCACATCAGCAGCGATAGGGAAGTGTTTGGGAGGGACCCTAAGAACTGGTAGAGGGTCTCAGCCCTGTATATTCCGCTGCACACAGGAACAGTAGGATGTGTGTGTAAATCACCTGTCACAAATGAGTGTCTTGGGCCCAAATTTGGCCTAGAGACATGTTTTGTTTGCCCTTTCAGGGATGGTCTCCTTGACTTTTAAATTGGTGGAACAGTTGCTAACATTTAAATAACCAGGAGTTTTCATGTATACACCACGAAGCTCTCTGGTTCCTCTGAGGAAATCAGAAGCTCTGATTACATAGGGCTTCTGTCATTCCTGGATGATCCTGGACTCCCCACTTCGCAGAGTCTCTCCTGCTCCTGTTCCCCCCAAACGCAGGGTCATTCAGTGCAGAATATGTTGCTGCCTTGTTTTTCTTATCCCCAGCCCATTTCATTTGTTTATGGTGGTGCCTGGGCCCATGTTAGATAATCATGGTTTTATCAATTAAAAAATGCTTTCCCACAAATATAATAGTTGTTCTTTACAACAGTCCTTTCAGATGGGAAACAGATGCCATTTAGAAAGAAGAGAAGGAACAGTGTGACTCTGAGATGCTACGTGACTTGCCTGAGGTGACAAATCTGGTAAGCAGCAGAGTCCCTGCTCCGAACCAGATCGCTGCTGCTCTCCCCGGCACATTTGCTGGTGGAGGTGGTGAGGGACAGAGGTCTCCAGGCTCTCAGGAGGAACCACTTTTAATTCTCCGAAAGCCTTGACTGAGGTCGTGTGGAAGAGTGGGAAGGCAGGCGGGGAGGTAGCAGACTGCGATGTCCCGGAAAATGGGGTTGCTGACCCAGGCGGTCCTGCGCTCCCCGTTGCTCAGTCAGGCTCGGAGAGCGAGGCGTGACCATGGGCTTAGCGTTTTCCCTAGGGCAGCATTTGCCAGACCTTCCCATTTCACAGACCTGTAAATTTAAAACAAAAATACGGAGCCATCTGTAGGGTTGCCTTCCATATATATCTTTAACCAAAACAGACATAAACATTACCACCTATTTCTCACCATTTCATAAAGGAACATAGGAACACTACCAAACAAACAAGAAAACAGGCAAATGGTCTCAGAAATCAAACCACTTTTAAAATTCAAATACATTTTAAAATTCATTCTATTCTCTTTCTCATTTATTTTACCTTGGACTGCTGAAAACATCAGACTGACAACAGCTATTTGGACTAACTTTTCAGAAATCTGACTTAAGTTCTTGACTTGTTGACTTCTTCTGAGTCTTAAAGTGTATCATTCAGTCTAGGGAAAGACATTCTAGAAATTAATGTGGGTATCTGAGTATTTCCCACTATCATCGAAATGTGATTTGGGGACTTGGGGTACCTGTGAATCCAAAGTTCCTCTTAGGATATAAATTTAAAACTATTTTCTCTCCAACACTAGTTGAGGCCAGTAGGCCTATTCTCCCAGTTGCTTTGGGCAGAATCGTATTGGGGAACATTTGGGCCTGATGGTTATCAGGTTTAGCCTTGGCTTAGACCACTCTGAAACAACAGCTTGACTTGGGAGTCTCAAGAGAATACCAAATGTGATTCTTCTACGTTTTAAGCCACCTACCTTTTCCTGTCTTTGGTCTCACATTTTCCTTGAAATTATAACCCTATCTACAGCATTAGTTCTCACTGAAATATCACCTTTACTGAACAGTGAGAGATTTCTACCATAAAGATTCCCATTTTTATTAACATTATTTATCCAGGTGAGTACCTGAAAAGAAAAGTGTGGGTGTGTATCCTGTCAGACTGGCATTGCCTCCTCTTCTGTGAAGCAAAATTTAGCAGCCTGCTCGGCTCTTAGACCAGCCCCTGTTGGTGCCACCTCATGTACCAAGATTGCCTTCCAACTCCTTCCTTTGTTACCGCGGGGCAAGCTGCCTTTCTGGTGAGCTGGGGTGGGGGGGTGGGGGGGGTGGGGGCGCTGCTAAATACAAAGGTTGAAATGTCCTTTGGCTATTTGCCAGCCTCTTAAACTTAATCTGCCCAAAACGGAGCTCACCTGTTGCCCCCACTGCTGTTGTCAACTGTGCCTGCCGCAGACTTCACCATCAAGCTGGATGGCACCTGTAGCCACCTGGTTGTCCAGGCCAAACACCTTTCTTTCATGTCCACATCCGGTCCCTCAGCAAGTACATTCACTTGCCGTCACCTGCCCGCTACCACCCAGGTGCCAGCCACTGCCTTCTTTCCCCCATGTTATTGCAGTAACGCGTCTCCCCCTTCAGTCTGTTCTTAAACTACAGCTAGAGCTCATGTGTAAATTAGATGATGTCAGGGGCGCCTGGGTGGCGCAGTCGGTTAAGCGTCCGACTTCAGCCAGGTCACGATCTCACGGTCCGTGAGTGCGAGCCCCGCGTCAGGCTCTGGGCTGATGGCTCAGAGCCTGGAGCCTGTTTCTGATTCTGTGTCTCCCTCTCTCTCTGCCCCTCCCCCGTTCATGCTCTGTCTCTCTCTGTCCCAAAAATAAATAAAACGTTGAAAAAAATAAATTAGATGATGTCACCCTTGACCCAAACTATCTAATAGCTTCACTTCTCCAGGTAAAAGCCAAGGCCACGTACGGTCTCATCCCCAGTTACCTCTGTGCCCTCTTCTCCCACTACCTGTCCCCTCATTCCCTCTGGTCACACCAGCCTTTTTTTTTTGTCTTTGAGCCGGCTCCTCCTGTGTGAGTTTCTATCCTTGCTTCTCCTTTCCTCAAATAACCACAGGGTTGCTTCCTTAACTCTTTTAGGTCTTTACACAGCTGTCACCTTAATGAAGCATCCTTCACTCCCTTCCACTTCTTCCCCCCATACACTTTCTGTCTTCTTTCTGTGCTTATCACTATATTACATGGTATCTTGTCTGTCTCCCTCTCTCGGGCCGGCATGCGTGGATATGGAAGTTGTGTTTTGCTCACTCTGTGCAGCCATATACAGTGGTCCTGCCCTCCCCGTTAAATGTCAGCTACAAAAGGTCATGGTTTTTATCCATTTTGTTCACTGCTATGTCCCCAGGGCCTAGAACCATACCTGACGTAGAGAGCTAATCAATATCTGTTGAACAAATGAGCTAAATGAGTAAAGTACTGTTACCAAGATCCCACCTGTTTAATTTGGTCACACTTAATTGTTTTCTTATTACAAAAAAAAAAAAAATACCAGTCATTATAGAAAACAAAAATAAGAAAACCAACCATTATCCTACCACTTTGGTGCCTATGTTTCTAGACTTTTTCCTCTGCAGATTTTTTCCTCGTTAAAATGGTTTCATACTGCACATACCACTTTTAACCCAATCACTGCACCTGGCATACTGTGGACATCTTTTTATGCCAGTAAATATTTGTATTAAGCACGATTCACTAAACAGAAATGGTGCTTTGTAGTGTGAGCATACCTACATACCATTGATCCTGGAAAAGTAAATAAGACTATTATTTAGTGTACCCAAAAGTTTGCGTGTCCTAATAATATGCTGAGAAATCATTTCATAGCAACACCTCCTCTTCCCCTGCACATTTCCCTCCCAAATCAGAGTAGGTGGAGGGGCTATCTGTCACAAAGAGAAAAGATGGCTTGCTGTTGGGAATTGAATATGCCTAATTGAGGAGGCTAGTTTATTAAGACATATCTCTTAAGGCAGCCTAGTTCTTAAAACACAATCTACACAGACATGACTTGCTGTGTCTCTGACCTACATCTGAGGACTATTATAACCAAAATCTGAGATCTAATTGTACAATTATTAGCCAACAATTTTAGAAGAATAAGCAGTAGTAGGACTTGAAGCATGTCAGTAACACTTAAATTCAGTAAATGAATACAACTGTTTGCTCTTTATAAGATTTAATATTAGCCAGATTGTGTGGCTTTATTTTTTCATGTTGGCTAATTAAAAGTGTCATTAGCTTGCAGTTGAGGCTTTAGTCTCAATAGATTATGAATCTATCAGAACTTTGAAACTACCAAAACACAGGATGTTTTTGAACGCAACACTTCTCATTCTACTTTAAGAATCCTTTTCCCTTGGATGACTTCTAGAACTTCTAAGGTTTTCAGGTCCTCTAACCTCTTGATCTCCTAATAGCTCCTCCCCCTTCTGTCATTTTCTTCAGCGATCTTGTTTAACAAATCGTGTACCAATATCAACACTCTAAAAGGGAGCTACAGGTTGCAAAAGACCGTGTCATTCAAAACTAAACTGATTAATAAACTGTGAAAAAGGAATTCTGGCAAGTGATATATTAATTTTACTATAATGTACACATAGCTTTTTACTTGCTGAAATCCTTCAGAAAGTTAAAAAGTGATTTTGTTTTATTCTGAGAGGAAATGAAATATACAGAAATGATCTAAAATCATTTTGTAAAGGATGACAAAAAATAAAACTCAGTGTAGTTAGATAAATATTATGTTCTTGGAACTGTTAAAAAAATACTATAAGAACGTCTTCTAGGATCTATAACTGTGATACAATCTGTCACTTTTGCAATCAGACCCCAGAATAATCAACCAAAATTAGTTCCCAAGTATTCCTACTCCAGGTTTTAGATTGTTACTAAGGAACGTAAACACAATCTCTGAATGAGCAGGTAAAAGAGACCCTTATTTCCCATAACTATCTGCCAAGATATAATATCTGATGCAATCTTGCTACTTTTTCAAGCCAATGAGATTAGCAAAATGAGGTATCTAGATCGAAGCTTGTTTCTTCCACATGGGTTGCTATCGAAATGTCTGCCTTTGATTTAAAATTGTTTTTCCATTAGCTGGGAGCATGGCTAGGCATATGATTCCTGTCCACATCCAGCCTAATGTAGCAATTTCAGAAAGAGTTTGCAGCTCATATGAAGAACACCAAATTGCATCTCCCTGGGTATGCTTCACAGTGCTTCTCGCTGATTTTAGGGTGGGTGATACTGCAGCCCTCTCAACTCAGTACAAATTACCCAACCTGGAGCACAGATTCCTGGAAAACACAGTAATACTACATGAATAGTTTTCTTTTAAATTACTCTTTATGCACTTCTGTCCACATTCTTCGTTCAGGCACATAGGACTTAAAATAAAAAATGGAGGTTGTATGTGTGTGTGTATGTGTGTGTGCCCATATACATGGGCCTTTTCTTCAAAACCTATCTCTTACGTGTGCTAACGGTTCCATGACAAACTTTTTTTTTCTCATTTTAATCATTGGGCTTTTAAACGCCAGTTGTGCACCACCGAGAACTGAGCTTCAGGGAAATGGTGGTATTAAATCTGTCAAAATCCTCCAAAGGGTCTGCTTACTTCAGAGTCTGACCTAGTGCCTCTTCTCTCATTAGCATCAAAGCTTGGTGGGGACTGAATTGAAGTCCTCAGAAATTAGTTGGGTTAAATGAGTCTTGATTTATTTGACTCAGTGACCTATTACAAAATGGAATGAGGGCCTCTACCTTTATTATTATTATTATTATTATTATTATTTGAGAGAGTGTGTGTACATGAGTGGGGGGGGGCAGAGAGAGAGGGAGAGAGAGAGAATCTTAAGCAGGCTTCAGCTCAGTGCTGAGCCCAACATGGGGCTCAATCCCACAACCCTGGGGTCATGACCTGAGCTGAAATTAAGAGTCAAGTGCCCAACCAACTGAGCCATCCAGTTGCCCTGACCCTTACCTTTTTTGTAAAGACTACTGCCTTTGATTTCATTGGCAATTATCTCTGCATTTTTAACCCTGAGTACCAGTTGCATAATATAAAGGCTGAATCATATATGACCATTTTCTTTTTTAAATTTTTATCTTTACCACCATTCTCATTAAAGCAATCTATAAATGAAGCCTAAGTTACCTTCTTGGAGTGTCAGGAAATTCTAAAGGTGTTAAAGTAGAAAACTTTGGCATTAGAAATGATTGTGCTACTTGATTTCCATGATTCTTTAGCAAGTTTCTTCATTGTTCTTTGGTATCTGAGAACTTGATAGTGCTGCCTGCCAGTAATGTGGTTTTCCTTGATGGATGAGTAAAGTGTGGAGTTGACTCTCTCCAACACATTTGTCCTTTGGCTCTGATGGCAGGACTGACCAGATGAACTTGCACTGGCATGAGCTGGGCTGTTCTCATGGTTGGCTTGCTGGAGAAATGCTGTCAGATCTGATGATTAATAGCCCTGCAGTCCAGTAAGGTCACTTCATCACAGAAAACCCTAAACACACAGTCACCTCATCAGAAAGCAAAAGACAGCACCATTCTGTAGCAAAGATCATGTTTACCAGAGGATTGCAAAATTAGATTACTTTCAGTTAGTTTGCAGCCTTTGGTTCCCAATATGTTGACTTTTAGAGGGAATATTGGAGAAATCAGTAACTAACTTTTATGTAACATTTTAATAGAAATGAAGCATTTCTATTGAAACATTTAATTGAAACATTTCAATTAAGAAAATACAGGAGAGGTATGTGTGCATGTGTGTGCAAAAGAGCTTCCAGCTGGGTCCGCCTCTCATTTTCTCTAGGCCATTCCAGGGCCAGGCTCTGTCAATTATCCCTACTTTTGTATCTATAGTTTCTTCCTTTACTAGCACCTTCATTTTAGCATATGAGTATGCCCAAGTCTCTCCCAACTTTAAGAAAAGAATCTTTTTGAGGCATAAAACTTATTTGAAGAAGTAATAACTGAAACCTCTCTAGCCTGGGGAAGAAAACAGACATCCAGTTCTAGGAAGCATAGGGAGTCCAAAACAAAATGAACCTAAAAAGAGCCACACCAAGACATAATAAATACAGTGTCAAAAATTAAGAAGAGTATTTTAAAAGCAGCAAGAAAAAAGCAACTAGTTACATACAAGGGAATACCCATAAAACCATCAAATGATTTTTCAGCAGGAACTTTGCAGGCTAGAAGGGAGTGACATTATATATTCAGGCATATAGACTGAAAGGAAAAATCTTACAACCAAGAATACTCTACCCAGTAAGTTTATCATTCAAAATTGAAAGAGAGATAAAAAGTTTTCCAGACAAACAAAATTTTGAGTTCATCACCACTAAACCAGTCTTACAAGAAATGTTACAGAGGCTCCTTTAAGTGGAAAAGAAAAGGCCATAAGTAGAAGAAAATTATGAAGGAAAAAAATCTCACTGGTAAAAGCAAATATATAGTAAAGGTAGTGGTTGACCACTTATAAAGCTAGTATAAATGGTAAAAGACAAAAGTGGTAATATCAACTATATCTACAATAATTCATAAAGGGATACACAAAATAGAAAGATGCAAAATAGGGGCACCTGGGTGGCTTAGACGGTTGAGTGTCTGACTCTTGACCGCAGCTCAGCTCATGCTTTCACAGTTCATGGGGTCAAGCCCTGTGTCAGGCCTGTGCTTACGGTGCAGAACTTGCTTGGGATTCTCTCTCTGCCCCTCCCCAACTTGCTCATGCATATGCTCTCGCTCTCTCTCAAAATAAATAAACTTTGAAAAAAAAGATGCAGAATAGATCAGATAGATGAAACATGGGGGGTGTGGTTAAGAATGTAGTGTGTTCTTTTATAATGTGTTCAAACTTTAAGCGACAATAAACCTAAAATAGACTGCCATATACATAGGGTATTGTATATGAAACTCATGGTAACCATAAACCCAAAACCTGTAATAGGTACACAAAAAATAAAGATACAAATATCCAAACATAACACTAAAGAAAGTCATCAAATCATAAGAGAGCAAGAGAAGGAAGAACAGAGAAGAACTACAAAACAACCAGAAAACAATTAACAAAATGGCAATAAGTCCATACCTATCAATAACTACTTTAAATGTAAATAGACTAGGGGCACCTGGCTGGCTCAGTCACTTGAGCATCCAGGTCTTGATTTTGGCTCAGGTCATGATCTCAGAATTTGGGAGTTCGATCTCCGTGTCAGGCTCTGTGCTGACAGTGCTAGAGCCTACTTGGGATTCTCTCTCTGCCCTCTTCCCCGCACCCCCCCCCCCCGGCTCTTTCTTTTTCTCTCAAAATAAATGAACTTAAAAGAACAGGAAAGAAAGAAAGAAACAATGGCCTTAAATGACACATTAAACCAAATGGACTTAATAGATACATAATGTCCCATCCCAAAACAGTAGAATGCATATTCTTTTCAAATGCACATGAAACCTTCTCCAAAATTACACATTAGTCTACAAAACAAGTCTCAATAAATTTAAGAAGATTGAAATCCTATCAAGCATCTTTTGCAATCACAACAGTATGAAAGCAGAAACCAATTACAAGAAAAAACTAGAAAAATACACACATACTTGGAGGCTAAACAACATGGTACTAAACAATCAATGGGTCAATGAAGAAATCAAAGAAGTAATTTAAAAAACACCTTCAGGCAAATGAAAATGGAAGCAACGTTCCAAAATCTATGGGATCCAGGAAAAACAGTTTTAAGAGGAAATACAAGCCTACCTCAAGAAACAAAAATGTCTAACAGTCTAACCTTACACATAAAGGAACCAGTAAAAGAACAAACAAAACCCAACATTACTAGAAGGAAGGAAATAATAAACATCATAGCAGAAATAAATGAAATAGAGACTAAGAAAACAATAAAAAAAATTAATGAAACTAAGAGCTGGTTCTCCAAAAAAATAAACAAAATTGATAAACCTCTAGCCAGACTCTTCAAGAATAAAAGAGGGCTCAAATAAGTAAAATCAGAAATGAGAGAAGTCACAACCAACACTAGAGAAATACAAAGGATTTAAAAGACTATGAGCAATAAATTGGATAGCTAGAAGTAGATAAATTCCTAGGAACATATAATCTTTCAAGACTGAATAAGGAAGGAATAGAAAATCTGAACAGACTTTCTGTTCTCCTCAGCAAACAAAAGTCCAGGACCAGATGAAGCATTCCAAAAAATTTCAGATGAAGAAATGCTTCCAAATTCATTCTACAATGCCAGCATTACCCTGATACCAAAACCAGACAAAGACATTTAAAAAAAAAAAAGGAAATTACAGATCAACAGCTTTGATATAGATGCAAAAAAACTTCAGTGAAATATTAGCAAACCAAAGCCAACAATACATGAAAAGGATCATATACCATAGTCAACTGGGATTTATTACTGGGATACAAAGATGGTTTAATATCCACAAAACCAACCTGATATACCACATTAACAAAAAGGAGGGTAAAAATCATATAGTCATCTCAATAGATGCAGAAAAAGCATTGGACAAAATTCATCCATTTATGATAAAAACTCTCAAAGTGGGTACAGAGGGAACATACCTCATCATCATAAAGGTCTTATATGACAAACCCACAGCTAACATCATACTCATTGGTGAAAAGCTGAAAGCTTTTCCTCTAAGATCAGGCACAAGACAAAGATGCCCACTCTCACCACTTTTATTCAACATTGTGTTAGCAGTTTTAGTTACAGCACTCCCACAAGAAAAAAGAAATAAAAGGTATCCAAATTGGAAAAGAGGAAGTAAACCTGTGCTAGACCCTACAGACTCCACTACAAAACTGTTAGAATAAATGAATTCAGTACTGTTGCAGGATACAAAATTAATATATGGAAATCTGTTGCAATTATTATGCATTAACAATCAGAAAGAGAAATTAGGAAAACAATCCCATTTACAAGTGTATTAAGAAGAATAAAATACATGGGAATAAATTTAACCAAGAAGGTGAAATACCCTAAAGAGAGAAACTGAGGATGACACAATAGAAGAATATACTGTGCTCAAGGTTTGAAAGAATGTTGTTAAAATGTTCTTACTACCCAAAGCAACGTACAGATTCAGTGCAACCCCTGTCACAATACCAGTGGCATTTTTCACAGAACTAGAACAAATAAACCTAAAATTTGTATGGAATAGCAAAAGACCTAGAGTAGCAAAAACAATCTTGAGGTATCATGCCTCCTGATTTCAAACTATATTACAAAGCTATAATCATCAAAACAGCATGGTATTAGCACAAAAACAGACACATAGATCAATAAAACAGAATAGCCCAGAAATAAACCCACTCATATGGTCAACTAATCTACAACAAAGAAGGTAAGAATATACAATAGGGAAAAGACAGTCTCAATAAATGGTGCCTAGAAAATTGGACCACGTTCTTACACCATATACAAAAAATAAACAAAATGAATTAAAGACTTAAATGTAAGACCTGAAACCATAAAACTCCTAGAAGAAAACGTAGGCAGTCAACTTTTGGACATCAGTCTTAGCTATTTTTTTGGATCGGTTTTCTCAGTTGATAAAAAACAAAGCAAAAACAAAAAATTGGGACAATATCAAACTAAAAAGCTTTTACCCCACAAAGGAAGCTATTAATGAAATGGAAAGGTAACCTACTGAATGGGAGAAGATATTTGCAAATAAGGGATCAATATCCAAAATATATAAATAACTCATTAGTATAAAAAAAAAACCTGATGAAAAAATGGACAAAGCACCTAAAATAGATATATTTTTTTAAGAAGACATACAGATAACCAACAGACACATGAAAAGATGCTCAACATCACTAATCGTCAGGGAAATGTAAATCAAAACCATAGGAAGATATCATACCTTTCAGAGTGGCTAGTATCAATACAAGAAATAAAAAATGTTAGCAAAGATATAGAAAAAAGGGATCCCTTATGCAGTGTTGGTGGGAATGTACTTGTTGCAACCACTGTGGAAAAGAGTAAAAAGGTTCCTCCAGAAATTCAAAATAGAACTAAAATCAGATGATCCAGCAATTCCATTTCTGGGTATCTATCTGAAGAAAATGAAAATTCAAACAGATGTATGTACCCCTGTGTTCATTACAGCATTATTTATAGTAGCCAAGATATGGAAACCACTGAAGTGTCTATCAGTGGATGAATGGATAAAGAAATTGTGGTATACATACACAAAGTGGAATATTACTCAGCCATAATCTGATTTCAAAAATGAAATTTTGGTTGGGGCGCCTGTGTGGCTCAGTCAGTTAAGCATCTGACTTTGGCTCAGGTCATGACCTCGTGGTTCACAGGTTCGAGCCCCGCATCAGGCTCTGTGCTGACAGCTCAGAGCCTGGAGCCTGCTTCGTGGATTCTGTCTGTCTGTCTGTCTCTCAAAACATAAATAAAACATTAAAAAAAATAAAAGAAATGTTTTTTAAATGAAATCTTGGGGTCTCCTGGAGAAATATTGCCATTTGTGACAACATGGATGGATGTAGAGGTTATTATGCCAAGTGAAATAAGCCGGAGAGAGACAAGTACCATGATTTCACTTACATGTAGAATCTAAAAAATAAAACAAAAGAATAAACAAAAAATGGAAACAAACTAATTGGTGGTTGCTAAAGAGAGGGTGGAAGGGTGAAATAGGTGAAGAGGATTAAGAGGCACAAATTTCCAGTTGTAAATAAGTCACAGAGATGTAAAATACAGCATAGGGAATTAACATTTTAATGACAATGTGTGGTGACAGACGGTAACTAGATTTTTAAGTGCTTATTTTCTAATTTATGTAATGTTGAATCACTTTGTTACATACCTGCAACTAATATTGTATATTAATGACAATTAAAAAGGTTTTTCTAATTGAAATAATACATTTTCTTGTTTAAAAAAGGAAAAGATCCCTTCTTAGTCCTACCTCCTTTTTTTTTTTTTTTTTTTTTTAACCTATGGCCAAGTTTCTCTTTTTTTTAAGGGCTACTTCTTTAAAGAGTAATCCATAGTCCTTCACCCCTCTGCAATCTGACTTCCCTCTTCCTCTCCTGAAATCAGTTCGTTCCAGGTCGCTAATGATTCCCATTTGCCAAATCCAGCAGAAACTTCTCGAGCTTTGTGACAGTCTTACTCATATTATTTGACCTCTCCACTGCCTTGGATGCCACTGACCCTCTTTTTCCTTCTTGAAATTCTCTCCTTTCTTGGCTTTGCTGCTCCTGGCTCTTCTGCTTTTTCTCCCTCCTATCACCTGCTCCTTCCCAGTCTTCTTCCCGCATCCACTCCCTAACTAATACTGTTCTGCCAGGATCCAGTCTGGGTTTTCTGTTTTTCTAATATGTGCTGTCCTGGGCTAGCACTTATGGCTTCACCTAACACCTGTAGGCTAAGGGCACACAAATCTCCTGCCTGGACTCCTGGACGACTTTTCCTGGACATTCTGCAAACAGTTCTACTCCTCTGCCCCAACTGAGCTACCTGTTGCGCAAAGACAATTCCTCTTCCTTGTTCCCTATGCCGGTAAGTGGCCATGCCATTTACCTAGTGGACCTAGCCGGAAAACTGAATAATCCCAGGCTTCTTCCTGGCCTTCACTTCCTGTTAGTCAGCATGACCTGTGGATTCTTCTACAGAAATCTATCTTGTGGCAAGCCCACTCTCTACAACCCCAGAGTAGCCATTTAAATTCTGTCCAGGCCCCCATCATTTCTCGCCTAATTTACAAAAAAGTTGTCCATCCCTCTGTCTCTCCCCCATCCCCTTCTGCTGCCGGGGTTCTTTTAAAGTCACAGATCTAACCATGCTGTCCTCCTGCACTTCTGTGGCAGCCCCATCTCTTTTGAGGTAGATGTGTAGCAAGGCATTGGGAGACCTCTCGTTTCTGGCTCTGCCCTGCCTTTCTAAGCTCCTACCCATCTGTACGTGTGCACTGCTCTTTCTTCCTCCCGCACAGCCGGTCCCCTGAGAGCACTTTGCTCACACTGGCCTCTGTGCTGTCACACGTGCTGCTCCCTCCACCTAGAACTCCCCTCCTTCCACACCTTCAGATTACCAATGGGCAGTTCTCTGAGGCCTTCCCGAGCAGGTGCTCTGCAGGTTTCCCTCACCCCTGCAGGTATGTCTCCCGGTCTCAGCACTCCGCCTTGTGAACTGGAGCCATTTGCTTACTTGCCCGTGTATCCCACTTGTCTGCATATTCTTTGCTATTAAAAAGCCGTGTTTTCTCCAAAGCTCCAGGGCCTAGCACAATGCCCGTCACATATTATGTACCCTGCATCTATTTATTGCATTGAAACATATGCTGATTTTAGGTTTTTACCACAGTGACAAGTCATAGAGGTTGTAAGGTTGGATTTCATTTGCATTAAATTCACTGGGAGGTATGATGATCACAAGTAGTGTTTTCTGACGAAATGCAAATAATCATCCATTCTTTATTGAATACATTAATAGTAAAATTAATGCTGACATGACTATCTTAAAGGGACACCCGGCTTTGCCTCCTGGATATGAATCACTCCCCCAGGGGTCCCTGAAGTGGCTGTGAACTTTTCTCTGCATTCCCTAGGCAGCTCTGCGTGAGGCAGTTTACTGCTACCCAAGCACACACCGGGTCCACAGGTCCTCTGCAGCCCCTTTTAGTACTCAGAGTGTAAGGGAAACTGGCCCCTGGGAGTCCCAACTCGTTCCGTCCATTTCCTAAAGAGCTTGGTCGATTGAGCCAACTTGCCCACGTAAACCACAGCAGGGAAGAGCCCTTGGTGTCACCCTGATGGGAAGTTGCAGGCGCTTTCCTGGGCTTCGCTTTTATGTTATTATTTACCCCCTTGCTTCCCTTTGGATGGTCTGCCTAAAGGAGATTTTCAGAGACCGTCTTGCAAACCCAACCTGCCGTGAAGATGGGAGGCAGTGAGAAAGAAGAACAGCCTGATATCTGGCCCTGCCTTTGAAACCCTTACCTTCTCTAAGCACAAGAGTGTGTTCCTACTTCTAAATGGCTGGAAAAAAAAATTTTTTTTTAATTTACATTAAAAAGCACCAGTAAGGAGATACATTTTAATACCTCTCAGTCTTCCCTCTCAGGAAATTTACGGTCGTATTTGACTTTAGTGCTTTTGTGCTACAATTGCCATCCTGAGGGAAAAGAAAAGCTGATTGACATTATCGTCTTAAAAGCCTGTGGATTTTGTGGCCACCACCATATCTCCTGAACACATCTTCTCCAGACACACTCAGCTTAGTTCCTTTGTCTTTTCTGCATATATTGCATTTTCTAGTTCTTTGTGTCTGTTATGACCGACCCCGTATAAATTATAGTAGTAGACACTGACAGGTGGTAGAGAGGAGACAGTAGATGAGGTGCTTCTGCGGGGAGAGAAGACAAACGTGAAATATATTCACACCCAGAAACATTAAACACATAGATAACTTTAGCAGTACAAATAATGTTAGATGACCGTGCTCAAAGTTGGTTAGTTATTGTGAGAAGAGGAGTGGTAGTTAATGAGCAGTGTTTGGAAGCAAGAAGGACCTAGCCCAGTAAGGAGAATCTGGAAATCATTGCTCATCAACTGTGTTCATTGACACATTCATCTCCAGCCCTTAGCACAACACCTGGCTTGTTGTATGCACTCAGTAAGTTGTTAACTGGTTAATGAACAGACTGGCTGTAGTACTCTAGGAAGAGTCTACCAGTACGATTTGATTTGTAAGTTTATAATTATTTCTTACATCCTGTGTACTCTGTCATAGAAGTCTTAGGATTTTAGAGCAGGAAGGACTAAGTGGCAAAACATCGAGATGACCCTGCCCTGTGTTTGTTCCTGCTAAGGTCCATTTCAGTCAGTTTCCTTCTCCCACAGTGTCCGGCTGACCTACGTTTGTGCAAACCAACGGAAGAGGTAGAAGCTAATCTTGAAATGATTTTCCAGCCTACCTACTTGATTCACTCTGTCTCCATTTCTTAGCCCTTCTGACACATTGCTTTCATTTTACTTTATTTAAGGGATTTCATTATTAAGCATTTGCTGTTTAAAGATTATTCCTCCCATTGAGCCATGCTCAAACATTCCATGTCCCCTTATTGGACTATCATATGTTGCTACACTAGCTGCCCCACTCTAAGACTGCGTCCTAGGTTTCCTATTTGGCATGTATCTTTAGGTCTCAAGTTTTCCTGCAAATGCTTACATTATATATAAATAGGAAACTATAAATGCAATGTTGTATTCAGATTGGATCCTTGACTAGAAAAAAGGACATTAGACAATTGGTGAAATTTGAATAAAGTCTATAATTTGCATAATGCTTCCTTTCTTAGGTTTGGTCAATGCACCATGGTTGTGTACGATGTTAACATCGGGGTAGCCAGGTCAAGTACATGAGGGTTATAAACATTTCACAAATAGAGGAAATGTTAGAAACCTGTAAACGTGCTGGTTATGTTTAAAACAATTTTTCAAGCAGGAGAAAAATTGCAGAATGCCAAAGTGTACTTTAGATAATTCCAGGAAGTGTAAGGAAAACAAATAACAATGCCTTTCCCTGCTATGCCCCTTCCTATTCAGTTCCCTTCTAGGTCCATCCCATCCATTCCCACAGCTTTAACTGTCACCTCTGTGCTGATGTCAGAAATGCCCTGGAGTATTCCACATCTCTTCATCCCATATTTCCAAGGCCCATATTTGCTGGCTCTCCTACAAGCACTCTATATTCAGCACGTGTGAAACTCAGTTCTGTATCCCCTGCCCTGACAGCCTGCCCTGTGTAGGCCAGTGACATCACCATCCTGTCACCCAAGCTAGTTACTTCAGTCTCTTTTGATTCCTTTCTCCTCTTTCACAGATTCTAAACATTGTCAATTCTTCATCCAAAAGGTCTCCTGTATTACCTATCCCCCACTTTCACTGTCCTCCTGTGGTTACCCTAAAATAGACTCTCAAATACCTGTCGGGACTATCTCTGCCTGCAGTCTGCCCATAATCTCTACTGCCTTCAGAAATTGGGCATGACATGGGGCGCCTGGGTGGCGCAGTCGGTTAAGCGTCCGACTTCAGCCAGGTCATCACGATCTAGCGGTCCGTGAGTTCGAGCCCCGCGTCAGGCTCTGGGCTGATGGCTCGGAGCCTGGAGCCTGTTTCAGATTCTGTGTCTCCCTCTCTCTGCCCCTCCCCCGTTCATGCTCTGTCTCTCTCTGTCCCCCAAAAAAATTAAAAAAAATAAATAAATAAAAAATAAAATTAAAAAAAAAATTGGGCATGACAGAGTATATCAGTGTCACTTTCCTGCTGAAAAATGTGTAAATGGCTATATATTGCTTCTGGCCTAAGTAGCAATAACATCTACCTACAAGAGACATGCATTATATAGCTAAATTAGATAGTCAGCCTGCCTCCCTCTTTCCTCTACTCCCACCTTCAAGAAAGTGGAAGGAGTACAGGCCTTTGGAGTTAGAAAGTCCTGACCTTGAATCTCAGATTTGTGACTTTGGACAAATTAGTCTTTGCCTCAGAGCATCAGTTTTTTCTCACATAAAATGGAGGCTATACTTACATGTAGGGCACTTGTGAGAATTAAATTAAATGATGATGTATGTCGGGGCACCTGGCTGGCTCAATTGGAGGAGCATGTGGCTCTTAATCTCAGGGTCGTGGGTTCGAGGCCCATGTTGGGTATAGAGATTACTTAAATAAATAAAACTCTTAAAAAAAAAAAAGAAGGAAAGAAAGAAAAGAAATGATGATGTATGTCAAGTGCCCAGCCCCCAGTGGATTTTTCTTACTGTTATTGGTGCTTAATACTATAGGGTGCCAGGAGGAATACATCTCTCAATCATCTCTGTCTTGTATGCGTGTTTTTGAAAATGGAAGTGGTCTACCTTCCACAACAAGGAGCCTGTCTGTAGTAGGGAAACTTATCCCTCACGTGGAGGAATAGGCACTTTCCCCATAACCTACCCACCTGGGCTTGGAATGTGTACCCCCTTCCTGCCACAGGTGTGGCCCTGAACCATTAGAGATGAAGAGTCCAGCCTCAGGTACTATAATGCATTTCCTAGAATATAAGTGCCTTGCCATTCACTCAGTCTATTCTCATTTCTGTGGACAAAACAGGGCATTTTAGCAGAATTTTTCAGAGCCTATCATACTTACTAGGAGAACTCCAAACAAGCATATGCCTGTACCAGACCTCCATGGGGGAAGGAATTTATCTAACAGGTGCCCTTTCTTCAGTGGCTTAGTACAGTGGCTGACACATAGTTGTGCTTAATCAGTATTGGATAGATAGAAAGATGAATGGAAGGATGAAGGAATGATTTAATCTCTAGGATTTGTCTATTAATGCATGCATAATTGAAAGACTGAATAATAAATTTCCCAATGAGCTGGATATTAGCTCAGGGATTCTAAACCTTGGCTGCACTAATCACCAGGAGAATTTTTGTTTCGTTTAACACTGATTTCTGAGTTCTACCCATGTTTATGCCCCGTTATTTTCTAAAATCTCCCCCAAGTGATTTTAATAGACAGTCAGGGTTGGGGTCAAACATGCTTGACCATTCTAAAAATATGTATCCTGTGCATAACTTACCATTCTCAATTAACAATTTATATATCTTTTCCTCACTTGACTTAACTCTCCTTGGCTTATTACTGGGAATGTCTTATTCACAATTTTCCACCTAGTGCCTGGCACAGTGTTTGGTATATAGAGGACAGTTATAAACGTTAATTGAATAAATTGGTTGTTTCATTTAAGATACAAAAAAAATCGCACAGTACCACAAAAGACAAAAAAATGCTGGCACCATGAGTTTTATTTTGGGATGTATGTGTGTTGGTCGGGAGGGTTCTAACCGTCTATACTTTGGTATGATTTTTGTCCATAATCCATTGTTTTTTTCCTTTGTTCACAGTCATTTATCCAGATACTGTAAATTGACAGCAGCTAAATATATTAGACTCTGTCAGGGAATCCCAATTTGAAATATTTCACCCCATTAGTCCCATCTGTACCTATGCACTAAAATTCATCATGATATATGCAAGAGGATAGTTCATTAATGTGATATCAAGCACCATTGTCCCCATTAAAGAAAGCCATAAAACCCTGTAGACAAAGACACACAGGTTGCCACACCGATTTTCTCAATTCCATAATCTAGTAATTTAGGCATAGAACTGGAAAGATATTTAAAGACATCATGTTCAGTAGTCTTTATTAAACATTGAAGAAGCTGGAGCTAGGTGGGTTTTAGGATTTGTCTGAGATGACACAACCTGTGAGAGACACAGCTAGTGCAAGAAACCTGATGTTCTAACCCACCGTGGATTGCATTAGAGTCAAAGGTCAGGATAAATTCCAAGAAATGCCCAATCTTCTAAGACTGAATCAAGAAGAAATGCAAGATCTGAATAGACAAATTATAAATAGTGAAATTGAATCAGTAATCAAAAATTTCCAGCAAATAAAAGTCCAGTACCAGATGGCTTCATAGGTGAATTCTACTAAACATTAAAAAAGAGTTAACACCTATCCTTCTCAAACTATTGCCAAAAAAAAAAAAAAAAAAATAGAAGAGAAAGAATACTTCCAAATACATTCTATGAGGCCAGCATTACCCTAATACCAAAACCAGACAAAGACGGTCAAGAAAGAAAGAAAGAAAGAAAGAAAGGGAGGAAAGAAAGAAAGAAAGAAAGAAAGAAAGGGAGGAAAGAAAGAAGAAAGAAAGAAAGAAAGAAAGAAAGAAGAAAGAGAAAAGAGAAAGAAAAGAGAAAGGAAAGAAAAGAAAAAAGAAAAAGAAAAAGGAAGAAAAGAAAATTACAGGCCAGTATCACTGATGAACATACGTACAAGTATCTTCAACAAAATATTAGCAAACCAAATTCAGTAATATATTGAAAGGATAATAGGCAGTGATCAAGCGGGATTTATTCCAGGGATTCAAGGAAGTTTCAATATCCAAAAATACACAGATAATCCACATGATAAACCACATAAACAGAGGGATAAAAATTATATAATTATCTCAATAGATGCAGAAAAAGCATGACAAAATTCAGCATCCACTTACGATAAAAACTCAACAAAGTGAGTCTAGAAGGAACATACCTCAACATGATAAAAGCAATATATGACAAACCCACAAATAACGTCATACTCAATGGTGAAAAGCTAAAAGCTTTTCCTTTAAGATCAGACACAAGACAAAGATGCCCACTCTCACCACTTTTTAAAAAAATATTTTTTAATGTTTACTTTGTCTACTTTTGATGGGGGGGAGGGGCAGAAAGAGAGAAAGAATCCCAAGTAGGCTGCACACTAGCACAGAGCCTGACAGGGCTTGATCCCACAACTGCAAGACCATGACCCAAGCCAATATCAAGAGTTGGAAGTTCAACCAATTGAGCTACCCAGGCGCCCCTCACTCTTACACCTTTTATTCAAATTATGGAAAATGATAAAGCTGAGAAAAAGATAAAAAAAAATAATAGACCATGAGGGGAGAATTAGAGAACTAAGTGATTTAATGAAACGTAATAATATCTGTATCATAGGAGTTCCAGAAGAAGAAGAGAGAGAGAGAAAGGGGCAGAAGGTTTACTTGAACAAATTATAGCTGAGGACTTCCTCAATGTGGGGAAGGAAGCAGACATGCAAATCCAGGAGGCATAGAGAACTCCCTTCAGATGTAACAAGAATAGGTCTCCACAACATATTACAGTGACACTGGCAAAATACAAAGATAAAGAGAGAATTCTGAAAGCAGCTAGGGACAAACGGGCCTTAACCTATAAGGGTAGACACATAAGGGTAGTAGCGGACCTGTCCACTGAAACTTGGCAGGCCAGAAGGGAGTGGCAGGAAATATTCAATGTGCTGAATAGGAAAAATATGCAGCCAAGAATCCTTTACCCAGCAAGGTTGTCATTCAGAATAGGAGAGATAAAGGCTTTCCAAGACAAACAAAAACTGAAGGAGTTCATGACCACTAAACCAACCCTCCAAGAGATCTTAAGAGGGAGTCTGTGAGTGGAATGCTGTAAAGACTGCAAAGGTCCAGAAACCTCACCACAAGCATGAAATCTACAGATAACACAATGACACTAAATCCATATCTTTCAATAATAACGCTGAATGTAAATGGACTAAATGCTCCAAACAAAAGACATAGGGTATCAGAATAGATAAAAAAAACAAGATTAATCTACATGCTGTCTATAAGTGACTCATTTTAGACCTGAGGACACCTTCAGATTGCAAGTGAGGGGATGGGGAACCATCTATCATGCTACTGGAAGTCAAAAGAAAGCTGGAGTAGCCATACTTATATCAGACAAACTAGACTTTAAACTAAAGGCTGTAACAAGAGATGAAGAAGGGCATTATATAATAATTACAGGGTCTATCCATCAAGAAGAGCTAACAATTATAAATGTTTATGCACCCAATTTGAGAACACCTGTATATATAAATCAATCACAAACATAAACAATCTTATTGATAAGAATGCAGTAACTACAGGTGACTTTAATACTCCACTTACAACAATGGACAGATCATCTAGGCAGAAAATCAATAAAGAAACAGTGACCTTGAATGATACACTGGACTAGATGGACTGGAAAGATATATTCAGAACTTTTCATCCAAAAGCAGAACACACATTCTTCTCGAGTGCACATGGAACATTCTCCAGGATAGATTACATACTGGGTCACAAAACAGCTCTCAATAAATCAAAGAGAATTGAGATCATACCATGCACACTTTCAGATCACAATGCTATGAAACTTGAAATCAACCATGAGAAAAAGTTTGGAAAACCTCCAAAAGCATGGAGGTTAAAGAACACCCTGCTAAAGAATGAATGGGTCAACCAGGCAATTGAAGAAATTTAAAAATATATGGAAACAAATGAAAATGAAAACACAACAGTCCAAACCCTTTGGCATGCAGCAAAAGAAGTCCTAAGAGGAAAATACATTGCAATCCAGGCCTATCTCAAGAAACAAGAAAAATCGCCAATACAAAATCTGACAGCACACCTAAAGGAACTAGAAGCACAACAGCAAAGAAACCCCAAGGCCAGCGGAAAAAGAGAAATAATAAAGACTATAGCAGAAATAAACAATGTAGAATCCAAAAAAAAAAAAAAAAAAAACCCAAAAAACAACAACAAAAAAAACACATTAAACAGATCAATCAAACTAAGAGCTGGTTTTTTGAAAAAATAAACAAAATTGATAACCCCCTAGTCAGACTTCTCAAAAAGAAAAAAAGAGAGGACCCAAATATATAAAACAAGAATGAAAGAGAGATCACAACCAACACCACAGAAATACAAACAATTACCAGAGAATACTATGAAAAAATGTATGCCAACAAAGTGGACAATCTGGAAGAAATGGACAAATTCCTAGATATCCACACACTACCAAAACTCAAATGGGAAGAAATAGAAAACTTGAATAGACCCATAACTAGTCTGGAAGAAATTGAATCAGTTTTCAAAAATCTTCCAACAAATAAAGAGTCCTGGGCCAGATGGCTTCCCAGAGTAATTCTACCAGACTTAAAGCAGAGTTAACATTTATCCTTCTTAAGCTGTTCCAAAAAATGGAAATGAAAGGAAAGCTTCTGGACTCATTCTATGAAGCCAGCATTACCTTGATTCCCAAACCAGACAGAGACCCCACAAAAAAAAAGGAGAATTACAGGCCAATATCCCTGATTAACATGGATGCAGAAAATCTCAACAAGATACTAGCAAATCGAATTCAACAGCGTATTAAAAGAATTATTCACCATGATCAAGTGGGATTCATTCTTGGGCTGCAGGGCTGTTTCAATATTCACAAATCAATGTGATACATCGCATTAGTAAAAGGAAGGATAAAAACCATATGATCCTGTCAATAGATTCAGAAAAACCAATTGACAAAATACAGCATCCTTTCTTAATAAAAACCCTCAAGAAAGTCCGAACAGAAGGAACCTACCTTAACATTATAAAAGCCATATATGAAAAGCCCACAGCTAATATCCTCAATGGGGAAAAATTGAGAGCTTTCCCCCTGAGATCAGGGACACGACAAGGATGTGCACTCTCACCTCACCACTGTTGTTTAACATAGTGTTGGAAGTCCTAGCCTCAGCAATCAGACAACAAAATGTAATAAAAGGCATCCAAATTGGCAAAGCAGCCAAACTTTAATTTGTCACAGATGACATGATACTCTACGTGGAAAACCCGAAAGATCCCACCAAAAAGCTGCTAGAACTGATACATGAATTCAGCAAAGTCGCAGGATATAAAATCAGTGTACAGGAATCGGTTGCATTTCTATACACCAATAATGAAGCAACGGAGATATCAAGGAATTGATCCCATTTACAATTGCACCAAGTACCACAAAATACCTAGGAATAAACCTAACCAAAGAGGTAAAAGATCTGTATGCTGAAAACTATATAAAACTTATGAAGGAAATTGAAGAAGATACAAAGAAATAGAAAAACATTTCATACTCATGGATTAGAAGAATATTGTTAAAATGTCAGTACTACCCAAAGCAATTTATACATTCAGTACAATCCCAATCAAAATTGCACAGGCATTCTTCTCAGAGCTAGAACAAACAATCCTAAAATTTGTATGGAACCACAAAAGACCCCAAATAGCCAAAGTTATGCTGAAAAAGAAAGCCAAAGCAGGAAGCATCACAATCCCAGACTTTAGCCTCTACTACAAAGCTGTCATCATCAAGACAGTATGGTATTGGCACAAAAACAGACACATAGACCAATGGAATAGAATAGAGAACCCAAAATTGGACCCACAAATGTATGGCCAACTAATCTTTGACAAAGCAGGAAAGAGTATCCAATGGAAAAAAGACAGTCTCTTTAGCAAATGGTGCTGGGAAAACTAGACAGTAACATGCAGAAGAATGAAACTGGACCACTTTCTTACACCATACACAAAAATAAACTCAAAATGGATAAAAGACCTAAATGTGAGACAGGAAACCATCAAAACCTTAGAGGAGAAAACAGGCAACAACCTCTTTGACCTCAGCCACAGCAATTTCTTGTTCAACATGTCTCCAAAGGCAAGGGAAATAAAAGCAAAAATGAACTACTGGGACCTCATCAAGATAAAAACCTTCTGCAATGCAAAGGAATCAATCAACAAAACTAAAAGGCAACTGATGGAATGGGAAAAGATATTTGCAAATGACATATCGGATAAGGGGCTAGTATCCAAAATCTATAAAGACCTTACCAAACTCAACACTCAAGAAACAAATAATCCAGTGAAGAAATGAGCAGAAGACATGAATAGACACTTCTCCAAAGAAGACATCCAGATGGCCAACCAACACATGAAAACATGCTCAACATCACTCATCATCAGGGAAATACAAATCAAAACCACATTGAGATACCACCTCAAACCAGTCAGAGTGGCTAAAATTAACAACGTAGAAAACAACAGATGCTGGTGAGGATGTGGAGAAATGAGAACCCTCCTGCACTGTTGGTGGGAATGCAAACTGGTGCTGCCACTCTGGAAAAACAGTGTGGAGGTTCCTCAAAAAATTAAAAATAGAACTACCCTATGACACAGCAATAGCACTACCAGGAATTTATCCAAGGGATACAGGAGTGCTGATTCATAGGGGCACATGTACCCCAATGTTTATAGCAGTACTTTCAAAAATAGCTAAATTATGGAAAGAGCCTAAATGTCCCATCAGCTGATGAATGGATAAAGAAGATGTGGTTTATACATACAATGGAATACTACTTGACAATGAGAAAGAATGAAATCCTGCCATTTTCAGCAATGTGGATTAAACTGGAGGGTACTATGTTAAGTTAAATAAGTCAGTCAGAGAAAGACAGATATTATGTTTTCACTCAAATGTGGAACTTGAGAAACTTAACAGAAGACCCTAGGGGAAGGGAAGGGGAAAAATAGTTACAAAACAGAGAGGGAGGGAGGGAGGCAAACCTTAAGAAACTCTAAAATACAGAGAACAAACTGAGGGTTGATTTGGGCGGGGGCGTTAGAGGGGGAAAGGGGTGATGGGAATTGAGGAGGACACTTGTTGGGACGAGCACTGGGTGTTGTATGTAAGCGATGAATCATGAGAATCTACCCCCAAAACCAAGAGCACACTGTATACACTGTATGTTAGCCAATTTGACAATAAATTATATTAATTATTGGGGCAGATAGAGAGAATCCTAAGAAGGCTGCGCATAGCACAGAGCCTGATGTGGGGCTTGATCCCACAACTGTAATACCATGACCCAAGGCGATATCAAGAGTTGGATGCTCAACCAACTGAGCCCCACAGGTGCCCCTCAATCTTACCACTTTTATTCAACATAGTATTGGAAGTCCTAGCTATAACAATCAAGAAAAAAAAAAGGCATCCAAATTGGAAAAGAGAAGTAAAACTGTGACTATTTGCAAATAACATGACACTATGTATAGAAAACCCTAAAGACTCCACTAAAAAATGATTAGAACTAATAAATTAATTCAGTACTGTTGCAGGAAACAAAATTAATATACAGAAATCTTTTGCAATTCTATACACTAATAACTATCAGAAAGAGAAATTATGAAAACAATATCATTTACAGTTGCATCAAGAATAAAATACCTAGGAATAACTTTAATTGAGGAAATGAAAAACCTGTACACTGAGAATGGTAAAACACCGATGAAAGAAATTGAAGCCAATACAAATAAATGGAAAGACATACCATGGACTGGAACAAATAATATTGTTAAAATGTCCATACACCCAAATCTGACCGACAGTCTGCAGATTCAGTGGAATCCCTATGAAAATACTTACGCCATTTTTCACAAAACTAGAACAGGTAATCCTAAAATTTGTACGCAGCTACGAAGACCCTGCGTAGCCAAAGCAATCTTCAGAAAGAACAAAGCCCTGATCTCCAACTATACTACAAAGCTATCATAATGAAAATACAATGGCAGTGGCACAAAAATAAATGCATTAATTAATGGAACAGAAGAGAAAATCCAGAAATAAACCCATGCTTAGATGTTCAATTAATGTTCAACAAAGGAAACAAGAACATACAATGGGGAAAAGACAATCTGCTCAATAAATGATGTTGGGAAAACTGGACCATTTTTTTTAAATCATATACAAAATAAACTCAAAATGGAGTAAAGACTTAAATGTAAGGCCTGAAACCACGAAACTCCTAGAAGAAAACATAGGTAATACGTTCTTGGACATTGATCTTAACGTTTTTTTTTTTTTTAATCTGTCTCCTCAGGCAGAGGCAACAAAAGCAAAGGCAAAAACAAACAAAAAAATCAAATGGGACTACATAAAACTAAAAAACTTTTGCACAGTGAAGAAAACCATCAACAAAAAGGTAACCTACTGAATGGGAAAAGAGATATGCAAATTACATAACTGATAAGGGATTAATATCCAAAATAAAGAACTCAATTCAATATCATAAAAAGAAATCAATTAAAAAATAGGCAAAGAATCTGAAGACATTTCTCCAAAGATGACATACAGATGGCCAACAGACACATGAAAAGATGCTCAACATCACTAATCATCAGGGAAATGTAAATCAAGACCACCATGAGACATCACCTCACATCTGTCAGAATGGCTAGGATAAAAAAGACAAGTAACATATGTTGGTGAAGATATGGAGAAAAGGGAACCTTTGTGTACTATTGATAGGAATGTAATTTGCTGCAGTCACCATGGAAAACAGTATGGAGGTTCCTCAAAAAATTAAAACTAAAACTAAAACATATGATCCAGCAATTCCACTTCTTTTTTTTTTTTTTTTTCCAACGTTTATTTATTTTTGGGACAGAGAGAGACAGAGCGTGAACGGGGGAGGGGCAGAGAGAGAGGGAGACACAGAACAGAAAGCAGGCTCCAGGCTCTGAGCCATCAGCCCAGAGCCTGACGCGGGGCTCGAACTCACCGACCGCGAGATCGTGACCTGGCTGAAGTCGGACGCTTAACCGACTGCGCCACCCAGGCGCCCCTGATCCAGCAATTCCACTTCTGGGTATTTATCCACAGAAAAAATTTGAAAAGAATATGCACTCTTACATTCATTGCAATATTATTATTTTTTTTAATTTTTTTTTTTCAACGTTTATTTATTTTTTTTGGGACAGAGAGAGACAGAGCATGAACGGGGGAGGGGCAGAGAGAGAGGGAGACACAGAACCGGAAACAGGCTCCAGGCTCCGAGCCATCAGCCCAGAGCCCGACGCGGGGCTCGAACTCACGGACCGCGAGATCGTGACCTGGCTGAAGTCGGACGCTTAACCGACTGCGCTACCCAGGCGCCCCGCAATATTATTTTTAACAGCCAAGATAGGGAAGCAACCTAAATGTCCATCAGTAGGTGAATGGATTAAGAAGAGGTAATATCTACATACAATGGAATATTACCCAGCCATGAAAAAGAATGAAACTTACCCATTTGCAAAAACATGGATGGACCTAGAAGGTATAATGCTAAGTGAAATAGGACAGAGAAAGACCAATGCTGTATGATTTCACTTATATGTGGAAACTAAAAAAAAAAAAGCACACAAAACAGAAACAGACTCAAAGACACAGGGAATAATATGGTGGTTGTCAGAGGGGAGGGGGTGGGGTAAAGGATGATAGATGGGAAGGGGATTAAAAGGTACAAACTTCTAGTTATAAAATAAGACACAGTGGTGCAATGTACAGCACAGGAAATGTAGTTACTAATACATAACAACTTTGTATGGTGATAGATGGTAGTTAGATTTATCACAATGATCACTTCATAATGTATATAACTATTCAATCACTTTGTTAAATACCTGAAACTAATAGAATATTGTATGTCAGCTACACTTCAATTAAAAAAAAAAAAAACAGAGCATTACTTCTTTTTGTCCTGAAATAAACTCATTAAGGAATTAAAAAAAAAAAAATCAAAGACCAAACTTTTACTTCCATCTTAGTATCTGTTAGAAAGAAAAAGGGTGGGTATTGTTACAGTTTCCTCAGAGACTGTTGGGAGGAGGAGTGTTGGTGCAAAGGGAGGAAGGTAGAGGAAAGGGATCTTGAATGAGACTTTGAAACTTACCAGGAAGTGTGTTTTGTGGCAGTCAACACAGTTCATTTGTCTTTCTGTCCTTGTTTTCAGAATTTTCCCCAGAGAATACCTCCTTCAACAGATCCACCTGTATTCCCTCGCTGATCTGCAGCAGGTAAGCACTCAGAAGGGCCATTTCATTGCTCTTTTCTCATTGGGAAAGTGTCTTTGTTGATTATGGTATAGGTACTGAATTCTGCCATCATTGGGGTAGTTTCTTCATAAGCCCTGATAATCAGTTTCTACTCAGAATGAGAAAAAAAGTTTACTATAAAAAAATATTACAGGACAATAAGAAATGCTGGCAAGGATACGTAGAGACAGGAGCTCTCATACATTGTTGGTGGGAATGTGAACTGGTTGGTACAGCCACTTTGGGAGACAGTTTGGTGGTCTCTCAAAAAGTTAAACCAAGTTACAATATGAACCAGCAGTTAGTTCCACTCCTAGAATATACCCAAGAGAATTGAAAACTTATGTCCATGTAAAACTTGTATACCAATGTTCAGAGCAGCATTATTCATAATACCAAAGAATAGAAGTAACCCAATGTTCATCAGCTGGTGAGCAGAGAAACAAAATGCTATATATCCACACAATGGAATATTATTTGGCCATGAAAAGGAGCAACATACATGCTACAACATAGGTGAATCTTGAAAACATCATGCTGAAAAGAGCGAGACAGAAAAGAATATATATGTATGATTCTGTTTAAATGAAATGTCCAAAATAGGCAAATCCACAGACAGAAAGTGGACAGATGAGTGGTTATCAGCACCTGGGGAGAGCAAGGGAATGACTGGTGATGGCCTGGGGGTTTCCTTTGAGGCTGACCAAGGTGTTCTGGAATGATAACGGTGATGGTTGCACAACTTTGTGAATGTACTAAAACCCACTTTGGAAGAGTGAAGTTTATGGTATGTGAATTATATCTCAATAAAAAATTATGCAAAGAAAGAATATCTGAAAGGCAATGACTGTATGAAACTCTTTGACTTGTGCTTAAGTCACTTAAGGGAGGACCTTAAAGTTTAATAAAACATAAGAAATCATATAAGAGTCAAAATCATCTTTTAAAACTTTTATTAGTGCTCGTCCTTTTAATGATTGACCAGGTTAGCAACCAAGATGAAAACCAATATTTTTTTTGTTCAACCCAAAGTCCTGAATATGTTAAGCTTTGGTTAATCATTTAAATCAACAACTCACTGCCTAAGAAGCTTTTAGACGCTAAAAGCTTTCCATATATCTATCTATTCTTTCAAGAGTCAATTAAAAAGATAATTGTGACAACTTCCTAAGCATCTCAAATTATTCTGATTCTGTTCTTTTGTTTATCATCGTTGTCCTCTGCTGGTTTCGCCTACAGAAATAAGGTCCGCTTAAAAACTGTTCAGATCCTTCAGTCATTTTACAAGACTTTAAAGTGTTGTTGTTTTTTAACTTCAAACTTTGGTGTTTTCTTTGTACAGTCTGAGGGAGGAAAGTTATTTTAAATGGTAGTAGTTTTAGAGCATTTAGTTGGAACGATCTGAGAGAATAGGAGTGTTTTAATTTCCATGTGTACATCAAGTTTAACCTATTTGCACATATCAGCTTGTTCTATTCTTCAGTCCTGTATACCCTTTACTACCTAATCGAGCGGCAATGATCTGCTGGCTGGGGTGGGAAAAGGTATATTACAATTGCCCAGTGGTGTTCAAGGAGAAGAATTGATTAAAATATCTATTACACACTTATCTATTTTCTAGAACTTCATTTGATCATAGTATCTGAGAACCCATTTGAGAAGTATGTTTAAAGGCATGGACATAGTCTTGTAAGGGTGGTTTAAAATAGAATGGGTGGGTTCCAAAGTGAGTAGTTTTTGAGGAAGCCTTTTTTTTTTTTTAAAGCTTATTTTGAGAAAGAGAGAGAGAGAGTGCATGCCCATGCAGGCAGGGAAGGGGCAGAGAGAGAGAGGGAGAGAGAATCCCAAGCAAGCCCCACTCTCAGTGCAGAGCCTGACGTGGGGCTCGATCTCAAGACCTAAGCTGAAATCAAGAGTCGGAGGCTTAACTGACTGAGCCACCCAGGCACCCCTGAGGAAGCCTTTCAAAAATGGTTACCAGATGAAGAGAAGGAATCAGAGCAATTCCATATTCATTTTGGGGTATCAGAGTAGTGTATCCATTTGGCACGATAAAGCCTGCTATTTAAAGCTTCCCTATGCCTTGCAGACTCCCCCCGCACCGCCCCCTTGTATAATCAAACCACATATGCCACGCAGCTCACTTAAGTCAGTGACAGCAGTATTCCTGGTGGGCTGGACCATTAGCCCCTGGAGCCCCATAAGCAGCTTAATCAGTTTTCAGCCTCAGTAGTAAAGCGATAGAGGCAATCAGCAGCTCATCAAACTCCCCGGGTTGGGGGGATGGCTAGAGCTCTGTGCATCCATTTAATACACAACAGCTCACTCTAACCTGGTTCTTTGTGCCTGGTTTTAAGATCCTCAGACTTATCATATTTAGAGGAAGTTTAATTCAATTACTTTTTCTGCCTGAGGTGGTTTAAATTGAATTTAGCTTTTGATCTGTCCGCATCTAGGCTATCAGTACTGAAGGGCACCTCCACCCCATTTTCTCTTAGTTTCTCAGTTTCAGGCATGTTTTCTGAATCTGGACTGTTCTTGCAAATACGTAAGAGAAGGGAGCACAAGAGGAGAAAAAAATGCACTATTGGTCTGTGACAGAGTGTGAGTGACAGCAGGCAGTCCAGCCTAATGAATGGAGCTGCCGGCCCTGTGCTGTCCTGTCCCCTTCTGTCCTGTGTGTGGCTGCCCGGTCATCCCGTTTCATGTCAGCTTTAGCAGTTTTAAAGTTATTGCCCCCCCATTTCATTTCCCTCTGCACTCCTAAAATAAAGGTTTCTATAAAAGCAGATCTAGCACATCAAATAACTACAGAAAAATGAACTTCAGTTTATAAATTTTGCAGGGGGTAGAAGGTACGCTACAGGAAGTAACTGAAGAGTTAGACACCTTGAATGACAATAACATAAATATCCTTCCCAAAGGCATAGACTGCTCTCCACAGATTGCTCCTCAGTGAATTCGATTTTTCCCATTAGCTTTTATTTAAAAAACAAAATGTGAACACCAACCAAAAATCAAACAAGGTAAGAATTTGGTGATGGTGTGGACATCACCAAAAATCAAACAAGGTAAGAATTTAAGAAACATGGTAAAGGGGGACTTACGATTTAAGCGTCTATAATCTTAAAATAACAAGTACACAAAACACTAGTAACACCTAAGATAAAGGTGCTGGAAGAATTCTGGTATCAAAAAATTTGCTTTCTTCTCATATCTCTGTTTTCATTTATATAAGTAACAATCCCAAAGTTGAGGAGACAGACTCAGTTCAACAATGTGGCTGGAGATTTCAAGCTACCTGAATGCTTCTGATGTTACATTCAAGACCAATTGCTTCCCGCTTCTCATTTTCTAAACTTAGTGGCCTCCTTTACACACATTCTTCTTTACATCTGTACGCTTGGGTGTGAGGAGACGAACCGCACGGATCGACCCTGCTTAGCGGAAGAGGCTCCCTGCACTTGTTCTGGGAGCTGTAGTTGCCTGCTTGCTGGCCAATGAGTGCCAATTATCAGCAAAGGTTATATAGCTCATGCTGGTACCGAGTCCCCAGTTGTCTGTTTATTTCACCAGTGATTAAGTTGCTCACTGGGTTTTACTAGCACCTCATAAAGGTAGTAGTTGAACAACACAGTCATTATGTGGCTATAATCAGTTGGCAGCATTATAACATGCAACACAGAAGATGGGACCAAGTACTCCTCCTGCCTTGTAGCAGGTCCAAGGACAGCAAAAGACAGGGGCGGAGGCTCTCCAAATCCTAGGAACTCAGAGGGGCACTGACTGGAGCCCATCATTTCTTAAGTCTAGAATTTCAGGTGAATCTCTCTCCAGGATAGTAGATACTGTTAGAGAAACTTATTCAATCCATGTTCTTTGAATATAAGTCTAACATAATATATTGTTGATTTTTTTTAAATGTTTATTTTGAGAGAGGGGGAGGGAGAGCAGGTATGCATGCATGTGACTGGTGGAGGAGGAGAGAGAGAGAGGGAGACAGAGAATCTCAAGCAGCCTCCACACTGTCAGCACAGAGCCCAACACGGGGCTTGATCCCAGCAACCATGAGATCATGACCTGAGCTTGAAGTCAAGAGTCAGATGCTTCACTGACTGATCCAAATAGAATCATAAGCAGAAGCTTTCTTTCAGGAGGTGTGATTGCAGTGTTTGTTTTTTAAATGACAGAGCAGTTCCTTATAAAGGGTTTGGCAGACAAGGACTAAGCATATATCAATGAATGAACAAGTACTGAGGCATGTTTTGAATGGGGGAAACCGAGGCACTGCTTTTTAAAAGCTTTCTCCTGCTTTGATACTTCAAGAAGGGGAAGTAGAAAATAATTTGTGTCTTGTTATTTTCTGTCTGTCCAGCATTTTCACAAATCCATGGAAAGGCTAAATTAAGATAGGGATATGATAAAAAGATAAGCCCCAAGGAATCAGCAGGAACAATACCATAACTCTCAATGCATTAGCTTTCTGCAGTAGCTCTCCCCTTTCCCTGTAAAGTACGTGACAGACCGTCTTCTTACTTACATTGCTGATAGGAAAATTCCACATTTTACCAATAGAATACGTTAGTATATGTAAGTTAACATTCAAGAGATTATTGTTGCTCTTAAGGAACAAATCAGAACCCTGGTTTAATAGCTCATTCCCCAGACTGTGTAAGTGATAGGAGAATTCTTCTCAAGTTCCTTCTGTTTGCCGAAAGGAAAGGTCAGATTTAACTTCTAAATTTTAGCTACCTGTGCTCTTGTGACAAAACCTAAAAATGTATATTAATGACTAACTCTTCTGGTGTTACTCACCTTTGGGGCATATGTAAGCTAAGCATTGAATGATTCTATTTGTACATGATTCATGAGAAAGGATACTGGAGGATCCCATGGGTGAGGCAGTTGGTTAAAGTAGCCCCTCCCATCGACTCCCTCCACTGCCTACCCCCTACCCCCAACACGCACCCCGCTGTTGTGGGACAATCTGAGGAGCTGATTTCCCCATCATCCACCTTCCCCCAGCCCTCAATTTCAAACTAGACCTTACCTTCAAGTTAAGGCAATTTAGATTCCAGTTAATACAGAATACTACCTGAGAAGAATAAATTATTTTGTTACAAGTTCTTTTGTCTTGTTAATAAGTTGAAAGCACAGGATGATATTCAAGAGGAGATATACTTCAACAGATATGATGATGCAAAAAAGATGGAACAGTCTGGAATTTGGAGTACTTACTAACAAGATGTAAAGTGGGAAGGATGCCAGAGGGGAGGGCCCATAGCACTTACGAGCCATGAAAAGAGAGAGGAGTAAATCAAATGCATACTACCTTTCTAGAGTTGCCTAGAATGGTCTGAACTGCTTGCTTTATGCTAAAGCAGTAAACACTTACATTAAGCAACTAGGCATGTGAATATTTGATGTATCAATAGATGGACGGATGGATGGATACATTCACTATCCCCAAACTTATTAGCACACTCTGTCCCCAAAGAGAAGCAAACTAGTTTTAGCCCCTAAACCAAACTCTAATGCTGCTCTATAAAACAACAATGTACAGAATTCTAAAACCAAGTAAGAATCTACACCTTTTTTGTATTGGGATAATGGCACGTTGTTTACTGTTGCAAACTTTCTGCACACTAAACATTCCTAGACAGCTGACTTTTCAGTTAACTTTTTTGCCCCGTACCCATACGACTTAGGAATTGTCGTCTCTGTGACCTAAACATTTGTCAGAATTGGGTCCTACCGTGAAGATTATCTACTCTTTCCTAGCTAGTGAGTGCAGCCACTAAAAGGCAATGTTTAAGACATTTTGAGGCCACTTTTTAAAAACATGCTTTGCTGAATTCCTCTTTGAGGAAGTGTGTGAGTGATCTTGCACGGCCCTGCCCCACCAAGCAAACAATCAGAGAAAGTTATTCTCTGTGGGCACTGTTTGTCAGCAGACAAAGGCCGAGCCTAAGTGGGCACCCAGCACAGCTGCCCTTTCACCGAAGAAGCAACAGGTGATGACCTTTCTTCACACGAGGCTGACATCTTTGAATCCACAGTCCACAGGAGCACAGCGCCTCGGTGCCCACAACTGAGTCACCAGTCTCCAAGCCTCAGCAGCCTGAGGAATTGTATTCACAGCCTCTCAGCACCCCTGATCCCCGGACCATTGTCCACCCAGGCATTAGCGGGCAGGGTAACTAATTAGGAGCGTTCGGACTTAACAAGCAGAAAAACAAAGTGTGACAGCTTGCCTATGTTGTTCCCTGGCTAGGGCCTGTGTCCGCTGCAGCCACCACTGCCCTCAGAAGCTTCTGGGGTGATCTGGGGCAAGATAGGAGTGGGGCCTCCGTGAAAACATCACTAAATCTTCCTTAGCTACTTTAGCCACCGTTGTTCTACTCAGTGAGCTAGAAAAGACCGTAAGTTACTTGGGGGAGGGGAGGGCACACATCATTCCTTTTAAATAAGCAGGTTTTTTAAAAGTGTGCAAGAGGTACAGGGAAGAATTGAATGTCATTCTTTGAAGCATTCACAGATTGGCATCAGAGCAAATGGAAAGCTCACTGTTTCTCAGGAGAGGTGTATCTTGAGTAGGTGCTGAATAGTCCAGGCCTCGAATTCAGTCTTCCAGGGGGTTTCAGATCTTGGGGGAGGGGGGAGTGACGACCACTGCTAAGTGCCTGGGCTGGAAGCTGGGTCTGCTGACTCCTTGGCAGAGGCCTTAAATCTCTGGAGTTTTGTTGATCTTGACTACTGTTTTTTTGGTGTTTTGGTGATGGGGCCAGTTAGCTGAGCTAAAGCAGGTGATTAACAAGGTAGTGATACAGATTGTTCTTTATGCCAGCCGGTTAGTCTTTCTTTGCTCGGAGAACACTTTGTCTGTCTGCAGACCCAGGCCCCACACCCGACTACATCCACACACCTGGTCCAGAGACACAGTAAAGGATTGAGGAAGGTGGGCTGTGGCAGAAAACGTGGTTAGCTAAGGGCAAAGTATTGCCCTTCTTGGGCAACCAGGCCAGAAAGAGGACCATGTGTTGTAAGTGCTGGATAGAGAGCCTCAGTCTCCAGCTGAGAAAGAACTCAGTTGAGATAAGGATTCCAGAAGTCAAATGTGAGCCCTGGAAGTATAAACAGCATGATCATAGGGGAGGTCGCAGCCACAGAGGTAGGTGGTGCTCAGTCAGGGCTGATGGAGATCACTTTCCTGGAATCTAGTTTCCTGGCTCTGCTTCTACTATGGCTTCCAACCAGCTGGGGTTTTGTTGTTGTTGTTGATTTGGGGGTTGTATTATTGTTGTTTCCCATTTATAAAAAAGCAGTTATGGGGCACCAGGATGGCTTAGTCGGTTGAGTATCCAACTCTTGATTTCGGCTCAGGTCATGATCTTGTGGCTCATGCACTCGAGCCCTGCATCAGGCTCTGTGCTAACAGTGAGGAGCCTGCTTGAGAGTCTTTCTCTCTCTCCGCCCCTCCCCTGCTTGCACGTGCATGCTCTCTCTCAAAAATAAACATTAAAAAGCAGTTATATTACTGACTAGGCAAAGGCCTGCTTTCAAAAACACTTTACTTAAAGATATAGACAGAGTAAGGTTAGTGTCGATCTTACCATTGGTGGAATCAGACCCTCCCTGCCTGGCCCCTCAGCTTGCCGCTTCACACACAAATGTTAGTCACTAGGAACAGGCAAGAATGAACTGCCATCAAAACTAATCTGTCACGTGGTCAGATAACTGTCACAGTGGCAGTTGCTCAGTGGGGCCTAGTTCCATGCATGAGTTACCTATTGCTGTTTAACAGATTACCCCAAAACCCAGTAACTAAAACAGAAGTAAACCCTTGTCTCCCAGGTCTCTGCGGGGCAGGAATGTGGGAGCAGTCTAATTGGGCATTTTGGGTTCAGGCTGTTCGGAGGCTGCAGCCCAGGTGTCATTTGGGGCCACACTCATTGGAAGAAGCCCTGACTGGGGCCGGGGCATCTGCTTCCAAGGTAGGTTACTTCCACAGCAGCCGAAAGTTGGTGCTGGCCATTGATGGGAGCCCTCTGCCCTTCCTCATGTGGGCCCTGCCGCATGCTGCCTCGTGGGGGATCTGAGCGAGTGAAAGCCAGCAGAGGCTACTCTTTGTGGGTCTTTGCCTCTCGAGTCAGATAGCCATCACTTCTGCCATATTCTATTTGTTTGACATAAGTCACTAAGTTGGGCCCACACCTGAGGAGAAGTGCACTGCCACAACCAGAGAGCTTACAATTTTGAGAGAGACAGACAGACAGACCGAGCACGAGCAGAGGAGGGGCAGAGAGCGAGGGAGACACAGAATCCGAAGCAGGCTCCAGGCGCCAAGCTGTCAGCACAGGGCCTGATGCAGGGCTTGAACCCACAAACTGTGAGACCATGACCTGAGACAAAGTTGGACGCTTAACCGACTGAGCCACCCAGGCGTCCCATAAACATGTTTTAAACCCATCATATCCTATAATAGCAGCCTGTCCTATCTGTATACTTCTTCTACGTATGTATTTTGAATGTATTTTTTACCGTTTAAAAAGCATTCTTTCCAAAACAACCTTGTGAGGTCGGCAGCTCTGCCTTGTCTCATGCCCATTTCACGGGCAAGAATGCAGACGTAGATAAACTAGCTGGCTTGCCAAAGCTACGCAGCTTCTGCTAAGTGACCGAACCAAGACTGAAACCAAACTTTCCTGCCTCCTTGTCCAGTGTTCTCTCTGCTGTACCATAGGAGTGTACGTGTTAAGCAGGCAGCCTCCTGAGTAATCTCACACTCTTGGAAGCAGCCACCATGTTGTAAGGAAGCCCAAACCAGCTCATGCACAGAGACCGCAAAGAGAGGCCACATGTAGTCATTCTAGCTGACAGCCCCACTGAGTCCTGGCGGACAGCCGTCATCAGCCACTAGGCATGTGAGTAAAGATACTTTGAAAGGATTCCAGCCTCTAGCTTTCAACTCTTCTCAGCAGAGGCAACAGATATCATGGAGCGGAGAAAAGCCATCTCCACCATTTCCTGCCTGAGATTCTGACTCACAGATTCTGAGAATAAAATGATGGCCTTACACCACTAGGTTTGGGGTATTTTGTTTTGCAACAGTACTCACTGGAACACCAGTAACTCAGCTGTTAGATCACAGCCTCTAGGAAGCTCTCTGAGTTGAAATGTGAGGGTCCAGGCTGAAGCCAGACTGAGGGAAATGGGAGGAGAACTTTCAGGCCTTGGTAGCATCAAAGCCATCAGTGACCTAATCTACAGTGTTTCTATCAGGGAGGCAAACAGGAAAAAGGTTTTATTACTGATATTTGACATTTCTGAAGAATGTTCCGTCTGCATGCTTCAGGATTATTTTGAAAAATTGTCCCAACACACGTTCACGGAACATGTATGATGGGATCACTTGACTTTCCTTAGGAATGAATGTGATAAAAAAATCTGAGTCTCCAAGCTAGAGCTACAGAGAGCATGGAGTTCATAATTTTTCTATCCCACCTGTGCTCCTGAAGCAGGAGCCCAGTTCTCAGTCACCAAACCCTTGGCTGCACACCTATTCATTCATTCATTCATTCATTCATTCAGATGTTAATTAAGCATATACTCATAACTACATGCCCAGAGTTATGCTGGCCTTGAAGTTGAGAGCGCATTTTCTCAGGAAAGGACTACTGAGTCTTACTGATTACGGTCAAACTCCTGTACTCTATACTCCGTCTTTGCGTCAAGAGCTTCTGGTAGAGGCTGCCCATGACTGTGTTCAACCTAATGACATCCAGCAGGATTTCACCCCTCGATGCCTCATGCCAGCCACTCTGCCACATTTGTAGTTGGTCTTCAAGGGGCCAGAGGGATCTTGAGAAGGCTGTCTAAGTGAGGTATTGAAGGCTAAGGAGGTTTCTAGCCTTTTCACCAAGTTCATTCACTGGATGTTGCTCCAGGGACGGAACGAGGGAGGATGGCAGACTCACAAGACAGCATTAGCATTTGTGTCTTTGATGACACCACTGGCTGCACGTGATGGTGAGCTGCAGTTCCATCTATGTTTGGAACGTGGTGCTTTTCAAGAATACCGCACCCATCCTTCTGAGGAAAAGTTAGCTGACTGGGGCAGCTTTTCTCATTATTTGTTTTGAAATTTCTGGCCAAGCCCCAGTGAACCATCAACACATTTGCTCCTGGAATTTTAAACAAGATTAAAGTCATTTGTGACAGCAGGGAAGATCTTTATAGCCCAAGAAATCAAGGAAAGGTAGAAGGAGCAGCATCAGTCATTCAGGAAGCTACTGAAGCATTAATAAGCCCAGACCTCTGTTAGCTGTTGAACAGGTTTCTTGTCAGTCAGAAATTCACTTCTCTCCCAAGAGCCAGTCCTTCATTTATCTATCCATACAAGAAACAAGTGATAAATGTCATATTAGGTACCAAGCACTTCCTGTGCCAAGTGCTGGGGACAGGATAGAGAAGGCACAGCGCCTGCCCTCTCAGAACATTCTCTCCCAGTTCTGTACTGGTATGCCAAGCACATCGGAGGGGCAGCCTAACCATTCCATTCTGCATTTAAAGGAGAGAAATAAGAGAAATGGGGCTTTAGCACAGGGTTATGTTGACTCCGGCTTCCGCAGGGGCCAGGCAAGTGGCATGGCATCTGTGCCTGACGCAGGCCCAAGTAGATGCTTCAGGTCATGACGAGGAGCCAGAGTACATCCTCCTCTGAAGGGGACAGCTGTTACTCAGTAGCTCCGGAGCTGTCATCTCTTCCCATTTTCCAAGAGAAGCCGGAAATCCGCATTTTTATGTGAAATTTCTTTATATTTAAACACTCTGCAGGCCAAACAAAACACAGCCACTGGTTTTGACCTCTGCTTTATAATAGAGAATGCTCGCTTTTGTTCCTTCAGAACTAATGAATGCTCAATTATGAGAAGGAATTTGGAGGTTGGTGTTAGATTATGCTCCTCAAAAGGCTGCAGACCCCACCCTGAACCCTCGAGACACTAATTGACACACTAGCACAGGCCGACAGCTGGGCTCTGGAAGTAGGAACACACGAGGAAACAGGCCAGCTAGACCAGGTCACTTTGGGAGGTCAGGGCAGCAGTGCAAACATTAGAAGGCCGAAGACAAAGGTCAGGTGGCAGCAAGGAAGCCCTCCGTTTCCTCGAGCTGTTGGTTAATGAATCATATTCAGAAACTATCACCAGATTCCCCCTCTCTGGCAGTGCTTCGTGAGGTGGAAAAATTAAATGGAAATCAAAATTACCATGGCTGTCGGGAGCTTTTCAGAGACCAGCAGGCCAGTGCGAGGCCAACATAGGATGAAGTTTCTGCCTGGAGCAAAGGTCTCCAAAGGATACCTGGTGTTGGGTATTGCAGAAGGGCTGGATGGAACAGGATTATATACTGGAGCCTTGGAGCCCGGCTGCCCATATTCGAATGCCAGCTCACTCCAGACTCACTAGGTGACCTTGAACTAATCACTTGTCTTAATAACTCAAAAAAAAAGCTTCATCTCTGAAGCCGGGGATAATAATGGTACCTTCCCCAAAAGTTGCTGTGAGGCTCAGAGGAGTGAACCTACAATGCTGCTTGACACGCAGAGCCTAGGAGCTACAAGCTTCACCGGTGGCCCAAGTACTGGGGTTAGTGTTGCTAGGAGAGGTGGGCCTTCCCTAAATGGCTCCCTGTAGCTTTCTTCAGTGGCAAGACACTGCATCTGTGGATACCGATGGCAACGGCCACCGCAGAAGTAATGTTTGTTCTACCTATTTGGGCCCTCAGATTCTGCGTGGGGCTCTCGGCCACTGGATCCTACCATAGCTGCACTGCGGTCACTGCACGGACCAGCACCTTGATAGGGAAGAGAAACCCTGGGTGGGCTTCCTCCTGCCTCTAGGGTGGTCCTAGACCAGGCCTCCCCAGAGGAACTGCACTTCGAGGCCTCCCACCCTCACCCCCTTCCTGCCCGGGCAGTAAGAACTCCCCAGAGGGCCATGCTAGATAGAACAAGTCAGAAGCACGTACTGGCCTCCTAGCTTCGCCATCTTTCTTTGGTCTTGCCAGGAGGCCTTCAACACTTGAACCAGAAGCTGAGTTTTGGCTTCCCCAAAACGGTAGGCACCTTCAGTACTTGTCTCTTTGAAGAATGAGTGCCCTTTTGTTGGTGGGGGTGGGGGGGGTGGGGGGGGTGTTGTGCACAGATAATCTCTTCAATTTTAACAAAAAGCATTCTTTAAATTTTGTACAATCCTAGAATGTGCTGTGTGTGTGTGTGTGTGTGTGTGTGTGCACGTGCACGCTTAAAAAATACTGAGTCCACACTGTTTCTGTAGCTATAGAAGGGAGGAGCTTACCAGACTGAACTTTTGGCAGAAATAAAAAGGACCCATGTTTCCTTCCCACCTGCAATTATAGTTTTACCAGCTTGTAAAGCACCCGTAGAATTTGCAGTACATTCTTCCTTTGCAGGAGGGGAGAGGCCCTGCTGTGAGGGTAATTGGCTTTCTAGCTTCCTTTAATGTGCAGGTGGAAGGGACCTGTACTGAAGGGCCTATACTCTTAGGATTAACTGATGTTGAATTGTGTTTAACTTCCACGCATCTCCCTGAATACATGTGTTCCATTAAATCTTAGGAGTGGAAACACAGCTTATAACCTCGGAAAATATCCCCATCCCTATCACTTCTTATGGCTTTACAAAAACAGAGGTGTTTTTTTTAATGGATTAAAAAAATTTTTTTTAATGTTTATTCATTTTTTGAGAGAGAGAGAGAGAGAGAGAGACAGAGCACAAGTAGGGGAGGGGCAGAGAGAGGGAGACACAGAATCTGAAGCAGGGTCCAGGCTCCAAGCTATCAGCCCAGAGCCCAAAGTGGGGCTTGAACTCCCAAACCATGAGATCATGACCTGAGCCAAAGTCTGATGCTTAACCGACTGAGCCACCCAGGTGCCCCTTAAATGGATTTTTAACCACCGAAGGGATTATGCTCAACCCTGTTTAACCCTTGTGTTAAAGATACATGGCATCTTTAAATGACAGTTTCACACAGTACATCCAACTTGTATGACTTTTTTCCTCAAGCTTTGGCTGTTTACAATATTCGTACCCAGGAGGAGAATCTCAGACTCTTCACTACTTTATATCTAGAATTCTAAGTTACCTTATTTGTGAAGTGAAAAGGTAGAGTTAAACAATTTTTACAGCCCCTCTCCCAGCTCTAGGAACCCTGGTTCCATGATCCTTAAGAAGTGATTAAGTTGTGGAAGCTACTCTACATGTCTCTATCTACTTTCTGGGATTTTCTTGCCAGTTTTCATAAACTAGCAAGGCTCTGAGCATAGCAAGGAACATGGAGTGAAAGCCAGATAGCTGCTCCTTCAATCAAGGGACAAATGTCAAGATTCCATTTGCCAAAGATCAACTGATGTTTTCACTTTTTGTCCTTAAACAGCAGTTTTAATCTTTTTCACAAACTTAATCTGAAGGACAGCTTACAAAAACAAGTTAAATATACTGATTTTATACAGCCCTTAAAAAGCAAATTACCTTCTTAATACCTTACAATCTAGTGGCGGCTAGAATAGTCCCCAGCACACAAAAGTTGGCCAGTAAAAATGTGCAGAATATGCCAGCTAGTGAGTTTGCTCCTAAATGGGCAGCTTCGATAGGTTATCTGGTGAACTAGGAGTTGGAGTTTGTGTCAGAGCTAAAAGCAGAGAGCCCCTTGCAGCTCGGGTGTGCATGAAGGACAATGAAAGAATGGGGCATCATAAGGGAAGGCTTAGACCTGAAGAAAAAGGGAATTCAGGGAAGGAGGTTGTTGAATGGATTCTTGGCTGGAGCAGAGGTCAAGGGTGCAGAGAGAAAGTCTAGGTAATCACAGGTAGTAAAACTACCGATTGGAGTTTCATCTTTTTCTCTTTTTTCTGTCTGTTGCCCTCTGGGGGCAGGGCAGGGGATCATCTGACAGACAGAAGGAGCTAGAAAGGGTCAGGATTCTCAGGCTGCTTGCTTTTTCCCCAAAGTTGTTAAGGCGCACTCTCACCGAAGGCAAAGGCCTCCCATTTCATAGCACTCAGTCAAGGAGGGAGGAGAGAGACATTCAGAAAACCTACAACCCAGGACAACAATAGTTCATCCTTTACCAAGTAACATAATACCTCCGGCACTTAGTCTTTGTAAAATGAGAACACTGTACTAAATAATTAGATTAATCATAGCTGTTTTTTTATTACATGTTTAAAAAAATGTGACTTTTATTATAGAGTGCCTACTTGAGGCCAGACCCTGTTCTAAATCTATGTAGATTACCTCATTTAATCCCAACAGCCCTCTGAGGTAGGTACTATCATTACTCATCTCTTGCCCAAAGTCATTTAGCTGAAGTAGAGGAGCTGGGATTCAAACCCAAGCTGTCCTGTTCTACTACATACCTTCTCGTTTCCGTTTATATAAATGTTTCAGACTTATCAAATCCAAGAATAACAAATACGACCAGCTGCTCGATTACCCCTGCAGTTGAAGGATTCCCTTCTCCAGTGGGCACACACTCTGAACCACTACGTTTACTATTTGCCACCAGCACTAACATTTCTTTATTTCTAGAGGCATCCTGATACCAAGATCTACCTGGCAGCAAGGCCACGCCCTACCATTGCTGAAGCTCCACTAAGTCTTATCACTGGGTAGAAGGAAAGAATAGAAGGCAATGAGGAGAACAGAACTACATAAATGTTCCCATCACAGCCTCAGAGTACCAGCACCACATATGTAAAAATCCAGTGCCTGGGAGACGCTGCGTAGATGCTGTGGTCATAGTGCTTAGGCCCAGTCCTGCCCAGGTTCCCCCAAATAGTCCATAGCCCCTAAAGTTTCTACAGTTTTAACCACTACTGTGGTGGCCAAAATATTTTCATTCTGTCCCAACCCAGTGACCAGTTGTCAAAAACAGCAAACTTCCAGAGCAAAGAACTGGATAACCCACAGAATATATTATAGCACAAATGGGAAAGCAGGCTAACTACATATGGACTTATGATACTGTGAATTTGCTTTTGTTTTTTGAAATTTTGGATTTAGCATCTTCTATAGTCATCACTAAGGCTGACCTGTGTCAGTGTGTGTTTATATATTTATAGCTAGTCTGCTTCCAAAAAGGACTTTTGTGGTAGAGCTTCTCTCTCTCTCTCTCTCTCCCTCCCTCCCCCTGTGTGTGTGTGTGTGTGTGTGCGCGCGCGAGTGTGTGTGTGTTCATAACTGGCTACTTTTAATTCTCATCACTTGCCATTGGTTTGAATCATTGGCATATATACTTATCAAAGATGAGTCTTTGCTGCTCAGGATCCGGCGTGCCTGGAGTTCTGCTAGCATCCCTCCCACAGAATGTGGTTAGAAAACCCAACTCTTCTAGAATTGCCTTCAGCCTAAAGGTTCCCTTAGCTACTGGAAGAATAGAGGACAAAAATCTGATGCAGCTGACATTTTAGGTGTGTATATAATTTACCAAATTGTTGACCACTCAGCTCTTAGTCAGTGGTCACAAAAGGAATTAGAAACCCTCCCCTGCTACCCCACAACCCAAAGAAGGAAGGGTGTTACTTGGCTTTGGCACAGAAGCCTGCTGGCACACAGTGTCAAACAGCAGCACAATGGTACATTTTGGCCACAGAAGGCTTTGGGGTGGCGGAAAGGGCCAAAATAGTTGTGGCATAAGTTGGCCAAGATATTAAGCAGATCTGAGTTTAATTTGACGTAAAGATAACAACGCTTTTTTTTTTTTTTCGTTGTTTGTTTGTTTTGTTTTCCAACTGGCTGCTGCTTTCTCTGTCTCCATGGGACCAAAGATTTCAGCCAGGAGCTAGTTCATAGGGGCATTCAAGTCCTTTCAAAGTGAGACATGCAATGGTCTTTACACAGGCTTTCACGTTTGGCTGGGCAAGATGGAGTAAGGATAAAAAGGCACATGGGGATCTGGGAGAAGCTGAAAATGGATCTTGAGGCTTGAATTCCTCTATGACTTTGCTTAAGCCACATTGCCTGAGCTTAGAATAGAGAGGCAGGCAGTCTGTCTCCTTGGGATAAGGAAAGATTTGGAACTCGGCTACTGTGAGGTCTTGGCCCCTACTGTGTATTCTGGTTTGTTTTGTTAGCAGGAGCAAGTTATTCTCGTTTCTTGCCTTTGGGGTTTTCTTCAGCACACTTAGAAGCTAGGAGTCTCCACCCCACTGATAGGGTGGACAGAATGGGATAATGAAAGGGGTGGAGAGACAAGTTGATTCAGCTGCTTAGGATGAGGAAGGCCAAGAAACTTCAGGCCTCGGAGCTAGCTTCTGGACACATCAAGGGTGGGGATGGAAGGGGCACCATGAGGACTGAAGTTATCTCTATCTGGGCAAGAAGCCATTCTTCCTAAGAGGCTAATGGGGCCAGCCGGGCTAGTTAGGAAAACCAATTTCTTGTCTGAATCGTGACTTTATTACCCGTGAAGTGGTTAACAGTGGAGGAGAAGCTACAGTATTCTGAAAAGTAGTCAGTGAAGTGTAACCAATCGAAAGGGATTATGAGATATACCTAAAAATGGTTAAAATGGTAAATGTAATGTATATTTACCACACTAAA